>NC_039358.1:12478395-12801848 GCF_003573695.1 Papaver somniferum
AAAAATACAAAAAATCAAGTGTTTATCAATTCCATTCTCTCTTGTTCCAAAAATAAAAAGAGAATAGTCAATGTAAATAAGAGTCATGTAAATAGTCATTTTGTTGTTTCATTGTAATAAGCAAGGAGGGTGTATGCCATTGATGTACAACGCGAGTAATTGTGAAATACCTCCAACTCATTCACAATTCTCGTAAAGTCCGGACAGCTAGCTAGATTTCGACCTCGGTTCTTAGCCTGAGAAACTATCTCTTGGTGATTAGTAGTCATAACTTCAGATCTTTCTTTACACATGTGTAGATACACTTTACACTCTTATCACATGTTTTTTTTTGTTATCAGTGCTAGGATTGTGCCTTTGATAGCTAGATTGACATCTCCATTTTGCTGTGAGCTTAAACTGTTTTGCACATGTCACATTTGATGGAATATGAGCTTATATTTTGACCTAGAACTTTGTAGGTACGTTCTAAGCAAACCTTCACGAGACTTAACTCGTCCACTAGGCACACTTAGTAGTTTAAAAGGCTTAGTGCATACGCTAAATGCATTCGAGAGACCAGCGACAGTGGTATAGGTAGGATTTCCTTAGTTTTGTTTTACTTGAGTACAAGTAAAATTCAGGTTTGGGGGTATTTGATGAGTGCCAAATATTGTATATATTTATCCCTTTTTGTTGGCATTTAACTCATCTTTTGTGCATTAATTCTACATTTTATCCCATATTCTGTATTTTCATTGTTTTCAAGAATAAATATTTTTCTTACTTAATTTTGCATTTTTAGGTAATAAATAAAGTTTGGATGAATTGCGGAGCGAAAAGAGAAGAAAAGTAGAAGACGGGAGGAATTACACAAGGAAGCCGCGAAGAATGTCGTGCACAAGACCAAAAGGCTAGAAATGGGCCTGAAGAAGAGATTTGTTCTTAAAGAAGAAGTGGGCTCAAGATTTCCCAAGGCCCAAAACCCTTACCCAAACCCATTTTCTATATCCAAGCCCGTCTCGGATTTCAGCCGTCAGATCGAAGCATTTCAGCATCCTACGGTCGCTCCATCATCGCACATCAAACTCCGAAGCCCCCGCTTTACATCACAACGCCCATCTCCATCTTGGGTCGTCCGTTTTGCTACATCCCTTCATCCGACGGTCGCTCCACGCTTACCTCCGTATCGCCATTGGATCCACCTACCATCTTCCCATCCATCGGTCCAGCTTCGCGAAACATCAAAATCCTCTACACCTGCTCAACACCCTAGTACCTAATACCTATACCCATCGCCAAACACACCCTTCCTCAAACCCCATCGACACCATCTTCCCCCCCCCCTCTCTGCAACAGTACCACCATCTTCTCCCCAAATCACTCCACCATCTTCTCCCCAAATCACTCTACCACCACCACACCTAAACCCATCATTACCATCACGTCCTATCTCTTTATCAACCACTGATTTCTCCAATTTCTCATCTTTCTTCTCACTGAAACCCTAGGTGAGAAATTGGGGATATAAGTGATGTTAAAGCAACAATTGGAGCATGAGATGAACGAGAAGAAGTAATTGGAGAGTGGGTCGACGAGATGGAGTGAGTATCTCAACACATTAGGTAAATCAATTTTACCTAATTTTCTGTTTTTGGGGAAAAGGGGTTGGAACCCTAATTCTGATAGGGGGAGTATATATTTGTAATGTTTTGTGTGAGAGAAAGAGGGGGGATGCTCTCTGGACTAGCCAGTAGAAACTTGAAACAAAATTTATGCAATTCAAAATTCCAGTCTTCTTATGCAGTTACAGTTGATTGTTGTGTGTATGTTATGTTTGAATTATTTTGCATGATGAATGCTTGTGTTTGTAACATGTTGAGCATGAGCTAAGTAGCAACAAGCTAAGGCTGTGATGAAGCCTTGGTGCACTGTCAAGTGGTAAATTGCTAGGATAGGATGCCATATGCTTGTTTATCTTGTGCATTGGGAAGAAAGCAGTGCTATGATTGCTTGTGATTGATTGTGCTGTCAAAAGACAGTCAATACTAGGAGTATTTCTGTTAGCAAGCTGTTTTTTTCTCTTTCCTTTCTATTGTATGCATAGGACTCAACTCAACCTAGGAATATGCTATTTGATTAGGACACCAGGTGGAATCCAAGCCTTAGCTTAGCCACAATTCCTTTTCTTTTTTCAGTCACTCAAGTTCAGTTCTGTGTGCTTTCAGTTCAGTTTATTTTCTTGCCTTTTTTTCTTGCATTTTGAAGCCTTTTGTGCACTGAAGTCAGTGCACAAACTTACCTCTGCCCTTGGCTTCCAAGCCTTGGTTCTTGCCTGTTTTCCTTGCTGCTTTGGTTCTTCACTTCTGCCACTTTGTATGCCATATTGTTTTGCCTTGCATTGTCACCATTGTTAGCTTAGGTTTCTCTTATAGTGCTCCCACTCCCTGTGGACTTTCCCCTGCTTTCCTCTTATATTATAAACTTGGCCTTGTATACTTGCAAGTTTCTGTGTGTTTTCCATTGCCACACCACGTATACTCCCTTTCTTATGACTGATCCATGGTTTTTAGGCTCTGCTACCGCCGACCCCAGCGTCCCTCATACTGCCTTTTCTTTGCCTATGAAACGTGACGGGCACCAGCCTTGGTTTTCCAACCTTGTCGCATCTCACGAGGTAACCTTCGTTTTTCTTTGAAGGTTGGAAGCTTCGAATATATTTGATTTAATATCTTTTTTTTTATATTCTAATGGCTTTCTTTTGTAGTCTGCCCCTGCTTCGTCTGCTTGGACTGCTCCAGGATCTGTTGCTAAGACTGTCCCTGGCTCTGCTAGTAATTCAGTAAAGAAGAGAAGGGTTTCACCTAGTGTGCTTGAGTCGTCTTCAGCTGGACATCATGTAGTTAGGGAGTTCCCTCCGGTGGCGACGCAGTATGGTGGTGATTTCCGGCGCATTCTCCATTATTTATGTGATGCTTCAGTTGTTAGGGAAAATCCGTCAAAGCTTTTTAATTCCGAGCCTAGCTCAGGAGATGTCGCGGGTTAAGGGTCTTCCTCTCCTTGATTGAAGTATTTCTTTTTGATGCCTTTCTAGAACAAAGTATGCCCCTTCGTGGGTTCTTTTGATGTTTCAACTGTGGTTGATATGTGTTTGCCCCCTTTTTCCTTGAAAGCTGATTCCCATTGCTTTTAAATGGAAAAAAAAAAGCATCTTTACTCATGCGCTACTTTTTCATTCATAATTGTTTTTGTGTTTGTCTTGAGCAGTCTCCTTCTCTTGAGGTACTCTTGGTAGACTTTTCCCGTTTGATGGGTTTGGCAATCTTCGTAATTGTCTCTGGTTTGCTGACAGCGTGTATATTTTTATCAGCAATAGTTTTCATTCTGGTTCCTGGATTATCGCACTCAGTCATGTATTAATCCAAAGGTCGTTTCCTTCATTATTGCTCTCTGAATCACGCGATCGAGTTTGAGACACCAGTTTTCTTCATTTGCTTATCTGTTCGTATTTGCACGGGTTCGATTCTTGAATAACCTTCTTTTCTGAGATTAATAGGTTCCTTTTGGCATAAAGTATACTTTTACCTAAGTTGTATAGGGTTAAGCGTGCTGGATCCGGTATTTTGCCTGAGCGTACTTGTCACTTTGTTCCCTCATTTAGCTTCTTAGTGCTGCTTCTGTTGCTAAGATATCTTTGTTGGAAGACGATCTGAGGAAAACTCAGAGATCCATAGAAGCTTGTTTGTTGGCTCTTGAGAGAGCGAATAATGCCTCCAAGGTTACTGAAGATGGGCGCAAAGATGCTGATTCTGCCTTGGCCGCTGAGTCTTCTAAAGTCATAGGTTTGTTCCTTCTTTACCTTAGCTTTTTCTTCGTTCTTGTTTGGCTGCATAGTCCTAAGACAACCTTCGTCTGCCAGCCGGTAGCCCTAGTGAACTTAGATGTCTCCTGGATCAAGTTGCCAAGTTAACCTCCGATGTCTGGTATTATCAAAAGAAATCTGATAGGCTGATGAACATAACCGTCCATAATCAGGCCCAACTTTCCCTTGAGTCTGCTCATAATGCGGACTTAGTGAAACAGATGGATTTGCTTCGTAAGGAATGTGACGAAGACCTTAACTGGAAGGATAGTCTCATTTCAAAGCAAAGGGAGGATATTGCCTTAGTAGAGAAATGTCTCTCAGCCCAAGAAATTATCCGCAAGAAGTATCATGCAGGTTTTGAAGATGCCTGCGCTTCCTTAACTAAGGTTACGACAGAACGAAATGTCTTAACTTCTGAGGTCCGTTCCCTTAAGAACAAACTTGTCGATGCCGGCTCCGTGCCTTCTTCCATCTCTCATGCATCTTTAGTAAGAAGGTTGGAAGAGTTAGAGAGTGTTTACCAAGTTTTATTCTCCGAGAATGCTTCGCTCCGGATTGATGTTGATGATCTCCGGAAGGAAAGGGATACCCTCATGGAAGATCTTGCGAGATGAGGTGGATCTTGCTGAGGCTCAACATAGTTTAGAAGAATCCCTTAGCCATGCCGGAGGTAGCTTAGGATACTTATTTTTCCGTAACATCCTTTGTGTCTTTAACTGCTTTTCCTTGTTGTTGATGGTGGATTTTCAACAAAGTTCAAAACCGTAAAATCATGATACTGCATGTTTCTGACACGGCTTCAGGTATCCATGTGACGATTCGTTTTTTACGAAGTATGATGCATATGTCGCTCGAAAGGCCACTCCGGAGCGTTCGACACCGGGCATTTCATCATAGCCTCTATGTAGAATAACGTATTTGGGAGGTTCTCCGTAAGATTGAGAGCTTAGCGCCTTTAGGATGTCGGTGACACTCACTTTTCCCTGACCACATAGAGGAATTCTCCTTTACATAGAATAGCAATTGGGCGGTTCTCCGTAAGATTGAGAGAAATAACGCCTTCAGGAGGCCGGTGACACTCTGGTGGGCCCAAAGATATTCTATTTAAATGCAAAATGGTCCCCGGCAGCGGCGCCAAAAACTTGGTGGGCCCGGGAAAGCGTATAAAATTGAAGCGAAATGAAACGGGCCTACAGTAATACCGCAAGTGCACGGTCGTCAGTTGTAGCTCGTGCAAGTACGGGTCGATCCACAGAGACTGGGTGTGTTTTGTAGTTTCTAGCTATTTTGGGCTCTAAATGGCTATTGTTGGGCTTTGAATACCCTTTGAGTAAATTGGGTCTAATGGGTTTGTTTTTAACAATGAAATGAACTGAGCTTGGGATCAGTTGGTCTTGAAGTGCACTAGGCTTTGGGCCTTTGAATGATGAACTGTGAACTTGGACTTTGGTCTCTGAATTAGGCTTTTGATTAAGCCCACAGTTGACTGAATTGGGTTTGAGCCTTAATGAACTGAATTGGGCTTTGAGCCTTTTGATTTGAGCCTTGGGTTGAGCTGGGCTTTCACAGTGAATTGGGCTCAATGTAACAATGAATTGGGCCTTAGACCTTAATGATGATCTGGGCCTTGAGCCTTTAGCTTGAGCTAGGCTTTGAAGAGGAAGCAGCAGCAGCAGTGCAAAGAGGAAGGAAAGCAGACAGCTGCAGTAGCAAAGCTGGAGAAAACAGCAGCAGCAACAGGGTTGCAGCAGCAGCAGCATAAGGCAAAGAAAGCAGCAGCAGCAGGGTTGCAGCAGCAGCAGCAGTACTGCAGGGCAGTGGAAGCAGAAAGCTGCAGTAGGAAAGAAAAGAAAGCAGCAGCAGCAGAAGTTGAAATGGAGGAGAAGAAGGGGAAGGAAAGCAATGCAGCAGTGCAAAGGGCAAGTGCACAGCAGCAGGGGGAGACAAGGCAGCAGAACAAGGCAAGGAAGAAAACAATGGGAAAACAAGGCAATAAAGCAAAGGCAATGCAGTAAATAAAACAAGACAATGACTAAACAACAAAGAACTAAACAACAACAATGGAAGTGAACCAAGGCCTAAGCCAAGGGCAGGGGAGATGGTGAAGCTAACAGTGATGACAATGCAAGGCCAAGGCAGTGGCTCTAGGCATACAAATGGAATGGAAAGAGAATTAGCTTGCTATGAGCACTAATTTCTCCCATTGCTCTATCAAAACAATGCATCCTAAGCATACAAATGGAATGGAAAGAGAATTAGCTTGCTATGAGCACTAATTTCTCCCATTTCTCAATCAAAACAATGCATCCTAAGGCTCTAACCTAGCATTCCACTATCTAACAGTGAATTAAACCTAACAGTGAACTAAACATAACATTAAACATTTACAGTGAACTAACATGGCACTAACATGACATTAAAATTAAACATAATTAACACATTGCATGAGATCAAATATCCTAAACATCAGACAAAACAAACAAGATAGATAGCAACAGAACAATACATGAACATTTAAACATTAACAGCACACATTAACAGGAATTGATTTGAAACTGAAATTGAACATTAACAGAACAAAGTTCTGGATACTGGCTAGTCCAGCATGAAAATTACACACACCACAGTCCCCTTTTTATACCCAATTTACATTTTAGGGTTCTTACACCCAATTCCCAAATTACAGACAAAATTAGGGTCTGTGAAAAGTTAACCCTTACCCTGAAATTGTCTCCTCTGTCGAACCCATCTCCCCTCTGCTTCTGTCTCTTCGAGCAACCCCTTCTTTTGGTCTCCTCTGTCGACTGTGGTGAAACCCTAGTTTTATCTCTCTCTTGATTATAGCACCTAGTGTGTGGGGGTTCTAAGAACGAGAAAGAGATGCAACTAGGGAATGGGTTTATGGTGTCTGTGGTGAGGGTGGCGCAGGCGGCGGTGGCAAAGACTGGTAGTGATGGTGGTGGCAGGGAGAGGTGGTTGCAGAGCTCTCTGCACACGGTCGGGGGACAAGGAAGAAAAAGAAAGAGAAGAAGAGAAATGTAATGCGTAGTTCTCGATGGTTTTTAGGGTATGGGATGTTCTGGTGTGAGGCGGGTGCATCAAGAGATGATGTTTCGCGAGCTGGGCCGTGGGATGTGTAGTTAATGGATGATCTAACGGCGAGATGGGGATAAATCTTGAGCGACCGTTAGATTACGAGATACAACGAAACTGACGGCTCCGGATGGAGTTAGGTGCTGTAGTGTTTGGCAGAAGCTTCAGACTTCGATGAACGATGATGGAGCGACCGTTGGATGATGAGATGAATCCGATCTAACGGCTGAGAATGGAGGCGGGTATGGATATAGAAAATGGGTTTGGGTAAGGATTTTGGGCCTTGGGTATGCCAAGCCCATATCTTCTTTAAGAACAATTCTTCCTTCTTGAGCCCATTCCTAGCTTTTTGGTCTTGTGCGCACCATTCTTTGCGGCTTCCTTGTGTAATTCCTCCCGGCTTTTCACTACTTTTCTGCTCTTTTCCGCTCTGCTATTCATCCAAACTTTATTTATTACCTAAAAATGCAAAATTAAGTAAGAAAAATATTTATTCTTGAAAACAATGAAAATATAGAATATGGGATAAAATGTAGAATTACTGCACAAAAGATGAGTTAAATACAGAATATGGGATAAAATGCATTCCAACTGTGGCTCTTTAAAAGTGTTATATTTTGAAGCAAAATAGTCCAAGAGGACTTGGGAAGCACACAGTTCCAATCCTAGATTAGGAATTTTCAGAAAAATCGGTTTGACAATATGGGTACAAACCAAATCTAGGTTGGGTGGAAGGCCATCAGATTGTGACTTAGGTAGAAGAATAGGCATATCATTATCAATCAAATCAAAATCTTCTAACTCATCTACACATGTCACATCATGCTCACAATCAATCAAATTGGCAAGATCACAATCAGAATTATCAACATCATCAACAGATTTATTCTCGTGTATCGGCACATCAGGGGAAACATCACATGGAATACTAAAAGACATATCATGCATTAAGGTCGGGACAGAGACGCCTAATGTATTTGAACCCAAAGGTTCCATAACATTTTTAGTATAGACATGTTCTTCTAACATAACATCATAATCATCATCATCATCATGATAGGGATTTTGCAATCTAGGATAATTTTCAATCCTAAGGTCGGAGCTATTACAAGAATAAAACTCTAATTCATGGGGGTGACTCATATCATGTGGTGTTGTTCCTGTTTCCCTAACGGATTCCCATTGATGGGTTTTCTCTGCAATCTCGGCTAAAAAATTCCATGCATCATCCACAGATTTATCAATAAACTCACCATTACACATAGACTCAACCATGGTTCGAGATTTAAAGTCTAGTCCCTCATAGAGGATGACGACAAGTCTCCACTTCTCAAATCCATGGTGCGGACATTCGCTCAACAAATCATTAAAACGTTCAAAATAGTGAAAAACAGTTTCCTCATCCAATTGGACAAAACAATTGATACTTTGACGAATAGCGATGGTCCTATGATGTGGAAAGAATTTTTTGAAAAATAGATCTGTGAGTTGGTCCCAAGTGTTGATTGATTGTGGTCTCAAACCGTAAAACCATGTTTTGGCCCTTTCCTTTAAAGAAAATGTAAACAAACGCAATTTCATAGAGTCTTCGGACATATGATCAGGTTGCATAGTCCGACAAATTTGTTCAAACTCTCTTACATGAGTATAGGGGTTCTCAGAATCGAACCCTCGAAATATAGGAAGTATTTGTATCATGCTTGCATTTATTTTAAAAGGGTTATTGGTTTGAGGTAATACAATACATGATAATGGAATTTTTATTGTCGGATACATGTATTCATGGAGAGCACGAGGTTGGACCATATTGAAAAGACACAAAGCCCACTATTTGGTTTTAATGGGTTTTCAAAAATTTGGTTTTTTATGGGAAAATTTTGGTTTTGATGGGATATATTTGAAAAAGAAAATTTGGTTTAAAAATGGGAGCAAAGTAGAAATTTGGTTTTAAAATTTGGGAGCAAAAGAAAATTTTGGTTTGTTGATGGGAGAGATTTTTTTTTTTTTTTTTTTTTAAAAGAAAATAAAATTTGGTTTTTTGAATGGGAGCAAGCCCTGTTGGTTTTGTGTTTGCTTTGGCTCAGCTGGTTTGAAAACGTTTGGTGAAACTGAGTCCAAAATCTCGGCCTAGAATTTGGGTACTCGGCCCACTAACGAGTTAACCTAGCGTGATCGGTTACAAGCTCAGCTGGGTTTAAAAACCCAGAATACAAAATACAAGTCCAAATTAAACAAGCTCACAAAATTAAATACAAGCCCACAAATTAAACAAACAAGCCCACAGAAATTAATTACAAACCCAACAGAAAATAAAAAAAAACCCAAAAATTGGCTTAATAATATACAAGCCCACAATTAAAAATTGGAAGCCCACAATTCGGGTTCTCTTAAATGGGTTACCTTTCAAGCACAGCCCAGCTGCTCTGATATTGTTGCAAAAACCCAGTTGGGCTTTGGTTCTTTTCCTTGGTGGCGTCCCAGCAGAGGAAAAACTGGTTCAGAACAGCAGGTCCAACAGCAAATGAAGTGAAGCAGATGCAGATGCAAATGCTATGCAGTGAAATGCAAAAAATCTAATAAAACTACTAGAGAACACAGCACCAGTCCCCGGCAGCGGCGCCAAAAACTTGGTGGGCCCAAAGATATTCTATTTAAATGCAAAATGGTCCCCGGCAGCGGCGCCAAAAACTTGGTGGGCCCGGGAAAGCGTATAAAATTGAGCGAAATGAAAACGGGCCTACAGTAATACCGCAAGTGCACGGTCGTCAGTTGTAGCTCGTGCAAGTACGGTCGATCCACAGAGACTGGGTGTGTTTGGAGTTCTCTAACTATTTTGGGTTTCTAAATTGCTAATGGGCTTTGAGTACCAAAGGGTCTTGAATATCAATGGGCTTTGAATAACTTTGAAGCTTTTGCTTTCACAATAAGAGCAAGATGGGCTTTGATTAACTGTGAAGCAGTTTGGGCTTTTGGTCTTTTGAATTGCACTGGATTCAGTTGGCTTTGATGAATTGCTTTGGGCCTTTGAGTTCTTTGGGAATGAACTGGGCCTTTGGCTTTTGAACCTTAAGAGTGAACTGGGCCTTAGCTTTTTGGAGTGAACTGAGCCTTGGGCTCAGTTGGCTGGGCCTTTAATTAGCTAGGCTTTAGGTCTTAACCTGAACTATGGTCTGGGCCTTGGAGAGGAGCAGCAGCAGCAGTGGTGGATTGGCACAGCAGGAGCAGAAGCAGTGCACAGCAGCAGATGCTCAGCAGGGAAAGGGAGAGCAGCAGTGGCTTCAGCAGTGCACTTAGGCCACAGTGAGCTTCAATGGACTAATGGGGAGCAAAACAGAGAAACTAGAAGAGCAAAAGATAGCAAAAGAAAGAGAATAAAAGAGAACACAAACAAAGATGAGGAACAGGGAAGAATAGGGAACAATAACTAAAGGATTAACAATGGCAGTGAAACAAACTAACAATGATCATGGGAAAGAAGCAAAAATCAGTGGCAATGAGGCACAAAGGCAGTTAGCCTAAGGCAAGGGAGCAGCAATGAAAAAAATGGTAACAGTGGCAGTTAACAGGAAACAAAACCAAATAAACCAAGGCTGTTAGCCAAGGGCAGGGAGGAGAAGAAGTAACAAAGCAAAGCCAAGGCATTCATCTAGAGTGGGAAGAGAACCAGCTTGCTCACAGTCACTAGTGAGCACTAGTTTCTCCCCACTGCTCAATCAACTCAATGCACTGAGATTTCTAGCCTAACATTCCACTAAACTAACATTACATGGAACACAAACATCAACAGGAAATTAAAAGTAGAACATATACAGAACATGATACAAGATTACAGAAACATAGCATAACAGGGGTATGGGAGTGACAACAAAGAACAAACATAACACAATGGAGTTCATAACAGGAATTAAACATGCATTAACATTAAGATTAACATGGAATTAACATCAAAACAAACACATAACAGTAAAATAAAATTGAAATAAAAATTGCTACTAAACCTAACAAAAATTGAAACATGCAATAAACTGAAATTGAAGCAGGAATTGAAATTGAAAATTAAATTGAAACAGAAACCCTAAATTGATTTTGAAATTAAAAACAGAAATTAAAACTAAGGTATCCCATATTAGGGGGTATCTCGGCTAACCCAAGCACACCCTTAACACTAATCCCACACCCATATTTATACCCAATACCCAATTAGGGTTTACAATCAAAATCCCCAAATTTGAGAAATTAGGGCTTTTAGAAATTGGAGAAATCTCACCTAATTCTCTGAAATTGTTGTCGACCCATAACTCCTCTGTACTTGTTCTTCCTCCTGCTCCAACAACTCTACTGATGCCCTAACTCGAGGTGTTTTATCTGCCCTCACCTAGGTTTTAGTGAGGAAAGGTGAGAGATGGTAAAACAACTAGGTTAGGGGGATAGGGATTTCGGGCTTTGTTGCTGTCGAGTGAATGGGGTGGTGATGGTATGGTGGTGGCAGAAGGTGGCAGGGAGAGGTGGTGGAGGTGGTTCTGATGCATAGCCTGTGAAGGAGAAGGTGAAATCGATGTTTTGGGAGAAGGGTGCGTTTGGGTAGCTGGTATAGGGTTTGGTGCTCCAGTGTGTGGCGGTTTCATCAAGTTCAATGATTTGCGAAGCGAGAGCGTTGGATACGAAGATGATGAATTGATCCAACGGCGAGATGGAAGGAAGCGAGGAGCGACCGTTAGATGCGGAAGTACAACGAAATTGATGGCTCGAGATGGAGTTAGGTGATGTAGTGTTAGACAGGAGCTTCAGACTTCGATGTACTGGCGATGCTGCGACCGTAGGATGCTGAGATGATCCAATCTAACGGCTAGAAAGGGAAACGGGTATGGATATAGGAAATGGATTTGGGTGAGGGTTTTGGGCCTTGGGTATGTCAAGCCCATATCTTCTTTAAGAACAATTCTTCCTCTTCAAGCCCATTTCTAGCCTTTTGGTCTTGTGCACAGCATTCTTCGCGGCTTCCTTGCGTAATTCCTCCCGGCTTTTCACCACTTTTCTGCTCTTTTTCGCTCCGCGACTCATCCGAACTTTATTTATTACCTAAAAATACAAAATTAATAATAAAATATTTATTCTTGAAAACAATGAAAATACAGAATATGGGATAAAATGTAGAATTAATGCACAAAAGATGAGTTAAATGCCAAAAAAGGGAAAATATACAATATTTGGCACTCATCAAATACCCCCAAACCTGAATTTTACTTGTCCTCAAGTAAAACAAAACTAAGGAAATCCTACCTATACCACTGTCGCTGGTCTCTCGAATGCATTTAGCGTATGCACTAAGCCTTTTAAACCACTAAGTGTCCCTAGTGGACGAGTTGAAGTCTCGTGAAGGTTTGCTTAGAACGTACCTACAAAGTTCTAGGTCAAAATATAAGCTCAGATTCCATCAAATGTGACATGTGCAAAACAGTTTAAGCTCACAGCAAAATGGAGATGTCAATCTAGCTATCAAAGGCACAATCCTAGCACTGATAACAAAAAAAGACATGTGATAAGAGTGTAAAGTGTATCTACACATGTGTAAAGAAAGATCTGAAGTTATGACTACTAATCACCAAGAGATAGTTTCTCAGGCTAAGAACTGAGGTCGAAATCTAGCTAGCTGTCCGGACTTTACGAGAATTGTGAATGAGTTGGAGGTATTTCACAATTACTCGCGTTGTACATCAATGGCATACACCCTCCTTGCTTATTACAAAGAAACAACAAAATGACTATTTACATGACTCTTATTTACATTGACTACTCTTTTTATTTTTGGAACAAGAGATGATGGAATTGATAAATACTTGATTTTTTTTTTTTTTTTTTTTTTTTTTTTTTTTTTTTTTTTTTTTTTTTTGAATAAGGAAACACTTTTGATACAATACAAAAGGAAACAAAGATTACATGACACTTTGCAAGAGGTAGCCCTTTTTGATGCACCCAGTTAAATTCGATGGTTGTCTTTCTTAATGTAACCTCCACCTTCTATCCCAACCAACCAAAGAACAAGCTAGTCAAGTTTCGTTCAGTATTCTAAAGTGATTGGCAATCGTAACTTCCTATCAAACACCTTGAAGATCGAGGCCATACATGTATTGGTAGATCGTGCGCGTGCAAATTTCTTATCACTATGTGAATTGTGCTAGAATCAGGGTGCCTAAATATCTAGACTAAGACTCCTAATAAAAATACATATTTGCACAAGAGTCAACATTTCAAGGTAAATGAGCTCCATTTTTATGATTTTTTAATTTTTAATTTTTTTTTGAATTTTGATTTTTCAATTTTTTTTGGAATTTTTCAATTTTTTCAAAAAGATGGAGTTTGTTTTCAATTATGCAAATTATCGTGGTATCTACTCTATACCCCCAAACCTAAACTAAACATTGTCCTCAATGTTTCAAAATATGGAAAGATTAAAATGCAACATATGGAAAGGGACATGCTGAGTAGAGTAAAAGGAGAGAGAATACCCGATTTCGGCGAAAGCAGAATTAAAACTCCGTTATTCAAGGCAAAATCCAACATATTTCAGCCGAGATCATATTGGATTAGCAAAATATATACAAAAGGAACAAAAGGGTTTTTAAGAAATTTTATCTACTGGATTATATACAAAAAATTCACCATACACCAAAAGTCTAAAGAGTTGAGGATCAACCCAAAAGAAAAAGTGTAGAGACATAGAAAGTTTCAAAACACTAAAATTGGACTTAAATGGGAGTGAGAGTGAAAAACCGAATGAATCACCCCTAAACCTAAATTGTTCAACAGGTTTACTTTTAAGCACAAAATCTTTTAATTTTAGGGGTTCAGGATTCAAAAGGTCTAACTCATAATGGACTGTTTTCGGGATGGGCAAAGAAATGCATTCCAACTGTGGCTCTTTAAAAGTGTTATATTTTGAAGCAAAATAGTCCAAGAGGACTTGGGAAGCACACAGTTCCAATCCTAGATTAGGAATTTTCAGAAAAATCGGTTTGACAATATGGGTACAAACCAAATCTAGGTTGGGTGGAAGGCCATCAGATTGTGACTTAGGTAGAAGAATAGGCATATCATTATCAATCAAATCAAAATCTCTAACTCATCTACACATGTCACATCATGCTCACAATCAATCAAATTGGCAAGATCACAATCAGAATTATCAACATCATCAACAGATTTATTCTCGTGTATCGGCACATCAGGGGAAACATCACATGGAATACTAGAAACATATCATGCATTAAGGTCGGGGCAGAGACGCCTAATGTATTTGAACCCAAAGGTTCCATAACATTTTTAGTATAGACATGTTCTTCTAACATAACATCATAATCATCATCATCATCATGATAGGGATTTTGCAATCTAGGATAATTTTCAATCCTAAGGTCGGAGCTATTACAATAAAACTCTAATTCATGGGGGTGACTCATATCATGTGGTGTTGTTCCTGTTTCCCTAACGGATTCCCATTGATGGGTTTTCTCTGCAATCTCGGCTAAAAAATTCCATGCATCATCCACAGATTTATCAATAAACTCACCATTACACATAGACTCAACCATGGTTCGAGATTTAAAGTCTAGTCCCTCATAGAGGATGACGACAAGTCTCCACTTCTCAAATCCATGGTGCGGACATTCGCTCAACAAATCATTAAAACGTTCAAAATAGTGAAAAACAGTTTCCTCATCCAATTGGACAAAACAATTGATACTTTGACGAATAGCGATGGTCCTATGATGTGGAAAGAATTTTTTGAAAAATAGATCTGTGAGTTGGTCCCAAGTGTTGATTGATTGTGGTCTCAAACCGTAAAACCATGTTTTGGCCCTTTCCTTTAAAGAAAATGTAAACAAACGCAATTTCAGAGAGTCTTCGGACATATGATCAGGTTGCATAGTCCGACAAATTTGTTCAAACTTCTTACATGAGTATAGGGGTTCTCAGAATCGAACCCTCGAAATATAGGAAGTATTTGTATCATGCTTGCATTTATTTTAAAAGGGTTATTGGTTTGAGGTAATACAATACATGATAATGGAATTTTTATTGTGGGATACATGTATTCATGGAGAGCATTAGGTTGGCCCATTTTGAAAAGACACAAAGCCCACTATTTGGTTTTAATGGGTTTTCAAAAATTTGGTTTTTTATGGGAAAATTTTGGTTTTGATGGGATATATTTGAAAAGAAAATTTGGTTTAAAAATGGGAGCAAAGTAGAAATTTGGTTTTAAAATTGGGAGCAAAAGAAAATTTTGATTTTTTTTTTTTTTTTTTTTTTTTTTTTTTTGAAAATAAAATTTGGTTTTTGAATGGGAGCAAGCCCACTGTTGGTTTTGTGTTTGCTTTGGCTCAGCTGGTTTGAAAACGTTTGGTGAAACTGAGTCCAAAATCTCGGCCTAGAATTTGGGTACTCGGCCCACTAACGAGTTAACCTAGCGTGATCGGTTACAAGCTCAGCTGGGTTTAAAAACCCAGAATACAAAATACAAGTCCAAATTAAACAAGCTCACAAAAATTAAATACAAGCCCACAAATTAAACAAACAAGCCCACAGAAATTAATTACAAACCCAACAGAAAATAAAAAAAAACCCAAAAATTGGCTTTAATATTACAAGCCCACAATTAAAAATTGGAAGCCCACAATTCGGGTTCTCTTAAATGGGTTACCTTTCAAGCACAGCCCAGCTGCTCTGATATTGTTGCAAAAACCCAGTTGGGCTTTGGTTCTTTTCCTTGGTGGCGTCCCAGCAGAGGAAAAACTGGTTCAGAACAGCAGGTCCAACAGCAAATGAAGTGAAGCAGATGCAGATGCAAATGCTATGCAGTGAAATGCAAAAATATCTAATAAAACTACTAGAGAAACACAGCACCAGTCCCCGGCAGCGGCGCCAAAAACTTGGTGGGCCCAAAGATATTCTATTTAAATGCAAAATGGTCCCCGGCAGCGGCGCCAAAAACTTGGTGGGCCCGGGAAAGCGTATAAAATTGAGCGAAATGAAAACGGGCCTACAGTAATACCGCAAGTGCACGGTCGTCAGTTGTAGCTCGTGCAAGTACGGGTCGATCCACAGAGACTGGGTGTGTTTGGAGTTCTCTAACTATTTTGGGTTTCTAAATTGCTAATGGGCTTTGAGTACCAAAGGGTCTTGAATATCAATGGGCTTTGAATAACTTTGAAGCTTTTGCTTTCACAATAAGAGCAAGATGGGCTTTGATTAACTGTGAAGCAGTTTGGGCTTTTGGTCTTTTGAATTGCACTGGATTCAGTTGGCTTTGATGAATTGCTTTGGGCCTTTGAGTTCTTTGGGAATGAACTGGGCCTTTGGCTTTTGAACCTTAAGAGTGAACTGGGCCTTAGCTTTTTGGAGTGAACTGAGCCTTGGGCTCAGTTGGCTGGGCCTTTATATTAGCTAGGCTTTAGGTCTTAACCTGAACTATGGTCTGGGCCTTGGAGAGGAAGCAGCAGCAGCAGTGGTGGATTGGCACAGCAGGAGCAGAAGCAGTGCACAGCAGCAGATGCTCAGCAGGGAAAGGGAGAGCAGCAGTGGCTTCAGCAGTGCACTTAGGCCACAGTGAGCTTCAATGGACTAATGGGGAGCAAAACAGAGAAACTAGAAGAGCAAAAGATAGCAAAAGAAAGAGAATAAAAGAGAACACAAACAGAGATGAGGAACAGGGAAGAATAGGGAACAATAACTAAAGGATTAACAATGGCAGTGAAACAAACTAACAATGATCATGGGAAAGAAGCAAAAATCAGTGGCAATGAGGCACAAAGGCAGTTAGCCTAAGGCAAGGGAGCAGCAATGAAACAAATGGTAACAGTGGCAGTTAACAGGAAACAAAACCAAATAAACCAAGGCTGTTAGCCAAGGGCAGGGAGGAGAAGAAGTAACAAAGCAAAGCCAAGGCATTCATCTAGAGTGGGAAGAGAACCAGCTTGCTCACAGTCACTAGTGAGCACTAGTTTCTCCCCACTGCTCAATCAACTCAATGCACTGAGATTTCTAGCCTAACATTCCACTAAACTAACATTACATGGAACACAAACATCAACAGGAAATTAAAAGTAGAACATATACAGAACATGATACAAGATTACAGAAACATAGCATAACAGGGGTATGGGAGTGACAGCAAAGAACAAACATAACACAATGGAGTTCATAACAGGAATTAAACATGCATTAACATTAAGATTAACATGGAATTAACATCAAAACAAACACATAACAGTAAAATAAAATTGAAATAAAAATTGCTACTAAACCTAACAAAAATTGAAACATGCAATAAACTGAAATTGAAGCAGGAATTGAAATTGAAAATTAAATTGAAACAGAAACCCTAAATTGATTTTGAAATTAAAAACAGAAATTAAAACTAAGGTATCCCATATTAGGGGGTATCTCGGCTAACCCAAGCACACCCTTAACACTAATCCCACACCCATATTTATACCCAATACCCAATTAGGGTTTACAATCAAAATCCCCAAATTTGAGAAATTAGGGCTTTTAGAAATTGGAGAAATCTCACCTAATTCTCTGAAATTGTTGTCGACCCATAACTCCTCTGTACTTGTTCTTCCTCCTACTCCAACAACTCTACTGATGCCCTAACTCGAGGTGTTTTATCTGCCCTCACCTAGGTTTTAGTGAGGAAAGGTGAGAGATGGTAAAACAACTAGGTTAGGGGGATAGGGATTTCGGGCTTTGTTGCTGTCGAGTGAATGGGGTGGTGATGGTGATGGTATGGTGGTGGCAGAAGGTGGCAGGGAGAGGTGGTGGAGGTGGTTCTGATGCATAGCCTGTGAAGGAGAAGGTGAAATCGATGTTTTGGGAGAAGGGTGCGTTTGGGTAGCTGGTATAGGGTTTGGTGCTCCAGTGTGTGGCGGTTTCATCAAGTTCAATGATTTGCGAAGCGAGAGCGTTGGATACGAAGATGATGAATTGATCCAACGGCGAGATGGAAGGAAGCGAGGAGCGACCGTTAGATGCGGAAGTACAACGAAATTGATGGCTCGAGATGGAGTTAGGTGATGTAGTGTTAGACAGGAGCTTCAGACTTCGATGTACTGGCGATGCTGCGACCGTAGGATGCTGAGATGATCCAATCTAACGGCTAGAAAGGGAAACGGGTATGGATATAGGAAATGGATTTGGGTGAGGGTTTTGGGCCTTGGGTATGTCAAGCCCATATCTTCTTTAAGAACAATTCTTCCTCTTCAAGCCCATTTCTAGCCTTTTGGTCTTGTGCACAGCATTCTTCGCGGCTTCCTTGTGTAATTCCTCCCGGCTTTTCACCACTTTTCTGCTCTTTTTCGCTCCGCGACTCATCCGAACTTTATTTATTACCTAAAAATACAAAATTAATTAATAAAAATATTTATTCTCGAAAACAATGAAAATACAGAATATGGGATAAAATGTAGAATTAATGCACAAAAGATGAGTTAAATGCCAATAAAAATGGTGCAAATATATACAATATTTGGCACTCATCACACTCACTATTCCCTGACTATGTAGAGTGTCCGTGTATAGACTCAGGCGGTCCTCCATACATGAAATGTTGAGAGATAAAAACGTCTTCGGGACATTGGCAACACTAGCTGATTCACTGACTATACGCAAGAAATTAAATTTTACGTCATATTTACCACTGAATTCCTAGAAGATAATCTATATTATCATATTGCTCTTATTCCATGGTCAAACTTACGATTGGTTCTATGGAATGGTAATAGATAAATGTACTACTCCTATTTCATGATCAAATCCACGGCTGATCTCATGAAACGGTAATAGATATTACTCCGATTTCATGGTCGAATCCACGGATGATCTCATGAAATGGCATTATCACCACCTATCTTATTACTCTGATTTCATGGTCAAATCTACGATTCCATGAAATGGTAATAAAATTACCATTTTATTATTCCGAATCCATGATCAAATCTACAGCTGATTCTATGGATTGATAATAAATGACTACTCACTTTTATTGCTCGATTTCATGAATCATTCTCCACTGAATTTCATAAATTAGTAATAAATACTCAATAATCGGGCATCTGGACTACTACTGAGTAATCCCCATAAAATGGTGCAAGTGTACTCGAAAATGATGCACGAATGAGCATCCAAAAATATGGACAGATGAGGAATCCTACGCAAAACAGGAGAAAACTATAAATAATAATAAAATAATAAGAGGCGCCCAGGGGGCCGGGCCCACCGGCCGGCCGACCATTCCCTAGCCGTGGCCGGTCACATGCCTCTCCCATTATTTTGCTCTATATTGTTATTTTCATGAACTCATGAAAAACTCCTTCAATTAGCAACTTTCCTTGTTTGTGAAAAACTCATGAATTCCCCACAACTTCATGGATTCATGAAAATATTGTTATAAAATAGGGAAAGGTGTGCGGGACCGGGCTACCTAGCCGGCCGGCCATGCCCGAGTCGTGGCCGGTCCCACACCTCACAATCCCTAGCTTTTTATAATTGTTATTCCCTAATCTCATGAAACTCTTCCGTTTCAACAAAAACTCATGGATTCTCCATAACTTCACGGATTCATGAAAAATAATATTATAAATAGGAAAAGGTGTGCGGGATAGGGCAACATAACCGGCCGGCCATGCCCTAGCCGTGGCCGGTCCCAGACCTTGCAATCCCTAGTCTTTTATAATTATTATTTTCCTAAATTCATGAAACTCCTTGGTTTGAGCAAAAATCATGATTTCGTCATAACTTCTCAAATTTTGCTCGAATCACGAAAAACCAAAAGCCAACATGGTCACACGACCGGCTAGCCTCCCACGGTAATTTTAAATGTTAAAATACAATTATTTTAGTATTTACAAAATATTGATCAATTGAGCATACATGCTAATTCCAACAAAAATCAAGAATTTCAGTCAAGATGAAACTCTTCTGAAAATTCACAACGTTGCTCGAACACATATCAGAAAATACTGAAACTCTCAGTATGGAGACACGGGCACCACGAAAACACGTGCATTCCTTCATAATCGACTAAGGTCATCCTTAGGGTTTGCACAAAGCTGGTCCCACACATTTTCATAATTCTGACCTAATTTGCTCAATTGCTCGTATTGGGCCCATACTATCTCCAACCAACCTGGGGATTGCTCAAACGGCCAACAACTGGTCACGTGACCACCAAGAGCCGGTCCATGCTCTCTTGGTCGGTACCCATCTTTCATACCTAGGTTTTATCACCTAACGCTGAACCTAGCAATATTTCAGTAAATGATGAAACCAGCATTTAATCATCATTCTTTCACCAATCCTCAAACTGAGAACCCTGGTACATGCTCACTCGGGCACTGGGTACCACATGGACGCCCATCATCCTATGTGGTCGGTCCCTCTATCACTCATGACCTATTTTCAGCGATTCATCAACTATGATCTCAAATTAGGGTTTCGAATAAATGTTCCACGAATCATCACTCTGAGCACGATTCAAACACTAATGAATTTATGATGGATTCAACAACCAAAATCTGAATTAATCATATAATATTTGGTAGCTTACCAATATTTTAATATTTTATTGGGTCACGTCACCAATAAATATTTCGTCGAATCGAGCAATACTTGCTCAGCTGCTCAAATATTGACCCAGCTATCAATAATTAGTAATTTATCAGTAATTTTTCGAATTAAGCAATACTTGCTCAATTGCACGACAAATTATCAACATTCAGTAATTAGCCGAATTGAGCGATACTTGCTCAATTGTACGTCAAATCATCAACATTCATTATTTTGTCGAACTGAGCAATACTTGCTCAATTGCTCGTCAAAATTGTCAACGTTCAGTATTTTGTCGAACTGTGCAATACTTGCTCAGTTGCTCGTCAAATTCTCAAATATTCAGTAATTTGTCGAATCGAGCAACACTTGCTCTCCCTCAAATACTGGTCAGTAATTCATCACTGAATCTACAATACTGACACCATTTCAGAGAACTACATGTTCGATCCATGAATCGCTGAGCATTCACCACTCATGCTCGATTCAACAAAACCTAGACTCACTGTCTAATCAGTCAACAACTGACTCACTAATACACGTCTGTCATGCAGACTCCACGATTCGTGAGACATAAATCACGTCAAATTGGAGGATATCAATTAGGGTTTTGGTCTGGCGTCCTACATCACGTGGATTCATCCACAACGAGAAATGTGAGTAAGTCGTGTCAACGGTTGAAGGAGTTAGCAAAGTAGTGGGTGAATGACCAACCAAGTCTCCGCATAATATGGAACTAGTTTCGCCGCGATCTCTCACTTTCCCACTCTTTCACTCAAGAAACCGCCACACTTACAGGGATCAAGGTGTTCACAACTCTGACAATATAAGTAAGTCTCTGAATCCATGATTGAAAAAAAAATACAATAATTGATCACCAGCTATCGGCAATTGTCTACACAGAATTCCTCGAGCAACTACTCTCAAGAATTCATCAATCTATCAGAACTTACTCGAACTAATCAGTTCACCAAAAATTGCAGAAACCTTCAACACACCCACAATTCTTGAACATCACTGATCCCACACAATTCTCAGCTTACCTCCTACAGAACAACCCATCTCCCTCTTTGCGACCGAATTGACTCTAGAACGGCCATTGACTTGGTTTAGGCCGGAGTCTTACAGATTGATCTCTCGAATCGAAGCACTCCCTTTGCAGTGCATCTGTGTGAGGTTGAAAAGTTTGCTCGGTTGAGGAGTCTCGACAACACGCTCGTCTCTTCATTTCCCTAAAAAAACCAGCTACTCGTTTTTCCCCATCTACAGATTGGTGACCACAGTGGGAGATTAATCTCTTGGTTGCAATACCAATTTTCACAAAATGGTTGATCTTAGGTCAAGTTCAGTTACAAATCCTAACACAAACAACGCTAGCACTAGCAACAATGGTGGTATTCCAGAAACCATTCCTGCTTCCAACAATGATGGTGGTGATACTACTCCTCCTCACACCAACAACGAAAATCATCCCCTCTTCGGCCGACGTCCCGAGGAAGCCAGGGAGAATCCGCCTACCGTAGTTGATCTCATGAAGGTGCAAGAAACCCTTGCCAAAAATCAGACTGACATGGCTGCAACACAGAAGGAGCTCTTCAATTTTCTCAAGACTCTCACTGACAAGATTTCAGAGAAAACTCAAGAGAAAGGAAATGCCAAAGAAACATCTTCGGTTGCTGATCCTGAAGCCACTCCAATCCATGTAGTGGACGATGATGAACTCTACAAGGATGCAGATAACCCACCAAAAAAGGAACCTGTGGGTTTCATCACTCGCGAGGACCTGTAACTCTTCATGGAGGATCATGGGAAAAACATTACGCATACCATCCACCATCATCAACATCCATACTCGGCTTATACACAAAGGATTCCTCTCCCAAATGACTATACTTATCCAACTTTCACTCTGTACAACGGAACTGGGAACGCCGGAGAACATGTCTCTCGATTCTTAGAAGCGCTAGGGGAGCATGAACACAATCATGTTATCCGGCTGAAGGAATTCTCAAAATCTCTGACAGGCCGGGCATATACCTGGTACAACAACATCGCACCAAGAATCATCGCTAATTGGGGAGCAATGGTTAACGCTTTCTACAAGAAATACTTCTTCGTCTCTGAGCAGATTACTCTTTCTGACTTAGGAAGGATGACACAGAAGAACGCTGAAAATCCCAATGACTATGTGAAGATGTTTAGAATTCAGGCTTTGGATTGCCATGATTCCAACGTTACTGAACAACAACCGGTGGATTTTTGCATCAACGGGATGATCCCAGTCTACAGAGCTTTTCTGGAAAATCTCCGTTTTGAGACCTTCTCAGAACTTCATGAAGTGTCCAAGCGATCAGCAACTACTGCACCTACTGCACCTACTTTACTGGAAAGAGCAAAGTCTACAAGGTCGAGGAATCTCGAAGCATCCGACGCCTAGTCAAAAATCAGTAAAATCTCCAACCTTCCATGAAACATGTTGTTGAATGGAGCAAAGGGAAAGCCGAGCCACCACAACACAATCATGCTTCTCAAATCTCCCAGAAGCGCAAAGAGAGGATGAATAATCTTGAAATGCACAAACTTTAATCTTGCATCAACAAATGGGAAAATGATCATACAGACTCAAACTTCCCTCTTCTCACCGAAGAAGTGATAGAGTTACTGGAAGTCTGGATTCGAGATGGTGCAACCAAATTTCCATTCACCAGGGGAGAGCTGACCGAAGAAGAAATGGAGAATCACAGAACTTCAATCTTCCCGAGCAACCATCTGATGAAGCAGTTCAGTCATTGATCGAGCACATCTACGAGTTGCTTTTATCTGTCAAGATATCAAAGGAAAGACATGCTCACGGCTCTGAATCACATCGTGTCGGCAAATCCATTCCGGAAATACTTCTTAAGCCTCTATCCACAGACAAAGAGATGTATGACTGGGGACTGCTCACCATAGTCAATCTTTAAGAAAATGAATTTAAAGAGAACGTTGATCGATGATGTCACTTCTATCAACACTATTCCACTGAAAACCCTCAGAGCCGCAGGCATCACTCGACAAGAATCTACTCGTCATCCCATCATCAGAGCACTTGGAGAAATTTCGAACTTTGACGAGGTTGAAGCAAGAACCTGCAAAAGATGCGTAGACATTCATAAAGAGGTTACGTACTCAGGAAAGTATCAGTCCTTCCATGTCTATGTCATTTATTTCCTCACATGATATCCTAGCATGGGGAATCAATTCTTCTAGCAACTTTGCAATACGTTATGAATGGTAGCTTCACCGCATTGGTATTTTACCAAGTGGTTGAATCTGACACCGCTTCGAATCGAAAATCTCACCGAGACATTCACTACTAAGATATGACAGAAGCATGACAAAGAACACTTTAGGCATTTATCCACTTGTAGGAATGTCCATGAGTATCAGAAATCTCTTATGTCTGCACAAGTGTTGAATCCCACTATCGCAGCGGAATGCTGAATCAACATAAGATACACGGGCCGAGACGATCAAGCCTAAGAAATTCGACGCTTCAGCGCTCAAGCACATAAGAAGCCTTCGAATTGTACTCCCAATCAAAGAGTACACCTTCGATAGTAATGCCTCTAGCTTCAACACAACATCTCGACGATGACACACTGGTTCAACATCGACGCGATCAAAGTGTAGATGAATTACAATCGATAAGTATTCACTATCCCATGATAAGACTTCTGAAGCAGATGCAACATCATTCATCAATGGATGCTACAAACTCCTTCAAACTCTTCTAAATGAATGAGGGATGCACTGGGGACTTGATCTTATTGGAAATATCAATTCAATATATTTAAATAAATTTTTTCCACACAACAAGTCATTGCAACTTGATGAAACGTCATCAAAAGGAACCTCTCTACATCACAAGCCCTTGCACGACTGGGGAACTTCCTCTCTTCACCAATCATATCCAGAATGAAGACTTCTGCTGCTATCTACCACGCAACAACATCGATTCCATGCGAATCCACTTCACAGTAAAGTCATATCAGGAGAATTTGGGTTGAAATCCTAATACACCTTCATCTTAGGAATGCTCAACTCACCAATTAGTTCGTGCATGCTCACTGGATGGAAGAGCAAAGACTATCAACTTCGGTCTTTGTATCAACTCCAATCATAGTATCGGCATCAGCATGTGGAGGAACTCTATTCATGGTCTCAGCATCAACAAGAATTTATGGAGAACTTCCTGTTGTAATCTCAGCATCAGTCTCGGGCGCAACATCCGGCTTCATCAACTATCCATTCTCTATGGATCATACTTCTTCAATCCCTAATGATTCATATAAATATGTGTAGACCTGAAAACATGGTAACATGAACGTATTCCCAAAGCTTACACGACATATGGGCACAAAGCAAACTCTTCTACAAGATGTTTTCATCACTTCTATAAATGAGATACAACACACTTCAGGCCATGGGTTTACAAAAACGTACCAATGGGTGGGGAATGAGACAATACTTACTCAACGAAAGATGTTCGTCTATGTCTCTTCTACAACATACCAAAAGGGCGCATCAATCGGACATACGAGATGAAAGATATGTCCTTTACCGTCAGGTCTTTGAAATCTGAAAAATTTGTACGGGATTACAAATCACAAATGTGCACACTTCATTGGCTGACCTCTACAACTCCAAATTGAGTGATTCTTTTCTCATGTGATAACTCGGTCTCTTAGATTCAAAAGTTGGGGTCAAGCATCGAATTTCGACGTCGTATGAGGTCCCTACAACTTCCAAAGTATACAACATGCAAGCAGCAATTCTTAGACGAGATTCATAACTTCCGGGATCGGTGTCCACCATATTTTTCCGCTAAGTCCTTCATCAAGGTACCTCCAACTTCGACCACCTAGGTCTTTACAACAATGCTTCTACCTGAGTCCTCTATCCATGTCGTGACGGAAGAAGGGAAAACGAAAGGGAGAGATTTAGCAAAATATTGGGGACTGACGGTTTACTGATCATGGCGATCAGTTAGTTTCACAGTCCAAGTCCGAGGCACCTAGATCTCCTATGCTATCCTTCGTCATAAAGGTAATTTTACCGCCGTCACATGCAACCATGGTCATTACATCACCCCTCTTGAGAGAAACCTCAGTTATGGTCCCGTGACCAGGGTTTCAGAAGTGATGTTTCTACGACTAACAGAAACAAGATGACAATGCAAGCACCATGCTCATGTGTCAATCAAAGGGTTCTGATCTCGAATTAATAAATTCCATATAAATCCTTCATCAGTCTTTCAAGCGTTCAAGACACAAGCAAATGGTCTAAAGACATAAAAGAGACGTTTTGCAGCAAGTCAGTCTGAAGTAATTTTACACTGCCTTGTACAAAGCGACGAGCTGGGAGAAATTGGTGAGGAATCAAGGGATGGATCATATACCATTATCTTCGTATGGATGTCTTCTACAACATATCCAAGATTCACAGCAATTGGAGAAACGATCAAGGATATGTGGCCAAAACATTGGACAACATGCAATCTGAAAAAGTTCTGAAGGTCTTCTGGAAGTTCACTATTTCTCCTTTTTCAGGCCCCAAACATGCTCAAAGTTCAAAAGCTACTTTGGGTAAAGCTTGCAAATTTCCTGGGCTTGAAGATACATATGCAGACCGCGAAATCCGACTTCACACGAGGATTCTACAACGTTTCTAGTAAAATCTGAAGTCTGAAATTTTCTGGTGACGTATTTCGGCAAAGTTATCCATAAATTTACATGGATTCTCATTCATTCATTTACAAATCAACAATTTCATACTTATATGAAGAAATTACAGGAGATATACCTACTAGGGAGTCTCTAAATCATTTGAAGGCTCGGCAACGCCGGAATCTCCATTGGAAACTCCGTTATGTCCATTCGGTTCAGGATTTCGGGAATCCTCCATATTCCCGTGTCCCAAAGAAGAGCACGCTTCATCAACATGCTGCTTATCTACAATGATTTCTTCCTGGATTCATCAACAACAATTATTATTATTTCTTTCAAGGAGATGCCATGATCACCTGCACGAAAGAGATACTTACATCGGCTTCTTCATCAATGCTGGATTCCTGAATTGTTTGTCTGAGAAAAAGTTGAAGACCTTCGTGGAGCCAAATTATGAAAAGAAATAACAAACCTTGGTTTCGTGATCCTAATTGCACGGGCGAGGAAAAGCCATGACACAAGGAGAGCGCTAACAACTCACCAAAGAAACGGCTGGGGACTGCATGTCATCTTGTAGTCCTTACTTCTGGGTTCCCCGCTCCCGTATACTTTCTTCCATTTCCGTGGAGACTACATTGATTCGGGATCTCACTATATGATCATCCTGTGGTAAAGCTAATGGAATAACCAGGAGTACAACTCAGTATGAAGGATCTCTCACCACTCAGAGCACATCGTTCATACAAAGCGAAGGATTCGAAAAAACAATGAATCATGGAATAAAGGTGCTCACAACAGCGTCTACAAAATTGTAACCATCCAACTCTCACCTATTTACAATTTCACTAGATGTAGTGATTACAATCTTGAGAATTTGTTCGCTCCTTCAAACCTGCAAAGACGAACAAAATTTGTTATTCAAAACCATAACGTGATTTTCATAAAACTGTGAACAATTCACGAAACTTCCATCATGTGAACAGTTCATGTTATTTTCACCGTGTGAGCAACTCCCATCGAGTGAACACTCATTGGTTTTTTGCATACGCTATCAGATCAAAAAATACATACAAACAGTATTTTATCAAAAATTGTTTACTTCCAGCAATTGTTGAAAATCAAAAATTTAATTTCACATAAATTTTCACCGTGTGAACATTCACTGGTTTTTCAAAAATTGGACAAACGTCCATTCTACAATTGTGAAAACTCACATACCGACATTATTTCACCGTGAATAATTGTCTACTTTCAACAGTTGTTCAAAATCAAAGCATTGATTTTACAAAATATACATTTTAACGTGAAACTCACGTATCATTGAAAATATATGTATATATTCTTTCTCTCTCTTTGAAACGAGAAGTGTATTTTCAAAAATTTATGAAAGCTCCCGTATCGAAAATAAATTTTTCATGAAAGCTCATATCGAAAAAAAAACTTTTCTCTCGTATGAGCATCCACCTTTGAAACGAAAGTTTATTCCTTTTTGTGAAATCTCACATATTTAAAAAAAATAAAATTTTGGCTTTCGTGAAAACGCATAGACAAAATTTTTATCAACATATTTTGTTTATTTCTGAATTAACAAACGAACGAACGTATGTTCCTAAAACAAGGATTTCCTTTTTTGGTCCCGGACCCGTAAATCCTGAACCAAACAAAACTAGACCTTCGGTCGCTCAAATCAACAGTGCCTCATCACTCCGTGCTCACGGGATGACGCTCTATCACATTACCACGGTCTCCACCCGGAAATTTGCTCGCATATGACGTCATTGGAGTAAATTGGATATTCTGAGAATGCCTTTGTAGACTGAGTTCAACCATTGATCTCTCGTCGAATGAAAATCACCATCTAGTGCTTACGGCGGAACATGATTGTCCATCACTAAGCAGGGGACTTAATGTTGATCGTGGATTTTCAACAAAGTTCAAAACCGTAAAATCATGATACTGCATGTTTCTGACACGGCTACAGGAATCCATGTGACGATTAGTAATTTACGAAGTATGATGCATATGTCGCTCGAAAGGCCTCTCCGGAGCGTTCGACACCGGGCATTTCATCATAGACTCTATGTAGAATAAATTAATTGGGCAGTTCTCCGTAAGATTCAGAGCTTAGCGCCTTCAGGATGTCGGTGACACTCACTGTTCCCTGACCATATAGAGGAATTCTCCTCTACATAGAAGAACGATTGGGCGGTTCTCCGTAAGATTGAGAGAAATAACGCCTTCAGGAGGCCGGTGACACTCACTGTTCCCTGACTATGTAGAGTGTCCGTGTATAGACTCAGGAGGTCCTCCATACATGAATGTTGAGAGGGCAAAATGTCTTCGGGTCATTGGAAACACTCGTTGATTCACTGACTATACGCAAGAGATTAAATTCTACGTCATATTCACCACTGAATTCCTAGAAGATAATCTATCTTATCTTATTGCTCCTATTTCATGGTCAAACTCACGACTAGTTCTATGGAATGGTAATAGATAAATGTATTACTCTTATTTCATGATCAAATCCACAGCTGATCTCATGAAACGGTAATAGATATTACTCCGATTTCATGGTCGAATCCACGGCTGATCTCATGAAATGGTAATATCACCACCTATCTTATTACTCTGATTTCACGGTCAAATCTACGTTTCCATGAGATGGTAATAAAATTATCATTTTATTATTCTGAATCCATGGTCAAATCCACAGTTGATTCTATGGACTGATAATAAATGACTACTCACTTTTATTGCTCAATTTCATTAATCATTCTCCACTGAATTTCATAAATTAGTAATAAATACTCAACAATCGGGCATCTAGACTACTACTGAGTAAGCCCCATAAAATGGTGCAAGTGTACTCGACAATGATGCACGAACGAGCATCCAAAAATATGGACATATGAGGAATCCTACGCAAAACATGATAAAACAACAAATAATAATAAAATAATAAGAGGCGCCCAGGGGGCCGGGCCCACCGTCCGACCATGCCCTAGCCGTGGCCGGTCCCATGCCTCTCCATTATTTTGCTCTATTTTGTTATTTTCATGAGCTCATGAAAAACTCCTTCAGTTTAGCAACTTTCCTTGTTTGTGCAAAACTCATGAATTCCCCATAACTTCATGGATTCATGAAAATATTGTTATAAAATAGGGAAAGGTGTGCGAGACCGGGCTACCTATCCGGACGGCCGTGCCAGAGCCGTGGCCGGTCCCACACCTCACAATACCTAGCTTTTTATAATTATTATTCCCTCATCTCATGAAACTTCTTCGTTTCAACAAAAACTCATGGATTCTCCATAACTTCACGGATTCATGAAAAATAATATTATAAAATTGGGAAAGATGTGCGGGAACGAGAAACATAACCGGCCGGCCATGCCCTAGCCGTGACCGGTCCCACACCTTGCAATCCCTAGTCTTTTATAATTATTATTTTCCTAAATTCATGAAACTCCTTGGTTTGAGCAAAAATCATGATTTCGTCATAACTTCTCAAATTTTGCTCGAATCACGAAAAACCAAAAGCCAACATGGTCACACGACCGGCTAGTCTCCCACGGTAATTTTAAATGTTAAAAATACACTTATTTTAATATTTACAAAATATTGATCAATTGAGCATACATGTAATTCCAACAAAAATCAAGAATTTCAGTCAAGATGAAACTCTTCTGAAAATTCACAATGTTGCTCGAACACACATCAGAAAATACTGAAACTCTCAGTATGGAGACACGGCACTACGGAAACGCGTGCATGCCTTCATGACCGACCAGGGTCATCCTTAGGGCTTGCAAAAATCCGGTCCCATACGTTTTCATAATTCTGACCTAATTTGCTCAATTGCTCGTATTGGGCCCAAACTATCTCCAACCAACCTGGGGATTGCTCAAATGGCCAACAACTGGTCACGTGACCACCAAGATCCGGTCCCATGCGTTCTTGGTCGGTCCCCATATTTCATACCTAGGTTTTATCACCTAATGCTGCACCCAGCAATATTTTAGTAAATAATCAAACCAGCATTTAATCATCATTCTTTCACCAATCCTCAAACTGAGAACCCTGGTGCATGCTCACTCAAGCACTGGGCACCACATGAACGCCCATCATCCCATGTGGTCGGTCCCTCTATCACTCATGACCTATTTTCAGCGATTCATCAACTATGATCTGAAATTAGGGTTTTGAATATATGCTCCACGAATCATCACTTTGAGCACAATTCAAACACTTATGAATTTATGATGGTTCAACAACCCACATCCGAATTAATCATATAATATTTGGTAGCTTACCAATATTTTAATATATTATTGGGTGACGTCACCAATAAAAATTTCGTCGAATCGAATAATACTTGCTCAGTTGCTCAAATATTGATCCAGCTATCAATATTTAGTAATTTATCAATAATTTGTCGAATTGAGCAATATTTGCTCAATTACACGACAAATTATCAACATTCAGTAATTTTCCGAATTGAGCGATACTTGCGCAATTGTACGTCAAATCATTAACATTCATTATTTTGTCGAACTGAGCAATACTTGCTCAATTGCTCGTCAAAATTGTCAACATTCAGTATTTTGTCGAACTGTGCAATACTTGCTCAGTTGCTCGTCAAATTCTCAAATATTCAGTAATTCGTCGAATCGAGCAATACTTGCTCTCGCTCAAATACTGGTCAGTAATTCATCACTGAATCTACAATACTGACACCATTTCAGAGAACTACATGTTCGATCCATGAATCGCTGAGCATTCACCACGCTCGATTCAACAAAACCTAGACTCACTGTCTAATCAGTCAACAACTGACTCACTAATACACGTCTGTCATGCAGACTCCACGATTCGTGAGACATCAATCACGTCAAATTGGGGGATATCAATTAGGGTTTTGGTTTGGCGGCCTATAGCATGTGGATTCATCCACAACGAGAAATGTGAGTAAGTCGTGTCAACAGTTGAAGGAGTTAGAAAAGTAGTAGGTGAATGATCAACCAAGTCTACGCATAATCTGGAACTAGTTTCGCCACGATCTCCCACTTTCCCACTCTTTTACTCAAGAAACCGTCACACTTACAGGGATCAAAGTGCTCACCACTCTGACAATATAAATAAGTCTCTAAATCCATGATTGAAAAAAAAATAGGCAACGATTGATTACCATCTATCGAAAATTGTCTACACAGAATTTCTTGAGTAACCACTCTCAAGAATTCATCAATCTATCAGAACTTAATCGAACTAATCAGTTCACCAAAAATTGCAGAAACCTTCAACACACCCACAATTCTTGAACATCACTGATCCCACACAATTCTCAGCTTCCCTCCTACAGATCAACCCATCTCCCTCTTTCTGGCCGAATTGACTCTGGAACGGCCATTGACTTGGTTTAGGCCGGAGTCCTACAGATTTATCTCTCGAATCTAAGCACTCCCTTTGCAGTGCATCTGTGTGAGGTTGAATAGTTTGCTCGGTTAAGGAGTCTCGACAACACGCTCGTCTCTTCACTTCCCTAAAAAAAACCAGCGACTCGTTTTTCCCCATCTACACTTGTTGCTGATACCCTTCGTATCCGCAGGTCTCCAGGAGCAGCTGGTGGGTGCAAACGCCAATATTAGCCATCTTGAGGGTCAAATATCTTCGTTGTAGATATCTCGCAAGTTTGATGCCGCTGTTAAGTTTAAGGCTGAGGCGCTTCAGCAGGCTAATGACCAGCTCAGTGCTCAGATGACGGATCTTTTTCAGAAATCGACTTCGGATTTCGAGGCTCAAGATTCTCATATGAAGGTGCAATTCGAGCGTTCTTCCATTGATTACATCAACGAGGCCTTTCCGGAGGCTGAGCTTCAGGCTGAAGGAGTTGTCTTCCCTCGTCTTCCTTATCTATGATCATGTGATGTTCACTTTGTTTCCAACTGAACTTATTTGTTGTATTATGCCCCCAGCTGAGGGGTCTTTGTTGTCTCCTTTCCTTGAAACAACTCTTTGTCATGTTCTGATCCTTTGTCATCTGCAACTTTTAAGACGTGTTAGTCGTATTTTGGTAACACTATTATGGTACCTTTATTATTGCATGAGTATATTAGACGTGTTGTATCTAATTATTTTCACATTCGAGTTATCACAAGGTGCTAAGGTATGTTTAACCTTTGGTGGAACATTCATCATCCTACCCAAGTATCCTTTGGCCAGAAGGTACCGCGGTGGTGAGGGATCCTATGTGGGAAATAATTTTCCTGTAACCCTACGCGTTCAGCGCGATGGCTGCTTTACTTCGACAAGGTATGTCTATAGGGGATATCTTACTTTTTATTACTGCCTCATGAATGGAGTTATCACTCCAAGGATTCGAGTATTGACACATGCGCAGTTGTGCCTTACCTTGTCTCATCGTCAGTTTTGACAGAGGGTGTCTATTCTAACCCAGTTTATATTTAATCAACATATACTTTTTCTTAGCAAAAGTTTCTTGCATTGATTAGTTAGGTTTATAATACCTTTGATCAGGGATAGAACATGGTGGGATATTGCCCCTTCCCTTCTTCTCCTGAGTAGTAACCATTCGCTTACGGGTAGTACTTTTTTAGGTACATTGTGTTCCATGGATGTTGCAATACTTCACCTTTAATATTTCTTAGGTAGTATGATCCTTTCCCGACAATATCGTGTATGATGTAGGGTTCGTAGCATGTCAGAGCTAATTTTCCCCATTCCTTCTTCTTTTGATATGGTGGTATTTGACGTAGTACGTATTCTTCAACCACAAAGTTTCTAGGGATTACCCGTTTTTTGTATTCGCGAGCTAGACTTCGTTGGTAGTTTACCATCCTTTGCAAAGCCACTTCTCGCCTTTCTTCAAGATAATCAAGATTTTCTAGCATAAGATCCGTTGTCAGGTTCTTTTCCCATGCCTATGTTTTTGTTGTTGGCAGTATTATCTCCTTCGGGATGACTGCTTCGGCTCCGTAGGTTATCAAGAACGGAGTTTCTCCCGTGGCCGCCCTTCTCTTAATTCGGTAGGCCCATAGGACATTGTGTAGCTGCTCACACCATCTTTTCTTGTATACCCCCAGCTTCTTTTTTAAGTTCATTGCTATCATTTTGTTAGTGGCCTCCTCTTGTCCATTGCTCTTAGGATATATTGGAGTAGACTTGTTTTTCTGAATGTTGAACGTGTTGAATAACATGTCTATGTTCTTTCCTTCCAACTGTTTGCCATTGTCAGAGACTATGGCGGCTGGTATTCCGAACCTGCAAATGATTTGCTCAAACAAGAATTTAAAGACATCTGTGTCCCTAATTCTTTCCAAAGCCCTTGCTTCCACCCACTTGGTGAAGTAATCCGTAGCCATGATAAGGTACTTTCTTTTCGATGTTCCCTCTATCAAGGGTCCAACAGTATCAACCCCCCATTTTACGAATGGCCATGGGATGATGACTGAGTTCAGCTCCGTTGCTGGTGCTTTAATTTTCCTGGCAAAGCGTTGACATCTTTCACAATATCTTGCCACGTTTTTTGCATCTTCGTCCATGCTTAGCCAATAGTATCCTTGCATCTTGGCTTTGATTGTCAAGGACCTTCTTCTGCTATGCTTTCCAGCTTCTCCGCTGTGTATATCATGCAGTATTCTTCTACATTCGTCTTGTGAAAGGCACCGCATCAGAGGTACAAGAAATGACCTTCTATACAGTATGCCATCTCGTAGGATGTACATTGCTGCCTTTGATTCGAGTTTTAGAGCTTCTTTGACATCTGTGGGTAAGGTACCTTTGTCAAGGTACTGGTGAATTGGGATTCTCCAATCATCTTCTTCTTCGTCTTCGTTGCTTCCGTCTGACTTGGACTGATCTTTGTCGGTCTCGTCGACTTCATTATCTGGTTCTTCTATACCTTCGTCTACTTTTTCTGCTTCCCTCATGGCTCTATTTTGGACGACCAAGGTTTCCTCAACTCCTGGGGTTATCCCTTATATCGAAGGTTCATATATCCTTCCGATTTGGACGGAGGTGGTATTTCTGTCCCTCAGCATTGACGATATGAATACTAAGGCATCTGTGTGTCTGTTGTCTTTCCGACATACATGTCTGAACGTGACCTTGCTGATCTTTGATGCATGCTCCTGTGTTAACTTTAGGTACGAAGACAATATTGGATCCAGAGTTTGATATTTGAGCTCGATTTGTCTAATGACCAATTGTGAATCACTAGTTAAGCGAACTTCTGATATGCCTATCTCCTGTTCCAAGCGTAGGCCATGTATGACCGCCTCATACTCTGTAATGTTGTTAGTGTATTGTTCGAATTCTAACCTGAATGTATAGATGAGTCGGTCTCCGATAGGGGTTGTTATTACAATCCCTATACCTGCACCTTCTCCGTTAGAGGAATCATCTACGAATATCTCCCACCTTCGTGAATTTTGCGGTTCCAAGAGGTCTTCTGGTTCCGGCTTGTCTTCCTCCATTCCTGGGATGTCATCTATCTCTGCTTCATCGTTGAGAGGTAGGTCCTCTAGGATTTGTGATTTCTCAGCTTTCATTGTTTCGAAGATTATGTAAAACTGTTTGATCATGGCGTTCCATTTTGCCACTCTTTTAATTTTCTCCGTGTTGTCGAGGATTTGACTTATCTGAGCTTTTGTGAAAACTCGGATGGTGTGTGCATCGAAATATGTCCTTAGTTTCTGTGTCGCCACTACTAAGGCATATATGAGTTGTTCCACCTTGGTATAATTACGCTCCGCTGAACTGAGTGTCTTGCTGATGTAGTGTACGGGATTTTATCCTTGCATTTGGTCTCGTACCAATACCGCGCTCACAGCGTAGCTTGTTGCTGCTAGGTATAGGGTGAGTATCTCACCTGGCTCCGGTTTCTGTAGGATGGGTACTGATGCTAAGTACTCTTTGATCTTGTGAAAGGCTTGTTCGCATTCTGTGGTCCATGTAAAACTGTTTCCTTTTCTTAGCGTATTGAAAAATGCTTTACATTTATCCGTTGAACTTGCTATGAATCTTCCCCTGGAAGCTAAAATTCCATTTAGCTTTTGTACTCCTTTTAGAGTTTGTGGAGACGAAATCTCCACTATTTCTCCGGCCCTTTCGGGGTCTACTTCTATTCCTCGCTTAGTCACCAAATATCCCAAGAATTTTCCTGAGGTAACTCCGAACGTGTATTTCTCCGGGTTCACCTTCATGTGGAAGTTTCTCATGGCTTCGAATATCTACCTTAGGTCTGAGAGATGGTTTTTTGCTTATTTTCTTTTGACGAGCATATCGTCTACGTAGACCTCCAGTATTTTGCATATCCATGGCTTAAAGATTTTGTCTACTAATCGTTGGTATGTTGCCCCCGCATTCTTTAAGCAAAAAGGCATCCTTGTATATCAATACAATCCTCGTGGGGTAAAGAACGCAGTATGCTCCTGATCTTCTTCTGCAGGGGCTATTTGGTTGTAGCCTGAGTATCCATCCATGAAGGATAGTCTTTGGTGGCCTTTGGTTACATTGACCAGCTGGTCGATGTTTGGCAGTGGGTAACTGTCCTTGGGGAACGCTTTATTGGGGTTGATAAATTCAATGCAAATGCGCACGCCTCCGTTCTTCTTAGGTACGATGACCATGTTGGATATCCACGTGGGATATTTGACTTCTCGTATAAATCCAGCTACGAGTAGCTTTTGCAACTATTTTTCTACCCCTTCGTGGTAGATATCTGCCACTTTACGAATGTGTTTCTTAAACGGTGGTATCTCCGGTTTGAGCCGAAGGTGGTGTGAGACCAAATTCGGGTCAATTCCTGGCATGTCTTCCATTAAACATGCAAAGACGTCTGCGTATTCCCTTAGTAACCTTTGTAGTTGCATCTCCTTTTCCTCTTCAAGTAATGTTCCTATGTTGAGCATTTTTGGTTCTGTCTCCGTCCCGATGTTGATTTTCTTCGTTGGTTCCACCGGTTCAGGTTTGTTGTTAAGGTCGTTGAGGACTGCTTTTCTATAATTGTCATTTGGCGAAGACGTCTGTCCCTGGGGTGGCGGAGGTGCTTGTCTCAGGATATGAGATGGCTTCGGGTACTAAGGAGGCTCCATACTGCACTTCCCTAGTGTTTGCCTTACGTCTTGCTGATCGCCTTTCATTTTCATTTCACCCGTAGGTGTAGGAAAGCGTAGGTATTGGTGATATGTGATGTTATTTGTAGATAGTGGTAAAAAGAGTGTCGTTTCTCAGACTTGTGAAGGATTTTTTTATACTTAAATTCAAAACTAAAATAGAAAACACAATAAAAATTATAGAAAACTCAAACAAAGATGATATCAATATTAAAAGAAACATTGAGGCTAAGATTCCACTATTTTCCAAGTTGAAAGTGATTAAACCAATACTTATATTTATGCAATTTTCTCGTTTAATTTGATTCTAAAGTATTGCAACAAGTAGATTTTCAAAAGTAATAATTGTAAATACCAAGTATGAAGCATCAAAAATCTTAAAACTAAGCATACTCCATCAAAATAAATCACAATCACTCAAATAAAAATCATATTCAATAATATTTCAAGGCGAATAATCATATAATTATTGCAAATAAAAATATAAAATAGAATATACCACTTTTTGTTGGAAAAATAGCTTCCTCTATCGCCTCAGCAATGGGGTTTAGCTCCTCATATTAATCACTTTCTTAAAATATTGGTTTATGGTTCAAAAGTTGATTAAAAGGAAGGAAGACAATAAAACAGACAGTTTGCAACGCTGTATTGGCGCTACAAAGAAGCTGTTACAAACGACGAACTGTTACAGAGACCTGTTGGTTACTGTAGCAGTGTTACAAATTGAGACGCCTACATGTTGAGATATTAAGACTGAAAAAACGACTTTTTTGAATGGTGTTTGTTCTTCAGCTTCTTCTCCTGCTGGTGTAACTCGCTCTGCAACTCGACTGGTTCTTCTATGTTGGCTCTAAACTTCTCCTAAGGTTGCGTACTCCCTTCTGTGACTCCCTAGCCTCATATATATACACGGAAGGTCTCGTATAAAGCAAGTGAAGTCCCAAAAATAACTCTTTTCTTCCGCAGTAATACTCGGAATTTTTTTCTCTTCCAAATCTTCTTTACGCGGTTTGTGAGTTATAAAACTTCCTAAAACTGAAAGATACGAATCCCAGAGAGTAAATCCTTCGTTCACAGCACCAAACTTCCACAAATATAACCAATGAAACTTCCACAAACAACCAGTGCCCTGTTTTATCCAAACCGAAGATTGATGCCTATTTTTTCGAATCTGTGCCACCTACAATATCTGTTCTGAATCATCATGTACATCCCAACTCATCTCCACGTAAGAAACCTCTCCAATACTTCACCAAATTTCAGAAAATTCGATAATATTTCCATCTCCTATGTTCATCCATAACTCCACATAACGCCCTATATTTTCGAATTTAGAAGACCTACCAACCCTGTTTAGTCGTAACAGGGTGGTACCAATCCATTCCAGCGTCAAACACCGATAAAAACTCAACAAAATTTAATCCAGCTCTTCCCAGGAAAATACGCAGCTTGTACACCAGATTCCCGCCAATCCTGAGATTTGAACGAAGAAGGATGGCCCCCTAACCAGGGTGGGGATGCCGATAGCACCTTCCTTGGGGTGTCCTGAGGGTGCCCCTTAGTAATTTGGGTACCACTTATCCATAGTGAGAGTCTGAATAGCAAGTGTCCTCCGGGCGCTTTTACCACTTTTTCGAGCCAATTTTTTCCAAAAATGTTTATTAGCCAAAAATACCTACAAATAAATAAAACACCATAACAAGTACAAAAATGAGCCCTAACAATATATAGAATCGAGACAAATCGGACACAAAAATGTGTCTATTAAATACCCCCAAACCTATTATTTGCTAGTCCTTGAGCAAAAATAAAATAGAAATAAAATCCTAACTCACTGTCGCAGGCATCATCGATTGCATTTAGCGTATGCAATAAGCCTTTAAACCCCTAGGTGTCCCTAGTGGCGGAGTGTTGTCTCCGGAGGGCTTACCATAGGTATACCCACAAAACCTTTATACTCCAGATCCTAGCTATCTGCACAGAACCTTGGAAGGCACTAAAGAATATCCTTGGGTGGCATACTTATTGACTACAGGAGTAAGTACCTTGATGCGAAATTCAAATTGTTGTACACGAGTTCGCACTCAAGCATACTAAAATTCATATATAAGTGACAGAGATCTATTCAAATAGTCGCACTATGGACATCAATATCCGGAGTCAAAACTAATCACATGGATAGATCAAGAAGATGGATATAGAGAAAAACATAGATGGTTTTGATGTTTACTAGGTGAACGGTGTTTCTCATATCTGTCTGAAGGCCTCCGCCAAAATGAACCTATCTTAATGGACTGAGATACTAGTCTGACTAATATCAACACACTGGCATATACAAGGGAACCAGTGATTGATAATCCTAACTCTAGGTCAACACAACTGGCATATACAAGGGTTCCAGTGGTCGACTTTATTGAATTTATTCCGGTTGGTCTGATGGTCTGGTCTCAATTTTTTTTTTTTTGTATCTCAATCACTCTAATTCACCCTAGCTTTGGTAACAACTTGAATCGTGAACCCCACCTAATCACTTAGAGAAACATAGTTTAAAAACAAAACAAAATAAAAACAGAAGTGAAAAGGACTCAACGAGATATGGTGAAACTATCATGTTATTTCTAACACCTGAGCTTTGTGCTTTTATGAATAGACTCTTTAGATGTTGCCATCTAGTCAGATTGGTTCCTCAACTCCTACAACCAAAATGCTTCCATCCACTTAGATTGGGTAGTGCCATCCTTAATAGGCATAAATTTCTAGGCTCTGGAGTTTAATTATGCAACTAAAAAGTAACAAAAAGTTCTACCCCACCCCCAAACTTAAATCTAACATTTTCCTCAATGTTTCTAATTAAATAATAGTACCAAAAATATAGGTAACAAGAGGAAATAGTAAAGAGATAAGTCGGAAAGATAGTACTTGGGTGAAGTGTAACCAAAAACCTACAAAAATATTATACAACATACAAAATCGCCTCGATGGTCAATCAAGGTAAACAGGGTCCTCCAGAGGGACCTCCTCAACATCACATGTAGGAAAAGGCTCTAAAAATGGCTTCAATCGCTGACTGTTAACCTTCGAAGAACTACTACCATCCGGTGTCTCAATCTCAACAGCGTCATGAGGAAAAACAGTACGGACCACAAAAGGACCGGTCCACCGAGAGCGCAACTTCCCGGGGAATAGATGCAAACGAGTGTCATACATAATAACTTTTTGAACTGGAGAAAATGACTTTCGTAAAATATTTCTATCATGCACAAGTTTCATTTTGTTCTTATACTCCTTAGCACTATCGTATGCATCTCTACGAATCTCGTCCAACTCATTGAGCTGGAGCTTTCTTTGAGCTCCTTCCTTGTCAAGTGAAAAGTTTAAGATCTTAATAGCCCAATAGGCTCGATGCTCTAACTCAACAGGCAGGTGACATGCCTTGCCAAACACTAAACGATAAGGTGACATTCCAATGGGTGTCTTAAATGCAGTACGGTAATCCCATAAGGCATCAATAAGCCTCGACGACCAGTCTTTCCTATTTGGATTAACTGTTTTCTCTAGAATACATTTAATTTACCTATTGGAAACCTCTACCTGACCACTAGTCTGAGGGTGATATGGGGTTGCTACTTTATGGGTAATACCATATTGTTTCATTAAAAGAGCAAACGGTCTATCACAAAAGTGTGAACCTCCATTACTAATTATAGCTCGCAGCGTACCAAAACGTGTAAGTATATTCTCTTTCAAAAACTGGACTACGACCATGTGGTCATTCGTTTTAAACGGAACCGCCTCAACCCACTTAGACACATAGTCTACAGCGACAAGTATGTAAAGATAACCAAATGAAATAGGAAATTGACCCATAAAATCAATGACCCACACATCAAAGACCTCAATCACTAAAATAGGGTTCAAAGGCATCATATTTCTAGGGGAAATGGTTCCTAACTTCTGGCAATGCTCACAAGAAACACAATGGCTATGGGAATCTTTAAACAACGAAGGCCAGTAAAATCCACACTGCAAAATCTTAATAGCAGTCTTCTTAGCACTAAAATGACCCCCACATGCATTTTCATGACAAAAGGAGATAATACCAGACTGGTCACTCTCAGATACACATCTCCTAATAATCTGGTCCGGACAATACTTAAACAGATAAGGATCATCCCAAAAGAAATGCTTAAACTTGGCTAAAAACCTAGAACGATCTTGTTTACCCCAATGTTGAGGTGTTCGACCAGTAACAAGATAATTCACTATATTTGCATACCAAGGTGATTGGGAAACATAGAACAATTATTCATCAGGAAAGCTATCCCTTATAGGAAGGGAATTATTAGGGGAACTAACAACTATCCTAGACAAGTGGTCTGCTACTACATTCTCTGCACCCCTTTTGTCTCTAATGTCTGGACAAAATTCTTGTAACAAAAGGATCCATATAATCAATCTAGGTTTGGTATCCTTCTTAGACAAAAGGTATTTCAAAGCAGCATGATCAGTATAAATTACGATCTTAGAACCTAATAAATAGGATCTAAACTTATCCAAGGCAAACACGATGGCTAGCAATTCCTCCTCGGTAGTTGTATAGTTCATTTGGGCATCATTTAGAGTTTTGCTAGCATAGTAAATCACATGGAGTAATTTGTTTTCTCGCTGACCTAGCACAACGCCTATAGCATAATTTGAAGCATCACACATAATTTCAAAGGGTAGGTTCCAGTTAGGTGCCTGGACTGTGGGAGCGGTAGTGAGTAAAGTCTTAAGCTTATCAAAAGCTTCTAAACAAGCATCATCAAAGACAAACTTAACATCTTTATCAAGCAAATTGCAAAGAGGTCTAGAAACCAAGCTAAAATCCTTAATGAATCGACGGTAAAAACCTGCATGCCCTAGGAATGACCTAATATCTTTTACGGTTTTTGAGACCTGTAAAGTCTTAATAAGGTCAACTTTGGCTTTGTCTACCTCTATACCCTTTGAAAATACGATGTTCCCTAACACAATTCCTGATTTAACCATGAAATGGCATTTTTCCCAATTAAGCACTAAATTCTTTTCCTTACACCTAGTCAACACTAATGTCAAATGATGCAAGCACTCATCAAAATATGAACCAAACACTGAAAAATCATCCATAAAGACCTCTAAAAACCGTTCTACCATGTCAGAAAATATGCTCATCATGCAACGCTGAAAAGTCGTAGGGGCATTACAAAGCCCGAAAGGCATGCGTCTATACGCAAAGGTACCAAAGGGACAGGTAAAAGTGGTTTTCTCTTGGTCTTCTGGGGCAATAACGATCTGATTATAACCGGAGTAGCCATCTAAAAAGCAGTAGTGACTATGTCCAGCTAATCTCTCTAGCATCTGGTCGATGAAGGGAAGGGGAAAGTGGTCCTTCCTTGTGACCTTGTTCAATTTCCTATAGTCAATACACACACGCCATCCCGTGGTCACTCGGGTTGGGATTAATTCATTATTATCATTCTGGACTACAATGATACCTGATTTCTTGGGGACACCTGAACAGGGCTGACCCACTTACTGTCTGAAATTGGGTAAATAATACCCGCATCTAACAACTTAAGCACCTCTTTTCGAATTACCTCTTTCATGTTAGGGTTCAGTCGATGTTGCATCTCCCTAGAAGGTTTGGAGTCTTCCTCTAAATGAATCTGATGCATACACACAGTAGGACTTATACCCTTAATGTATGCTATAATCCACTCTAAAGCTTCCTTATTGTCTTGAAGTACATTTACTAGCCTACTTTCCTGATCACTATCCAAATCGGAAGCTACAATCACAGGTAAAGTCTCAGATGGGCCTAAAAAAACATACTTTAGAGTATCGGGTAGTGGTTTAAGGGAAAACTTTGGGGGCTCTTCTAAAGAAGGAATTAGGGTAGTCTCAGAAACTGGTAACGGTTCGAACCTAGCTTTCCATCTATCAGTGTCTAACACAGGGGTAGAATCTAATAGAACATTCACCTGTTCAATAGTGCTATCGTCGTCAAAATCTAAACCAAAATGGGATAGACAACTTTCTAATGGGTCTTCAGACAAAATGTTTGGTAATGACTCCTGAACTAAGGCTTATATCATGTTAACCTCTTCAACACATGTGTCATATATCTCATGAGGTAGCTTACTGACATTAAAAATGTTCATCTCCATAGTCATATTACCAAAAGATAAACTCATCACACCATTTCGACAGTTAATGATCACATTAGACGTAGCTAAAAATGGGCGACCTAAAATCACAGGTATCTGGTACTCTAGGTCAGGGACAGGTTGGGTATCTAGGACCACGAAATACACTCGATAAATAAACTTGTCGACCTCAATAATGACATCCTCAATAACACCTCGAGGAATTTTAACAGACCTATCAGCTAACTGCAGTGTTATCTGAGTAGGTTTCATTTCACCAAGTCCTAGCTGTAAGTACACATGGTACGGAAGTAGGTTCACACTGGCTCCTAAGTCAAGTAAATCTTTTTCTACCCGGCGTTTACCTATTTTACAAGCAATGGTAGGGGAACCTGGGTCTTTGTACTTTGGAGTTGTAGTGTTTTGAATAATTGAACTTACGTGACTAGCTAAAAAGGCTTTCTTATGGACGCTAAGTTTTCGCTTTCGCGTACACATATCCTTAAGGAACTTGGCATAAGCAGGAATTTGCCTAATTGCATCTAATAAAGGAAGGTTTATGATAACTTGCTTAAAAACTTCCAATATGTCATTAAAGTTCGATTCCTTCTTTGTTGGTACTAATAGCTGAGGAAATGGGGCTCTAGGCACAGAATCATACCTCTCAGGGACTGAGTTGGCATCATCAGAAATTTTATCAGTTTTCTTAGCTAGTGGTCCTGAGGGGTGAACTACAGTATGTTCACTATCGGGCATGGTTACCTGATTGTCTACTATTCTACCACTCCTTAGGGTTCTAATAGCATTCAATTGATTCGATGGTTTTGTACCTACTTCATGAACTCCTTTAGGATTGGGATTAGTCTGACTAGGGAACCTACCATTATCTCTCTCACTTAAGGTCTTAGCTATTTGGCCGACTTGAAGTTCTAACTTAGCAAGGCTCTGAGCATTAGTTTGAAAATTCTGCTTGGTTTCTTGTTGAAAACTAACATGGCTCTGTGCTAACATTTCCTGAGTTTTTGCTAACATCTTAATAGATTCCTCTAAGCTAGTCGTTTTATTTTCTGGGCCTGATGTATTCCTAGTGTAGCCAAAACCTGGGGGGGCATTAGAATTATTAGACTCACCCTGACTCTGGCCCTTAGACCATGAAAAGTTCGGATGGTTCCTCCAACCAGGATTATAGGTTTCTGAATATGGGTCAAACTTCTGACGATTATCAAACCTAGTGTTATTATATATAGCATTGGCTTGCTCTTCATTATTCTGGCCTTCCCAAAGAGGCTCCAATCTACCACTAGTGTTACCCATTTCTAAAGCTTCTAACCTTTTCTCTATAGCAGCAATTTTGGCATCTGATTCATAGCCTCCTTCTACCCTATTAACGTTTCCTCTGCTAAGAAGAATTATTTTCTGGGGTCCCCTACTACTTTCCCATTGTTGGGTCTTTTCGACGACTTCATGCAAATATGTCATCGCGTCATCAACTGTTTGGTTCTCAAATCCACCAGTACACGTAGATTCTACTGTGGTTGTGGTGGGATAATCTAAACCCTCATAAAGGATCTGAACAAACCTAACCTTCTCTAAACCATGATGAGGACATTGGGCTAATAAATCATTGAACCTTTCCAAATACCTATACAAATTTTCTCCCTCCTGTTGAGAAAACGTGCAGATTTGCGTCCTAATAGACAATGTTTTGTGCCTAGGGAAAAAATTGTTCAAAAAGACAGATGTAAGTTTTTCATACGTTTCGATTGACTTGGAAGCCAAACTATATAGCCACGATTTAGCTTTATCTTTCAGGGAAAAGGGGAATAACCTAAGTTTCAAAGCATCATCATCTAGGTTTCTAATCTTGAGGGTACTACAAATTTCCTCAAAGTCCCTAACATGGAAATATGGGGTTTTCATTTTCTTTCCCTAAAAAGATTGGGAGCAGCTGTAAGGTCCCAGGTTTAATTTCATAAGTTGCTTCCGTCTCAGCTAACCTGATACATGAGGGACGAGTAGTCCTAGTTGGATTCAACAAAGCTTTCAAAGTTTCCATTTCTGGCGCTATCGGAGCAACATGGATTCTCTCCTCAGTCAAAGGACGTTAATCGAGACGCTTCAAACTACTAGGTTTCTCTTTAAAAAATCTACCTAGTGCGTCTCTTTTACGTTCAGGCATAAAATAGAATTTTCTAAATTGGAAGGGTAAGCAAACACAGATCAAGGACGACTCAACCAAATCAAACCTATTGATTTCTAGCAAACAAAAAGCATGATGGCTCCACTTAGATTGTTTCTAGACCAGCTTCTAATCCTTCGAACGGGAATTCGTTACAATTTAAGCAAACCCCTCTGGAATCAATCCGAGTTAATGTAAGTTGAATAGAGGCGAGGGAAGCTCGATGGAGCTTTGATACCCAAGGCCTCACCGGTATTACAATGCGACGCAGTCACGCATTCAACTTACAGAAACCGTCAAGAACTTCGAAATATGCTTAAAAGAGTAACCAATATTTTTCGAATGACTTTCCTGTTAAGCTCGTTACCCTATCGGTCTCGTTCTAGTCAAAATTTTAGGCTTAGGTTCGCGTAGGTTACGTGTTCCTAAAGCGGGCAAGAAGATAACGGTGATGAAATTCGAACCCTTATCTTGTATGGCCAGGCCTTGCCCTTTACTAGAAAAATAAATGTCCATATTCAGTCCTCAACATATATGCATATGAAGGAGTCCAGTAATTCGCTGACAGGGGATTCGCGAGTGTTTAGAATCTTACCTCCCGTTCCAGACGGGGGATGAATCGGTTGTAGTCGACTTGGGCCACTGACTCCGATGTCTAGTGTACGAACCCAAGGTGCAGAGACAATATCGTAATTGTCCTCCTTCTCTGCAAACAGTTTATATTTAAAGTACCCTTCCGTAGGGTAATAAAAAAAAATAATTTCCCAAAGTCCAAAAGTCCAAAAAAAGTAAAGAAAAATTACAAAAATAATAAACCCTAATACAGTTTTTTTTTTCTAAAAGAAAATAAACAAACCCTAAACTAAAATTGTCTTCTTTTCTGTTCTTTTTGCTTTAATCTTTAGCTCCAAGTCTTTATGAAATCACCAAACTCTTTGGCTCAATTTTCTTTATGATCCAGAACCTGTAGACACAAGATAAATACCAAAAAAAAAAAAAAAAAAAAAAAAAAAAAAAAAAAAAAAAAAATCTAAAACCCTAAAAACAAGTCCGTGTCGGCGGCGCCAAAAATTGATGTTATTTGTAGATAGTGGTAAAAAGAGTGTCGTTTTTCAGACTTGTGAAGGATTTTTTTTTAGACTTAAATTCAAAACTAAAATAGAAAACACAATAAAAATTATAGCAAACTCAAACAAAGATGATATCAATATTAAAAGAAACACTGAGGCTAAGATTCCACTATTTTCCAAGTTCAAAGTGATTAAACCAATACTTATATTTATGCAATTTTCTCGTTTAATTTGATTCTAAAGTATTGCAACAAGTAGATTTTCAAAAGTAATAATTGTAAATACCAAGTATGAAGCATCAAAAGTCTTAAAACTAAGCATACTCCATCAAAATAAATCACAATCACTCAAATAAAAATCATATTCAATAATATATCAAGGAAAATAATCATATAATTATTGCAAATAAAAAGATAAAATAGAATATACCACTTTTTTTTGGAAAAATAGCTTCCTCTATCGCCTCAACAATGGGGTTTAGCTCCTCATATTAGTCACTTGCTTAAAATATTGGTTTATGGTTCAAAAGTTACTTAAAAGGAAGGAAGACAATAAAACAGACAGTTTGCAACGCTGTATTGGCGCTACAAAGAAGCTGTTACAAACGACGAACTGTTACAGAGACATGTTGGTTACTGTAGCAGTGTTACAAATTGAGACGCCTAAGTATTGAGATATTAAGACTGAAAAAACGACTGTTTTGAATGGTGTTTGTTCTTCAGCTTCTTCTTCTTCTCCTGCCGGTGTAACTCGCTCTGCAACTTGACTGATTCTTCTCTGTTGGGTTCTAAACTTTTTCTAAGGTTGTGTACTCCCTTCTGTGACTCCATAGCCTCATATATATACACGGAAGGTCCCGTATAAAGCAAGTGAAGTCCCAAAAATAACTCTTTTCTTAGGCAGTAATACTCGGAATTTTTTTTCTCTTCCAAATCTTCTTTACGCGGTTTGTGAGTTATAAAACTTCCTAAAACTGAAAGACACGAATCCCTGAGAGTAAATCCTTCGTTCACAGTACAAAACTTCCACAAATATAACCAATGAAACTTCCACAAATAACCAGTGCCCTGTTTTATCCAAACCGAAGATTGATGCCTATTTTTTTGAATCTGTGCCACCTACAATCTCTGTTCTGACTCATCATGTACATCCCAACTCATCTCCACCTAAGAAACCTCTCCAATACTTCACGGAATTTCAGAAAATCCGATAATATTTCCATCTCCTCTGTTCAGTCCTAACTCCACATAACGCCCTATATTTTCGAATTTAGAAGACCTACCAACCCTGTTTATTCGTAACAGGGTGGTACCAATCCATTCCAGCGTCAAACACCGAGAAAAACTCAACATAATTTAATCCAGCTCTTCCCAGGAAAATACGCAGCTTGTACACCAGATTCCCGCCAATCCTGAGATTTGAACGATAAAGAAGGATAGCCCCCTAACCAGAGTGGGGGTTCCGATAGCACCTTCCTTGGGGTGTCCTGAGGGTGCCCCTTAGTAATTTGGGTACCACTTATTCATAGTGAGAGTCCGAATAGCAAGTGTCCTCCGGGCGCTTTTACCACTTTTTCGAGCCAATTTTTTCCAAAAATGTTTATTAGCCAAAAATACCTACAAATAAATAAAACACCATAATAAGTACAAAAATGAGCCCTAACAATATATAGAATCGAGACAAATCGGACACAAAAATGTGTCTATCAATATGTCGAAGTTGTTCCTCGCAATTTATGAACCCATAGCCTTCCCATGATTACATTGTAGGGCGAAGGTGCTTCCACCATGCAGAACCGTGTATTGGATACTAAGAGTCCTGCATGTACCTGCAAGAAAATTTCTCCTTTTGGTCTAGAGACTGCTCCATTAAAACCGTATATTGTGCAAGTGGAAGAATCCATTTGCTCTGCTCTCAAACCCATGCGTAGGTAGGGCTCGTAAAATAGCACATTTAACGAACTACCCCCCATCCACGAAAATTTTCGTAACATTCCAACCGTGTATTGGAAGAGTGATCACTAGTGGATCGTTGTGCATTTCAACCTCCTGATTGACGTCCTTTGTTGAAAAAGTTAATGGCGTGGCCATCCATTCTTCCCAAGTGCTAGTAGGTGGTCCACTTAGCTTGAACACCTCATGGGATTCTAACTTCTTTCTATTTCGAGCTAACTCGAGGATGTCTTCGAGCATTCTTATTGACCTCCGTTGGAGAAGGTGATCATGTTGATGTATTTGCCATCTTGAGGTAATTATATCATTTTCTTTGGGGACTCCTCAGTTTCCGCTGGTTGTAGTTGTACGTACTCCATTAATTTTCCTTCGTCGATGAATCTTTGGTTCACATTTCTTAAGTGGTAGCACGCATCAGTTGTATGCCCGTAGTATTGGTGGTACGCATAGTACTCCTTGGCCTCCTTCGTTTTTTCTGGCTGCTTTCCCCTAGTACTAGGGTAAGGAAAGCCTGGCTTTGCTCCCTCCTTGCTTAGGATGTGAGAGAAAGTTTTATTTAGATTTGTGTAGATTTTATCCATAAATTCTTCTCTTCCTTTGCCTCTTTTGCCATCTCCGTATTTTGATTGTTTGTCTCGAGAGTTAGTTCTGAACCCGGCTTCATTTTGTCGCTTAGGTATCTCCGGAATTGGATCCAGAGAGTTGGTTCGCTGCGGAGCTGTTGTCGTCTTTGCTTGTGCCCTGGATTATCCTTCTGGATTTCTTCGAGTCTGATGTACAGGTCTTGGAAAACCCTGAGCTCGCCTTCGGAATCGAGGGCTATGTTGTGAAACTCCACGAAGTTGGGTGAGGTTCTATCAAGTCCATACTTATAGCAGTTAATGCTAATTTATGGATTGACTTTTCTGATTGCTTGGCACGTCTTTTTCCACCTGTCTGTGTATTGCATCAATGTTTCTCGGGGTCCGATATCTAAAGCAAATAGCCTAACTAACCCTGCCTTTGTTGATTTGTTGTACATGTATGTCTCCAAAAACATCGTAGACAATTGCTCGAAAGAGTCAATTGAGTTTGCTGGTAAGTTGTCATACCAGGCTAGTGCTGATTTTGTCAAGCTTGCAGGGAAGTACCTACAAATTACTACATCATCTCTTTCCCAATGGGCAAGGACACGATTATAATACCGTAGGTGGGCTGCGGGATCTGAGGTACCGTTGTATGCTTGGAACGTAGGTACCGGGCATTTCAGAGGGATAGGTTCCCTTAAAATGCGAAAAGACAATGGGGACGTGTTCTCCTAGCTTTCCCCGCTGGGTTAGCCTTTGGTGGGTTGGGATCCACCCTTCGTCTTCCCGGGGTAGCTACGTTCTCATTCCTCTTTAGTGGAGGGTGAGTTTGAGAACCTTCGATCTGTATGTCTAACATATATTTTAGGTTCTGGTTCTCTTGGGCCATTTCGTGCATGTCATCCTCGTTTTCCTTGTTGCGGAGGAGCAAAGCTGCTACTTGTGATGCCATTTGATCTTCGTTGTGGATTCCACCACCCTGAGGAGTGATGTCGGCTGGATCTTCAGAGTTCTCCGCTCCTTCTTCTACAATTGGTGCGTCTGGATCTATCTGGATTGGAGCTAAGTTCCCCAACCCTCGTCCCGTGGGAACTAAGGTTCTGGGTGACCCTGCATTGGCCGCAGGTGGTTTTGTTGTGGTGGGATGCCCTGGTAACGGCATGCCGTAAAGTGGTTGAGCTCCCAATGTTTGCTCCGTCCCTTCAGCAGGAATAGGTGATTTGTTATCAATTGTTCTTCTTGTTATTTTTCTTTGTCTGTCCTCTGCTTCATTCCTTTGATACGCTTGAGACGGCTCTTGGGATCTCCCTCTGGTAAGTGCTGGTCGTGAGCTTATTGGTAAATCATTTGGTTTCTGCATGCCTTCGTCTTTTGTTATCCTTCGATCACAGAAAGTTGAAGAAATCTGCTACTTGGGTGCCTTCGTCAAAAGTAGCAATTAATTCTCTGACAGAGAAGACAGCTAAGAAGCTTTTTCAGAAAAAAGAACTAAAATAATGTCTTTGAAAGACAGGTATTAAATTTTTATGACACCCTTGGAAAAGACAAGATTAAAACGTTGAAAACCAATAAAAAAAGGGTGTCAGATCTCGCAAAAAACAAGGTTATTAAATGCTTTAGAAGATCTTTCTTCCTTAAAATCTCACTGAGATTCCTCTGTCAGTCAAAGGTTCTCAGATCTAAAATATGCTCTTGTTAAAAAAGGTTGTTTTAGTATAAAACAAAGATTTTGGCGTTTTGTGAGTACGCTTTTGTGAAATTTTTGTAAATATGTAACAAGGTACGTCTTTAGAGACTATGAATTCAAAAACATACACAAATAACGGATGAACAAATCACTAGAGAGTGAGATTCATCGTTTTGGAACACAGATCCCTTCGTTTCAGAAGATACATAAGTTAAAGGTAAAACTATGTCTAAACTCAAGCTCGTGAGCAAAACACGTTGGGTGCCAAACTGTGACTACTCGTTTTCCAGTAGTCTACGTAATGTGTACATATCAGAGGATCATACACTAAGTAGTATTGATGCCTCTGTTGAACTGATGATGCTTAGTAATAAATGGTATTCACGATCGCAATAATAACGAAGAACACAAATATAATGTAAAAGCTTCTAAGTTATCATGAGACTTGAGAGATACGTGGTTCGACTTTCGTCTACGTCCACTGGGTAATGAGTGATTGATTACCATAATGAAAAAACTTTTCACCATTACTTGTTGTATTTACTAACCGCCTCACCCTTATGAAAATTTCCCGTAACCGGCGTAGTGTATGCCGCACGCTGTAAACCGCCAGACCAATACCATGATGAGCATCCCCCAGTTTGTGACATGTTTTCATGTCTCGATTGTTTTCGTGGAAAACGTGTAGCACGTTGCTACGTGTGGCGTGGCCAAAGGATTTGGCGTTTGTAGCCAATTTGGTGACGTGACCAAAGAATAGGCATCGTAGTCAGGTTGGTGTCATGACCAAGAGTTAGCATCGCATCCAAGACATTGCCACGAGTCGTTTGGTGACAGGTTTGTACGGATGAGATCTACATCTAAGGAGGAAGGGTAGCCGTAGATTGTTGCAACCCTTTGTTTGGCAACCAGCGGCATGGTTGCGGCGCTTGCATGCTCTTGGCACGGCCAAATTAGGCTTTTGGCGTCGTGGCCAAGAGATTTCCACAAATCGTTTGGTGGAAAGTTTGTATGGCTGAGATTCGTATCTCAGGAGGAAGGATGGTCGTTGATTGTTGCAACCCTTCGTTTGCAGCTAGTGGCATGGTTTAGGCACGCCCGAGCTAAGATTTTGGCGTAATTTAGGCGCGGCCAAAACTAGGGTTTTGGCATAGTTTAGGTGCGGCCAAAATTAGGGCTTGGCATTGGGCCAAAAGTTTCCATGCGTTTAGTGGCAAGCTTGTACGGCTGAGATTTTCATCTCAGAAGGAAGGGTGGTCGTTGATTGTTGCAACCCTTCTTTTGGCAGCCAGCGACATGTGGTAGGGCCAGCATGGCTTTGGCATCTTTTAGGCGCGGCCAAAATTAGGGTTTTGGAAAAACCGTGATGTTTGGCCTTGGGACGGAAGTTGCCATCCGTTAGGTGGCGAACTTGGATGGTTGAGATCTGCATCTTAGATGGAAGGGTAGCCGTTGATTGTTGCAACCCTTCGCTTGGCAGCTAACGACATGTGGTAGGGTTGGCATGGCTTTGGCATATTTTAGGCGCGGCCAAAATTATGGTTTTGGCAAAACCGTGATGTGTGGCCTTGGGACGGAAGTTGCCATGCGTTAGGTGGAGAACTTGGATGGCTGAGATATGCATCTCAGGTGGAAGGGTAGTCGTTGGTTGTTGCAACCCTTCGTTTGGCAGCCTGCGTCATGTGGTAGGGCCATCATGGCTTTGGCATATTTCAGGCGCAGCCAAAATTAGGGTTTTGGAAAAACCGTGATGTTTGGCCTTGGGCCTGAAGTTTCCATGCGTTAGGTGGAGAACTTGGATGGCTGAGATATGCATCTCAGATGGAAGGGTAGTCGTTGATTGTTGCAATCCTTCGTTTGGCAGCCAGCGGCATGTGTTAGGTCCGGCATGGCTTTGGCATATTTTAGGCGCGGCCAAAATTAGGGTTTTGGAAAAACCGTGATGTTTGGCCTTGGGCTGGAGGTTGCCATGCGTTAGGTGGAGAACTTGGATGGCTGAAATATGCATCTCAGATGGAAGGGTAGTCGTTGATTGTTGCAACCCTTCGTTTGGCAGCCAGCGGCATGTGGTAGGGACGGCATGTCTTTGGCGCGGAGATGTGGATGGAATGGTATGCCATTGGCGCTGTGGTGCGGATGGAATGGTTAGCATGCCTTGGCGCGAAGATGTGGATGGCATGGTATGCCATTGGCACTATGGTGCGGCTGGCATGTGCGGCTGGCATGGTCGGCATGCCTTTGGCGCGAAGATGTGGCTGGCATGGTATACCATTGGCACTGTGGTGCGGCTGGCATGGTCGACATGCCTTTGGCGCGGAGATGTGGCTGGCATGGCATGCCATTGGAACGGTGGTGCGGCTGGCATGGTTGGCATACCTTTGGCGCGGAGATGTTGCTGGCATGGTATGTCATTGGCACTGTGGTGCAGCTGGCATGGTCGGCATGCCTTTGGCGCGAAGATGTGGCTGGCATGGTATGCCATTGGAACTGTGGTGCGGATGGCATGGTATTCCATAGGCACTGTGGTGCGGCTGGCATGGTCGGCATGCCTTTGACACGGAGATGTGGCTGGCATGGCATGCCATTGGCACGATGGTGCAGCTGGCATGGTCGGCATGCCTTTGGCGCGGAGATGTGGATGACATGGCATGCCATTGGCACGTTTGGCTAGCATGCGTGGCTGGCATGTGTAGAGATGATGCCAGTCAGTATCTGGAGCATGGCATATACATAAAAAAGGTACCCCGATAATTTTACGCAGTCATGTTGAATGGTTCAATAAATGTGCTAGTGGCGACATAATTACTCAAGTTTTACGTCACCATTTGACTAAGGTTTTACGATTTTAACCATAAGCTAAAAACCACCATCAACATTAATTCCCCTGCTTAGCTCGGAATAGAGGCTTTGTTGCGAGGTAAGCATAAGATGGTGACATACAAGGACAAAATCTAAACGGCAAGTCACGAAGAGATGTTCAGGAAGATCCGTCTAACCTTTTTCGGGAGGTAAGGAGAATTCGTGATTCTTGTGTTGGTGGCTTTGCATAGATTCTGCTCGTGATGCTGCTAGCTAGGCCGCGGAGTGGTAGAAGTGGTTGCTGGTTGAGATGCAGAATGTTGGCATCGTCCTGGAATGCTGGCGTCGCCTTGGAATGGTTGTGTGTCATCCGGGTTAGACTTGAGAATGCAGGACGGAGCCTTCGGCATAGACTCGGCGCTAAGTGGAGCCGCTAGCATTGGATTGGCTTGGAATGAGAAGTTATCATTGGATTGGCTTGGATTTGGAGTGGCGCGGACTATTGGCTTGGCACATCGCCGGCTTGGCTTGGATGCTAGCTTGGCCTTGGCGTGGTGCGGACTGTTGGCTTGGCACGGCGTGGCGCGGACTGTTGGCACCGTGCAGCCTGCTATTGCGAGCCTGGTTGCCTCTTTCCAGGATTGGCTTCAAATAGAAAATCCCTTCCTTACTTAAATTCCAAAAGCGCTGCGGCTACAAAAGGGCATGTGATTCTTTCTCCTCATGTCATATCGTTGGTTTTGCTTCCGAGTCTCGGTGCTGGCGGTGGAGTGGTAGCAATAACGCTGGCAAGCGTGTTCCCAGTACCTATCTTCATTTTTCTTTACTCTTGATTAGTGTTTTGACGGGAGATTTCACTGAGGCTGAGTTTTTGGCTGTAATGTAGGCCCATCTTGTGTGCTCGGAATCCGTTTCTATTTCTCTTTAGGGTTTTCGCAGTATATATATATCGGTGAAATTATATCATCTCCCTCTTTTCAGTGCCTCGAAAGGGTATAGAAATTGAGCGCAAATAAAAACGGGGGCCTACAGTAATACCGCAAGTGCACGGTCGTCAGTTGTAGCTCGTGCAAGTACGGGTCGATCCACAGAGATCGGGTGTGTTTTGGAAGTGTTTTAGCTAATTGGGTTCCTAGATTTGCGTTGGGTTTTGAAGCCTTTTGGCTTAAATTGGGCTTTGAGTGCTAATGGGTTTGTTCACAATAAAAGGAACTGAGCATGGGCTCAGTTTGGTCTTTGAAGTGCAAATGGGCTTAGGCCTTAAACTTAGGCTTTTGATTAAGCCTGAATTGGATTGGGCCTTAATGAATTTGGGCTTTGGTCTTAAACAACTGGGCTTTGGTTAAGCCCACAGTTGACTGAATTGGGCTTCAGTTTGAATTGAGCTTTGGACTTGATAGTGGACCAGATTGGGCTCAGCTGGCTTTGGCAGTGAACTGAGCTTTGGGCTCAGCAGCAGCAGGCAGGAAAAAGAAGGCAGCAGCTTGGCAGCAGCAACAGAAGTGCTGCAGGGAAAGTGCAAGAGAAACAGCAACTGCAGAGCAAAAGCAACAGCAGCTGCAGAGGGAGGCATAGAAGGCAATGCAGCAGCTGTACACAGGGCCAAGAAAAGAAAGCAGTATTGCAGCACAAGACAATGCAAGTAGCAGCAAGAACAGCAAGACAGAGGCAAATGCACAGCAAGGCCAAGGAAACAACAGCAGTAGGGGAAGCAACAAGAAAACAAGTAGTGGGTAACTAACAGGGCAGCAACAGGGAAGACACAACAGCAACAGAAAACAACACAAGATGAACCAAGGCCTAAGCCAAGGGCAGGGGTGATAAAGAAACTGAAATGAAGCAAGGCTAGGCAGAATACAGGCAAACTAAAAGAATGGGAGGAAAATTAGCTTGCTCATTGTCACTAGTGAGCACTAATTTCCCCCAATGCACAATCAGCACATTGCATACAAGCATACACAGGGAATGGCAAGAAAATCAGCTTGCTTTAAGCACTGATTTCTTCCATTACACAATCAGTTCATTGCTTCAAATGTATCTAGCCTAACATTCCTTCAAATGACAGTGAATTAAACATGACACAACAATGAGGATAAACATATAAACAAACATGAACATAAGCACAACTAACAGGAGCAGAACTGAAATACTAACAGGAATTAATTTAACCTAACATGATACTTAACACATTAACAGTGAATAACACAACATCACAAACATAACAAGAGCACAGCAATTAACAAGAAACAATATTGAGAACAACATGAACTGAAATGAGCTTGTAAATTGAAAATTGAAAATTAACAGTTAACAGGACATGAGAGTCCTGGATGTGGGCTAATCCCAACATAGTTTTTACACACATCCCTCACCACATATTTATACCCAATTACATCATTAGGGCTTTCCCCCAATTTTCCCCCAAAATCAGTGAAATTAGGTTTTGCAAATTACCTAATTTTATGGCACAATTCCTCCCATGTGCGACGACCCATTCTTCCTCTGACTCCCCTCATGCTATCCACGCCTCCAATTGCTTCATCTATCAATCTAATTCACCAAATCCAATCCTAACAGTGAAGAGGATGGTGGAGTTGTTGAAATAGCTTAATAGGTGATAGGGGTGATGATAGTAGTGATGGGTTGCGGTTGTTGTGGAGAGTTGGTGGTTTGGTGGCTGTTGCAGGAGGGGTGGTGACGACAGGGAAGAAGGTGGTGGTGATGGTGCGGCAGGGTATGGCTCTGCAGAGGGGGTGAGGTCGATGGAGAGGAAGGAGGAGATGTTTGGTTGAGGTTAAATGGTTCGGTTGCTAGGGTGTTATGCGAGATATCAAGGTTCGATGTCCAGCGAAGGTAAGCCGCTGGATGCGAAGATGGTTGGTAGATCTAACGGTAAGATAAGAGATGAATCGATGCAACCGTTGGATTTTGAAACACAACGAAGTCAACGGTTTCAGATGATGTTAGGTACTGTAGTGTTAAGCGGAAGTATCAAACTTTGATGCACAGCAAGGGAGCGACCGTTGGATTCAACTACCATCTAATCTGAAGGCTTGGAATTTCAGCGCTGTGGTGCTTGGCAGAGACTTCAGATTTTGATGCTCTATGAAGGAGCGACCGTCGGATGCTTCTGAGAAATGATCTGATGGCTGAGAACGGAGGCGCTTTTGTGTGTAGAAAATGAGGTTGTGCGCACCATTCTTCGCGGTTTCCTTGCGTAATTTCTCCCGGCTTTTCACTACTTTTCTGCTCTTTTCGCTCCGCGACTCATCCGAACTTTATTTATTACCTAAAAATGCAGAATTAATTAATAAAAATATTTATTCTTGAAAACAATGAAAATACAGAATATGGGATAAAATGTAGAATTAATGCACAAAAGATGAGTTAAAATGCCAACAAAAAGGGATAAATATATACAATATTTGGCACTCATCAAATACCCCCAAACCTGAATTTTACTTGTCCTCAAGTAAAACAAAACTAAGGAAATCCTAACTATACCACTGTCGCTGGTCTCTCGAATGCATTTAGCGTATGCACTAAGCCTTTTAAACCACTAAGTGTCCCTAGTGGACGAGTGAAGTCTCGTGAAGGTTTACCAGAGGTGTGCCTACAAAACCTAAGGACAAAATATAAGCTCAGATTCCATCAAACGTGACATGTGCAAAACAGTTAAGCTCACAGCAAAATGGAGATGTCAATCTAGCTATCGAAGGCACAATCCTAGCACTGATAACAAAAAAAGACATGTGATAAGAGTGTAAAGTGATCTACACATGTGTAAAGAAAGATCTGAAGTCATGACTACTAATCACCAAGAGATAGTTTCTCAGGCTAAGAACTGAGGTCGAAATCTAGCTAGCTGTCCGGACTTTACGAGAATTGTGAATGAGTTGGAGGTATTTCACAATTTCTCGCGTTGTACATCAATGGCATACACCCTCCTTGCTTATTACAACGAAACAACAAAAGATGACTTTACATGACTCTTATTTACATTGACTATCTCTTTTATTTTTGGAACAAGAGATGATGGAATTGAAATACTTGATTTTTTGTATTTTTTTTTTTGTTTTTTTTTTTTTTTTTCTGAATATATACATCGTTTTTTTTTTTTTTTTTTTTTTTTTGAAGGAAACACTTTTGATACATAACAAAAGAAACAAAAGATTACATGACACTTTGCAAGAGGTAGCCCTTTTTGATGCACCCAGTTAAATTCGATGGTTGTCTTTCTTAATGTAACCTCCATCTTCTATCCCAACCAACCAAAGAACAAGCTAGTCAAGTTTCGTTCAGTATTCTAAAGTGATTGGCAATCGTAACTTCCTATCCAACACCTTGAAGATCGAGGCCATACATGTATTGGTAGATCGTGCGCGTGCAAATTTCTTATCACTATGTGAATTGTGCTAGAATCAGGGTGCCTAAATATCTAGACTAAGACTCCTAATAAAAATACATATTTGCACAAGAGTCAACATTTCAAGGTAAATGAGCTCCATTTTTATGATTTTTCATTTTTTAATTTTTTTTTTTTGAATTTTGATTTTTAATTTTTTTTTTGGAATTTTTCAATTTTTTCAAAAAGAAGGAGTTTTGTTTTCAATTATAGCATATTATCGTGGTATCTACTCTATACCCCCAAACCTAAACTAAACATTGTCCTCAATGTTTCAAAATATGGAAAGAATTAAAATGCAACATATGGAAAGGGACATGCTGAGTAGTAGAAAAGGAGAGAGAATACCCGATTTCGGCGAAAGCAGAATTAAAACTCCGTTATTCAAGGCAAAAATCCAACATATTTCAGCCGAGATCATATTGGATTAGCAAAATATATACAAAAGGAACAAAAGGGTTTTTAAAATTTATCTACTGGATTATATACAAAAAAATTCACCATACACTAACAATCTAAAGAGTTGAGGATCAACCCAAAAGACGAAGTGTAGAGACAGAGAAAGTTTTAAAACACTAAAATTGGACTTAAATGGGAGGGAGAGTGAAAAACCGAATGAATTACCCCTAAACCTAAATTTTTCAACAGGTTTACTTTTAAGCACAAAATCTAACAATTTTAAGGGTTCAGGATTCAAAAGGTCTAACTCATAATGGACTGTTTTCGGGATGGGCAAACATGCAATTTCCAACTGTGGCTCTTTAAAAGTGTTATATTTTGAAGCAAAATAGTCCAAGAGGACTTGGGAAGCACACAGTTCCAATCCTAGATTAGGAATTTTCAGAAAAATCGGTTTGACAATATGGGTACAAACCAAATCTAGGTTGGGTGGAAGGCCACCAAATTGTGACTCATGTAGGAGAATAGGCATATCATTATCAATCAAATCAAAATCTTCTAACTCATCTACACATGTCACATCATGCTCATTATCATCAATCACATTGGCAAGATTACAATCAGAATTATCAACATCATCAACAGATTTATTCTTATGTATCGGCACATCAGGGGAAACATCACATGGAATACTAGAAGAAATATCATGCATTAAGGTCGGGGCAGAGGAGAGAAGCCTAATGTATTTGAACCCAAAGGTTCACAACATTTTCAGTATAGACATGTTCTTCTAACATAACATCATAATCATCATCATCATCATGATAGGCATTTGCAATCTAGGATATATTTTCAATCCTAAGGTCGGAGCTATTACAAGAATAAAACTCTAATTCATGAGGGATGATTCATCATGTGGTTGGTGTTCCTGTTCCCTAACGGATTCCCATTGATGGTTTTTTCTGCAATGCAATCGGCTAAAAAATTCCATGCATCATCCACAGATTTATCAATAATTCACCTTACACATAGATTCAACCATGGTTCGAGATTTAAAGTCTAGTCCCTCATAGAGGATGACGGACAAGTCTCCACTTCTCAATTCCATGGTGCGGACATTCACTCAACAAATCATTAAAACGTTCAAAATAGTGTGAAAAACAGTTTCCTCATCCATTGGACAAAAACAATTGATATTTTTGACGAATAGCGATGTCCTTGTCTGGTGTGGAAAAAAATTTGGAAAAAAATTGATTAGTGAGTTGTCCCAAGTGGTGATTGATTGGTGGTCTCAAACCGTTTAATTTAACTTAATTTTAAAACCATGTTTTGGCCCTTTCTTTAAAGAAAATGTAAACAAACGCAATTTCAGAGAGTCTTCGGACAAATGATCAGGTTGCATAGTCCGACAAATTTGTTCAAACTCTCTTACATGAGTATAGGGGTTCTCAGAATCGAACCCTCGAAAATATAGGAAGTATTTGTATCATGCTTGCATTTATTTAAAAGGGTTATTGGTTTGGGATATAAGACATACATGATAATGGAATTTGTATTGAGGTACATGTATTCATGGAGGGCACGAGGTTGGTCCATTTTGAAATGACACAAAGCCCACTATTTGGTTTTTTTTTAAAGGGTTGGATTTTTGGGAAAATTTGGTTTTGGTGGGAGACATTTGAAAAAAGAAAAATTTGTTTAAAATTGGGAGCAAAAGTAATTTTTTTTTTTTTTTTTTTTTTAAGAAATAAAAAAAATAAAATTTGGTTTTTAAAATTGGGAGCAAACCCACTGTGCAAGCCTCTAATGAAATGGAAAGGAAGGCTGCGGCCCACAATCGGTATCAGCTGGTTTAAACCCAGAGTCCAAAATACAAGTCCAATGCGGAGAATTTAAACAAGCCCCACCAAAAATAAATACAAGCCCACAAATTAAACAACAAGCCCAAAAATAAATTATTACAACAAACCAAAAAGAAAATAAAAAGCCCCAAAAAAAAATTGGGTTAATTATTACAAGCCCACAAATAAAAAATTGGAAGCCCACAGGTGGGTTCTCTCAATTGAATGGGTTTAGGCTTACCTTTTAGCAAGGCCCAGCTGCTCTGTATTGTGTCAAAAAACACAGTTGGGTTTTGGTTCTTTTCCTTGGTGGCGTCCAGCAGAGGAAAAAAAGGTTCAGAATAGCAGGTCCAACAGCAAATGAAATGAAGCAGATGCAGATGCAAATGCTATGAAATGAAATGCACAAATAGCTAAGAAAAACACAGATATAAAACACAGCACCAATCCCGGCGCTGGCGCCAAAAACTTGGTAGTCCCCGGCGGCAGCGCGCCAAAAACTTGGCAGGCCTCGAAAGGGATTAGAAATTGAGCGCAATAAAAAACGGGGGCCTACAAAGTAATACCGCAAGTGCACGGTCGTCAGTTGTAGCTCGTGCAAGTACGGGTCGATCCACAGAGATCGGGTGTGTTTTGGAAGTGTTTTAGCTAATTGGGTTCCTAGATTTGCGTTGGGTTTTGAAGCCTTTTGGCTTAAATTGGGCTTTGAGTGCTAATGGGTTTGTTCACAATAAAAGGAACTGAGCATGGGCTCGGTTTGGTCTTTGAAGTGCAAATGGGCTTAGGCCTAAACTTAGGCTTTTGATTAAGCCTGAATTGTATTGGGCCTTAATGAATTTGGGCTTGTGGTTAAACAACTGGGCTTTGGTTAAGCCCACAGTTGACTGAATTGGGCTTCAGTTTGAATTGAGCTTTGGACTTGATAGTGGACCAGATTGGGCTCAGCTGGCTTTGGCAGTGAACTGAGCTTTGGGCTCAGCAGCAGCAGCAGGCAGGAAAAAGAAGGCAGCAGCTTGGCAGCAGCAACAGAAGTGCTGCAGGGCAAGTGCAAGAGAAACAGCAACTGCAGAGCAAAAGCAACAGCAGCTGCAGAGGGAGGCATAGAAGGCAATGCAGCAGCTGTACACAGGGCCAAGAGAAAGAAAGCAGTATTGCAGCACAAGACATGCAAGTAGCAGCAAGAACAGCAAGACAGAGGCAAATGCACAGCAAGGCCAAGGAAACAACAGCAGTAGGGGAAGCAACAAGAAAACAAGTAGTGGGTAACTAACAGGGCAGCAACAGGGAAGACACAACAGCAACAGAAAACAACACAAGATGAACCAAGGCCTAAGCCAAGGGCAGGGGTGATAAAGAAACTGAAATGAAGCAAGGCTAGGCAGAATACAGGCAAACTAAAAGAATGGGAGGAAAATTAGCTTGCTCATTGTCACTAGTGAGCACTAATTTCCCCCAATGCACAATCAGCACATTGCATACAAGCATACACAGGGAATGGCAAGAAAATCAGCTTGCTTTAAGCACTGATTCTTCCATTACACAATCAGTTCATTGCTTCAAATGTATCTAGCCTAACATTCCTTCAAATGACAGTGAATTAAACATGACACAACAATGAGGATAAAAATATAAACAAACATGAACATAAGCACAACTAACAGGAGCAGAACTGAAATACTAACAGGAATTAATTTAACCAACATGATACTTAACACATTAACAGTGAATAAACACAACATCACAAACATAACAAGAGCACAGCAATTAACAAGAAACAATATTGAGAACAACATGAACTGAAATGAGCTTGTAAATTGAAAATTGAAAATTAACAGTTAACAGGACATGAGAGTCCTGGATGTGGGCTAATCCCAACATAGTTTTTACACACATCCCTCACCACATATTTATACCCAATTACATCATTAGGGCTTTCCCCCAATTTTCCCCAAAATCAGATGAAATTAGGTTTTGCAAATTACCTAATTTTATGGCACAATTCCTCCCATGTGCGACGACCCATTCTTCCTCTGACTCCCCCATGCTATCCACGCCTCCAATTGCTTCATCTATCAATCTAATTCACCAAATCCAATCCTAACAGTGAAGAGGATGGTGGAGTTGTTGAAATAGCTTAATAGGTGATAGGGGTGAGGTGATGATAGTAGTGATGGGTTGCGGTTGTTGTGGAGAGTTGGTGGTTTGGTGGCTGTTGCAGGAGGTGGTGTGTGACGACAGGGAAGAAGGTGGTGGTGATCGGGGCAGGGTATGGCTCTGCGAGAGGGGGTGAGGTCGATGGAGAGGAAGGAGGAGATGTTTGGTTGAGGTTAAATGGTTCGGTTGCTAGGGTGATGCGAGATATCAAGGTTCGATGTCCAGCGAAGGTAAGCCGCTGGATGCGAAGATGGTTGGTAGATCTAACGGGTAAGATAAGAGATGAATCGATGAAACCGTGGATTTTGAAAACACAACGAAGTCAACGGTTTCAGATGATGTTAGGTACTGTAGTAGTGTTAAGCGGAAGTATCAAACTTTGATGCACAGCAAGGGAGCGACCGTTGGATTCAACTACCATCTAATCTGAAGGCTTGGAATTTCAGCGCTGTGGTGCTTGGCAGAGACTTCAGATTTTGATGCTCTATGAAGGAGCGACCGTCGGATGCTTCTGAGAAATGATCTGATGGCTGAGAACGGAGGCGCTTTTGTGTGTAGAAAATGAGGTTGTGCGCACCATTCTTCGCGGTTTCCTTGCGTAATTTCTCCCGGCTTTTCACTACTTTTCTGCTCTTTTCGCTCCGCGACTCATCCGAACTTTATTTATTACCTAAAAATGCAGAATTAATTAATAAAAATATTTATTCTTGAAAACAATGAAAATACAGAATATGGGATAAAATGTAGAATTAATGCACAAAAGATGAGTTAAAATGCCAACAAAAAGGGATAAATATATACAATATTTGGCACTCATCAAAAGGTTTCTTCTTTCCGAGTTCATCTTTATTATGTCAATCAGAAAGGGATCATCCTCGAGCCAGCCAGATTCTTCAGTCAAGCGCGTGGGGTCTCACTCACGTAACAATTCTCCTACCCTGTTCTTCCAAGTCAAGAAGATTATACCAGTATGCTTTCATTGATTAATAGATGTTTCATTGTTTGTTGACGAGTGACAAAATATTTTATTCTGTGCAGAGATACCCTGTTGAAGCATGTGTGACTATCGTTGATGAGGATGACTTGGTTGCCCCTCTTCCTTCGAGTCTGATCCTTCCAACCGTTGTAGATCCGGAAGACGCCGATTTAGGCATTTCTTGTCATGAGTATTCCAATGCAGGTTTGTCGTTCGAGATCCACATGAAGTGTTTATCTTCTAACTACCAGAACGTTGGTGGGTTTCTGGTGCGGAAGGAATTCGCGACTATTTACACGAAGATATGGAAAAGATACGGCCACATGGCTACCAGGAGTGTGGTGCAACATTCTCGTCTGCTTTGGTTTCCACAGTAATTGTCTCTTGCCTATGGTCGCTGAAATGGAAAGTATATCCATCTGTGTCGTCGTGGAACCAACTATTCAAAAGTGGGAGAACATGGTGTCTACCTGTGAATCCCTGAAGTTCAACGTGAGTTGTTTGCGGCATCGTCTTGACATCGTGAAGGCCGACAGAGCCGGTATTCTCGCTGATGTCGTTCCTGCTGCAAAGGCTATTTTGGAAAAGGAGAAGGCTCTGGCCATGGATTCACAGAAGGTGGAAGAGTCAATTCGGAACTTGAAGAGCAGGACTGAAAGGTATCAAAACCGATTGAAGATGATGCTTTCGAGGAACTACAATCTGTTGGATGGGCTTTTATGAGTTATGTAGTTGCGAGGTGTTTAGTTTCTTTCTGGGTCTCGAGCGCGTAAAAAAAAAAATTGTATCGGTTTTTTTTTTTTTGAAGAAATAAGAGAATTTTATTGATTTTCTTCAATTAACAAAAGAAAAGAAACTTGATAACTGAGATGTCAAAGGAAGCGGAAAGATGCTTGGCTAGCCGTGCTATGATATGGCGAGGTGTGAGGCGACGGTCAGGCGTAATATGCCTTGAGCCATTTTCCATTGATGACCGCTTCCAGTTTTCCTCCGTCTTCTTTAATAACCTTGTAGTACCCACTGTTGTACGCTTTCGTGACTATATAAGTCCCTTCCGATTGTGGGGAGAATTTTGGTGCGGACGCGTCTTGCTGGATGTGTTTGGCAGTCTTTAGTACCAAATCTTCCACTTGAAAACCCCGAAGCTTCACGACTTTGTTATATTCTATGGAAACCCTACTTTTGTACGCTTGCACGTGTTATTCCGCTCTGGATCTTCTGGAATCCATAGTGTCCAACTATGCTACCCTGGTGCTCAATGCTTCAGCTTCGTTCCATCGAACTCCGCTTGCTTCGGCAATCCTAGCTGATGGGATTTTAACTTCTGCTGGGAGGATGGCGTATGCGCCGTAGACGAGGGAGTAGGGAAAGGCGCCAGTGGAACTTCTTGGTGATGTCCGATACGCCCAAAGTTCCATTGGCAATTGTTCGTGCCATGTCCGAGGATTATCGTGCACTGTCCGAATGAGGATTCTGATCAGAGTTTTGTTAGTGCTTTCAGCCTGTCTGTTTCCTTGGGGATAGTATACGGTGGAGAAAACTTGCTTAATTCCATATTCCTCAAGTAATTCCCGCACTTGTTTGTTGGCGAAAGGAGTGCCGTTGTCGGTGATGATATGTTTAGGAATGCCAAATCGTCAGATGATGTACTCCTTAATGAATGCCACAATTGTGGATCCAGTAGTTCCTCGTAAAGGTATGGCTTGGATCCATTTGGTGAAATACTTGGTTGCCGTTATTATGTACTTGTGTTGTTTTGAAGATGGCGGGTTGATCTTTCCAATGCTGTCGAGTCCCCAGCTATATATGGGTCACGGACTGCTTATTGAGTGCAAAGGAGTCGACGGTACATGGATAAGGTTTCCGTGGATTTGACATTTTTGGCATCTCTGAACACAAACAACTGCATTATCCTCCATGGTTGGCCAGTAGTATTTCTTGTGTATCTGAAGGAATAACTTCTGTTTTCCTTGGTGTTCGCCTTCGTGCATTTATTTCAGCATGATCAAGATTTCTGCCTCGTTCAAACACCGTAGCAAACTTCCTCCAAAGCTTTTACGATATAAGATTCCTTCATGGAATATGAATCTCTTGGACCTTTGTTTTATCTTGGGTGCGTCTTTCTTGTTGGTGCGGAGTACGCCATCGCGAAGGTAACTGATGTATGACTTCTGCCAGTTCCCGGCGTGGCCAATATTGAAGACTTCCAATTGATGCGGCGGCTCTTGACAATTGGAACAGGTTCTTTGAAGCAGCCGAGATTGAGCCTCCATTTTTGGCCAGTAATAGCCAAGGCGTTGCAAACGATGATAGAGAGTTACCACTAGTGTTAGACCGCAAACTTCACCATGGACGCAGTTGAGTTGTTGTTCCGCCTCTTTCTCTCTGAGGCATCTTGCAATGAACCATCTGGGTTCCGATGGTACAACACTCCTTGGAGCATGAAGAAATTTTATAAAGTTTTGAGACTGACCATTCCCTGGGAAAGCGAGCTGTTAAGCTCTTGGATAATCGGTGTTCTCCAGTCACCGGCTTCAGCTTCCTCGGGTTGTGAAAGCCATGTTGAAGCCACGGTTCGTCTCTTCACCGTCATGGTTTCCTCAGAACCTTCGAATTGCAGTTTTGATGCTAGTGTGGCTAGACAATCAGCATGTTTGTTGCCGATGCGGCCAACATGCGTTATGGTCGCGTCGGCGAAGTAATTTAGTAGCTTTTGTACCTTGGCTTTATACGGGGCCAATGTTAGTTCCTTCAGTGCATATACTCCATTTACCTGGTTAACGTGTAATTTATAATCCCCTCTTATTTCCAGGCGCGTGGCTCCAGCTTGTTTAGCCAATGACAGTCCGATGAGAAAGGCTTCATATTCTGCTGAATTGTTGGTGCAAGGGAAGTATAGCTTGAAGGACTGCGAGGAGACTTCACCATCCGGGGATACTAGAACCACGCCTGCTCCTCCGGTACCGTTGTTAGGGCTGGCAGAGCCGTCGAAAAATAGTATCCACGTTTTCTCCTTGATGAAAGAGATTTTTGGAAAATCTCCAGGGAGGTCCTCGTGTAGTTTTGTAGTATTCTCTCCCGGGAACGCTGCTAGCAAATCCGCAACTGCTTTCCCTTTGATAGCTCTCGGGGAAGCGCATGTTATGTCAAATTCTGACATTTTGAGGAGACATTTGGCTGGCCTTCCTATTAGGGCTGGTTTTGAGAGGAGGAACTTCATAGGATAGGACTTAGATATCAGTACCACTTTGTTGGAAAGCAGGTAATGTCTGAATTTCTGGATAGAGTGAATCAGGGACAAGCACGCCTTTTATGCTTTGGGATATCTGAGTTCGGCATCTCTTAAAGTTCGATTGAAGTAGTATATGGGATGTTCAATACCTTCGTCATCTTCTTGGGCGAGGAGAGATCCGACGGCAGTGTCGCTAAAAGCAGTGTAGAGGCACAACGGTCGTCCTGGTATGGCAGACTTCATGATGGATGGGGAAGACAATATTTGCTGAATCTTCCGAAACGCCTCTTGTTGTAGCATGGTCCAGACAAAGCTTGCTCCTTTCTTCAGTAAGGGGGTAAATGAAGCAACAAGTTGAGCCAACCCCGGTATAAAGCGGTGAATGTAGTTTATTTTACCCATGAAACTCTGGAGTTCTTTCACAGTTCGCGGTGGTGGCATTGTGAGGATGGCTTGGGTTTGACCGGGTCGACTTTAATTCCTTCAGCGGTCACCTGGAAACCTAGGAACTTGCCCGAAGAGACACCAAAATCACACTTCAATGGATTCATCTTCAGTTTTTACTCGCGACACCTTCCAAACACCTGCCGCAGAATCTCCGCATAGGCCGCCCGAGTTTTTGATTTAACCACTATGTCATCTACATAATCTTCGACTTGCTTGTGCATCATGTCATGAAAAATGGTAGTCATGGCACGTTGGTAGGTGGCGCCAGCATTCTTAAAACCGAAGGGTATCACAGTATAGTAAAAGTTTCCGAAAGGAGTTCGAAAAACCATATTACTTGCGTCGTGTTCGTACATCTTTATTTGATTATAGTCGTTGTATCCGTCCATGAAAGAGAACATATTGTGTCCACTGGTGGCGTCTACCATCATGTCAATGTTAGGAAGTGGAAAATCATCTTTAGGGAAATATTTGTTCAGATCCCTAAAGTCGACACAACACCTGATTTGGTAGTTCTTCTTTTTTACTGGAACTACGTTGGCCAACCAGGCAGGATGGTGAATGGGTTTGATGAAACCAGCTACCAGTAGCTTTTGAATCTCCGTCTTGATCTATTCTTCCACATCGTGCCTGAACTGTCTCGGGGTTTGTTTGACCGGTTTGGATCCGGGTATTATGTGTAGATGGTGAGTGACCATCTTCTCGTCCAAGCCAGGCATTTCCTCGTATGTCCATGCAAATATGTCTTGATATTCATTGAGAAGGTCTACCATCTTTGCGCGTTCGTCTGCGCACAGAGTCGAGATGATTGAGACGGGTCGCGGAGATTCCTTACTCCCGACATTGACAACCTCAAGTTCGTCCATGGTAGAGTTGGTTCCGTCCTGTAGCTGTCGTGGTGCATCCGGTACTTCCTCTTGCGGCTCGTTACTGTGTTTGTATTCTGTTGGGCGGAGAGACTGTATGGTAGTCTTCCCTGTTAATTACTAACAATGCCGCTGATATACGGTTTTCCCCTTTTCATCATGACTTATGATAAAAGCCTGTTCTTGCTTGGTACGGGAGCGAGCCAAACTCGGGTTTGGCGGGTGGAGGCTGGCGCGCTTCTCTTCCGAAGAGGTGGTGTGAGACCGGGTTTATCTGTAAAACGATGCAAGTCCATCGCTTTCTTCGATTGACACCCACTTTCACAGTGGAGTGTGGTGAGTTTTGTTGGCTGCGCCCCGCGGGCCCTTCTTTGGCTCAAACATCTCCATGCCACAGATTGGCGTATAGGAAGATAACGATGCAGAGATGCGGATGACTTCTCCGTTTAGCATGGTTTTTAGGCACTGGTGATATGTTGAAGGAATGATTCTGTTGTCGTGGATCCATGTCCTTCCCAGTATCATATGGCAATCTGGCTCCTTTTCGATTACTTCGAACCTCACCTTTGACTGGACCGGTCCTACTGACAGATTCAGGTTGATGTATCCATACGTGCTTGTTTGGTTTCCTTCGAAATAGATCATTGTAGTGGGCTATCGCACGACTTCGCTTGGCCTCACCCTGGCTGTTCTGAGCGTCCTGAGGGTAACGACATTGGAGGATACTCCTGTGTCGATGAGGGCCCTTTTGAATTCCACATCCTTGATACGGGTTGTGACGTGTAGGGCCCGGTTATGTCCTTCTTCTGCCATCATGTCGTCATCGGTAAACGTGACATTGTTGATGGACATCTCCAGTATTCTTGACGTTTCCAAACACGAAGGAACCAGGGATGCGTTTAACGCTATTCGATTGATGGAAATGAACGTCTCCATCTGCTGATCCTTTGAATGATGTATGAGTTCACATAAACTTTCCACCAATGAGGTTGCTTCCTGTCCTACTGGTTTCTGATTGGTAGTGAAACTGTTGACTTGGGAATGATCGTCTGGGACGTTAGTCCCCAGTCCCGGAGTTTCCGAGACATGTGGGTAACTCAACTCTGATGTTAAGCTGATAAGGAAGTCGAGTATGTTGTTAATCGCCTCTTTCATCAGATCCATATTCCTGGTGTGGATCTCCTGAACCCGTGCCAAATCAGCCAACTTTGGAAATTCTTCGTCGATTGCATTGTTGGATGTTGCGTTGGGAGGGGAAACATTGCCATTCGCCTGAGTGGAACTTGGGGGAACGAATTCATCCCCAAAACCGACCATCTTTCTGAGTTGGAGTTAAAAAGCGTAATCTGAAATTGGTATTGCAACCGAGAGATTAATCTCTCACTGTGGTCGCCAATTGTTTGAGGGTGAAAACAATTTCTGTTGATTTTGGTAATTTCGAGTGTGTGGGTGAGAAACGAGTTTAAACCCTAAACAATGTACTGCAAGGGAGTACTTTGATTCGAGAAATCAAACTGTACAAATCCGTCCTAAACCAAGAAATGGCCATTCCAGAATTGCTTCGGTCACAAAGTGAAGGAGAAGGGTTGGTCTAGGGAGGGAAGCGAAGAGAGTGTTGAGACCAGAATAGTTGATTCGGGAAGAGTAGTTGTTTGACGACTTGTATCAGAAAGTGGAAATCTAACAGATGAGAAAGCTAACAAGTGATTTTTGAGTGTTGTATTCTCTTGACCCAAACTTGCCTTTGGTGGAAATAGGTGAGACCTATTTATACAAGTCGCAACGAAACGTACCCCGGTCTAGTAAGAAGTGGAAACGGTTGAGTAAATGGAAGAAAATGGTAACAGGTAACGCCTGGAATTTATGTTTCCATAATGAAGGAAACGTTTCACCATTACTTGTTGTATTTACTAACCGCCTCACCCGTATGACACTTTCCTGTAACGGGCGTCGTGTACGCCGCACGCTGTAAACCGCCAGACCAATACGCTGATGAGCATCCCCCGGTTTCTGACATGTTTTGATGTCTCGAGTGTTTTCATGGAAAACGTGTAGCATGTTGCTACGTGTGGCGTGGCCAAAGGATTTGGCGTTTGTAGCCAAGTTGGTGTTGTGACCAAATAATAGGCATCGTAGCCAGGTTGGTGCCGTGACCAAGAGTTAGCATCGCAGCCAAGACATTTCCACGAGTCACTTGGTGGTAGGTTTGTACGGATGAGATCTGCATCTCAGGAGAAAGGCTAGCCGTAGATTTTTTCAACCCTTCGTTTGGCAATCAGCGGCATGGTTGCAGCGCTTGCATGCTCTTGGCACGGCTAAATTAGGGTTTTGGCGTCGTGGCCAAGAGATTTCCACAAATCGTTTGGTGGCAAGTTTGTATGGCTGAGATTCGTATCTCAGGAGGAAGGGTGGCCGTTGGTTGTTGCAACCCTTCGTTTGCATCTAGTGGCATGGTTTAGGCGCGGCCGAGCTAGGATTTTTGCGTAGTTTAGGCGCGGCCAAAACTAGGGTTTTGGCATAGTTTAGGTGCGGCCAAAATTAGGGCTTGGCATTGGGCCAAAAGTTGCCATGCGTTCGGTGGCAAGCTTGTACGGCTGAGATTTTTATCTCAGGAGGAAGGGTGGTCGTTGATTGTTGCAACCCTTCTTTTGGCATCCAGCGGCATGTGGTAGGGCCGGCATGGCTTTGGCATCTTTTAGGCGCGGACAAAATTAGGGTTTTGGCAAAACCGTGATGTTTGGCCTTGGGCCGGAAGTTGCCATGCGTTAGGTGGTGAACTTGGACGGCTGAGATCTGCATCTCAGATGGAAGGGTAGTCGTTGATTTTTGCAACCCTTCGTTTGGCATCCAGCGGCATGTGGTAGGGACTGCATGGCCTTGGCATATTTTAGACGCGGCCAAAATTAGGGTTTTGGAAAAACCATGATGTTTGGCCTTGGGACGGAAGTTGTCATGCGTTAGGTGGCGAACTTGGACGGCTGAGATCTGCATCTCAGATGGAAGGGTAGTCGTTGATTGTTGCAACCCTTCGTTTGGCAGCCAGCGGCATGTGGTAGGGTCGGCATGGCTTTGGAGCGGAGATGTGGCTGGCATGGTATGCCATTGGTACTGTGGTGCGGCTGGCATGGTCGGCATGGCTTTGGCGCGGAGATGTGGCTGGCATGGCATGCCATTGGCACGGTGGTGTGGCTGGCATGGTTGGCATGCCTTTGGCGCGGAGATGTGGCTGGCATGGTATGCCATTGGCACTGTGGTGCGGCTGGCATGGTCGGTATGCCTTTGGCGCGAAGATGTGGCTGGCATTGTATGCCATTGGCACTGTGGTGCAGCTGGCATGTTCGGCATGCCTTTGGCGCGGAGATGTGGCTGGCATGGCATGTCATTGGCACGATGGTGCGGCTGGCATGGTCGGCATGCCTTTGGCGCGGAGATGTGGCTGGCATGGCATGCCATTGGCACGGTGGTGTGGCTGGCATGCCTTTGGCGCGGTGATGTGGCTGGCATGGGATTCCATTGGCACGGTGGTGCGGCTGGCATGGTCGGCATGCCTTTGGCGCGAAGATGTGGCTGGCATGGCTTGCCATTGGAACGGTGGTGCGGCTGGCATGGTTGGCATGCCTTTGGCTCGGAGATGTGGCAAGCATGGCATGCCATTGGCACGTTTGCCTAGCATGCGTGGCTGGCATGTGTAGAGATGATGCCAGTCAGTACCGAGGGCTCTGCCGTGGAGCATGGCCTATACATAAAATAGGTACCTCAATAATTTTACGCAGTCATGTTGAATGGTTCAATAAATGTGCTAGTGGAAACATTATTACTCAAGTGTGACGTCACTGTTTGACTAAGGTTTTATGATTTTAACCCTAAGCTAAAAACCACCATCAACACCTTCCATATGTTAATGTTCATGCCATCACCTATCTTCCAACAGTAGAAAGACCATCACATATACCTTTCCACACCCAAGAGTCATTCCTAGAAAAATCACAATTCAAAGGATTAAAACCATAGAAATATTTGTGACAAAGGAGGATAGTCCAAGGGGCATCAGGATCTTAAAGCATCCTCCAAGCGAATTTATCCAAGAGACCTTGATTAAGAACAACAGATTATCTTATAGTCAAACCTCCCAAGTCTTTTGGGAGAGCAACATGATTCCATTTTTTTTACTAAAGACACCTTTTTCACCTTTATTTTTATTCCACCAGAAATTTCTTTGTATAGCATCCATTTTTTTTGTTATCTTCCTAGGCATTGGGAAGACAACCATGTGATGACTAGCAATAGTCCCTAAAACAGATTGTGTGAGAGTTGTCTTACTTGGTTGAGCAATGTATTTTGACTTCCATGGAGTAAGTCTTTCATCAAACTTATCCAACAAAGGATTAAAAGACTCAACTTTGTTTTTCTGCAACAAAAGAGGCACACCTAGATATTTATCCTGCAAAGTCATTTTTTTATATTCAAAATATTTGAGATCTCATTCTTGATATTGATAGGAACTTTAGGACTAAAAGTTGGTCCAGATTTCTCGAAATTAACATATTGGCCAGAGTATTTACTAAAGTTATCAATGATATTAGTTATATGTCTAGCTTCACAAGGTTTCGCTCTAGCAAATAACAAACAATCATCATCAAAGAATAAATGGCTTACAGCAGGACTATTCTTAGTAACAATACAACCATGAATATCATTATTTTTCTCAGCAGCAAAGAGGTTTCTAGACAAGGATTCCATACACAGTATAAAAAGATAGGGTGATAATGGGTCACCCTGTCTTAAACCTCTTTGAGGTTTGTACATCTCACCTGGAGATCCATTCAAAAGAATTGAGGTTGAAAAAAGTAGTAATGCATTGACTTACTAAATCACACCATTCATTAGATAAACCTAGACTCTTAAGACTATCAATCACAAAATTCCATTCAATCCTATCAAAGGCTTTACTCATATCTAGATTTATGGCCATCCAACCCTTCATACTTTTAGTCTTTTTCATTGTATCAATTAGTTCATGTGCCATAACAATGTTATCAGTTATTATTCTTCCAGGAACAAAGGCAGATTGAAATGGAGAAATAAACTTGTTTAGCAAAGGTTTTACTCTAGTGACAAGCAGCTTGGATATGATTTCATATGTCACATTACAAAGACTAATAGGCCTAAAATCCACAGCAGAAACATGACAATTCTTTTTAGGCATGAGAGCAGTAAAATTATGATTAAGTTGTTTAAGCAAATGTTTTGAATGGAAGAAGGCTTGAACCATGTTCACTATATCTTCTCCTACAGTTGGCCACATATTTTGATAGAATCCAGGAGGAAATCCATCAAGTCCAGGGGTGGTCCACGGATGCATGCTAAAGACAACATTTCTTATTTCCTCATGAGTAGGTGTAGCAGTTAACATGGAATTTTCATCATCAGGAATGCAAGGCAACACAATATTGAAGTAATCATCAACAAAAGGAGGAAAAGTATATCTACTCATATTAAAAAAATGGTCTTTTAGGTTATTTGCTATATCCTTCCTATCAGTGAGCCAAATACCCATTGAATTTTGTAGAGTATCTATATTAGTTCTTTTCTTCCTAAAATTAACCTTTTGATGAAAATAAGCAGTGTTCCTTTCTCCATCTCTAAGGTCTTGATCCTTATTTCTCTGTCTCCAAAAGTATGCATCTATGTCATACCATTGATTGAGCTTGCATTTAAGTTCATCAATCATGTCATTATCATCATTGTTGTTCCTCAAGGATAGGTTTTCTATTTGATCTTTGATTTTGTTTATCTGTGTTGTTATGTTCCCAAAACTAATATAGTTTCATTTCCTGAGTTCTTGCTTGGTGTTGAACTGAGATTTTGTGACCCTAAAAGCATGTGAACCTTTACTATTCATTTTCCAGGTATTTTCAATTATACTTTTACAGGTACTATCCCTGAACCAAGCTTTGTTAAGCCTAAATGGTTTATGAGTGTCATTCTGCATTCTAGAAGTTACTAGCATGATGGGGCAATGATCTAAGGCCAAAGGTATAAGGTGGTAGACATCACAATTAGGATAAAAATTCAACCAACTATCATTAGCCATGAATCTATCAAGTCTTTCTAGGATAAGAGCCTGAACGTTTCTTCTATTTGTCCAGGTATATGGATTTCATATAAAGTTTATGGTATGAAGATCACTATTAGTTAGGAGTTCATTATTTTCATCAAGAACTGATTGAATAATTAAATTACCACCATCTTTTTTTTCTTGAGAAAGCACAAAATTCAAATCACCTGCAACAATCCAAGGTAAGTTAATTTGGGAAGCAATATTATTCATGTAATCCCACTGAGTAGTTCTAACATCATAGTCAAGAGCACCATAAATGAAAGACACTAAGGATTTTTTAGATATGGCATCTATCTCAACCAGGCATTGAATGATATTAAGTTTGATTTCAGTTACTTTAAGGCTTATACCATCTTTCCATATAAGACAAAGACCACCTGAAACACCTATAGGATCATGAAAGCACACATTTGGGTACATGAGACTATATGTGTATTGTTTCACTTTCCTAGTTGTATTTTTAGTTTCAATTAAGAAAATGATACCAGGGTTATTAGACCTTATAAGTTCTTTGAGATGTTTTCTAGTGTCTCTATTCCCAAATCCACAAACATTCCATGATAGAATTTTCATATTGCTCACAAGAGTATTTAAAACTGAAAATAATACTGACTGCTTAAACTTTAAATTAGTTGAAATGAAACTTTTTAAAAGAGTAGGTAATATCTTTTTGCTTACCTCATTACCCCTTGTAGTGCCTCCAGATTTTTTATCCTTGCATGGGATTCTGATTGTTGTTTGTCTCACTGAAGTGCCTTCATTATTTGGTGCAGGGTTTTCATTGGTTATTTTCTCAGCACTTCCTTTCTCCATGTCAATAAACCGTTGTCTTTTTCCAAGTCTTTCCTGAGTATCCCCATCCCCAATATCAGCTTGAATCTTCACCCGAATTCCATCTTCTGGTGGAACAAAAGGAGCAGCCTTAATAGCTCTTCTAGCCATTGGTTTTGGGGTGGTGACAGTGTTACCCCTTGGTGTGTGGGTTTTCTTTAGTCTCCAAACTCCTCCAAATGGTAGAGGTTTAGCATGAACATCTTTGACATATTCTGCTGCATCTGGACAAACCTTTTTGCAATGGTTTATCATGTAGCACTCCTTACATAGCTTATGTGGTTGTTTTTCATAGAAAAACTTGATCCATTTTGTTGTTCCAACTGCAGTAATAGATAGGACTCCTCTTCTTAATGGGGTAGTGAGTTCAATCTTCACACGGACTTTAACAGGAATCCCCTCCACTGGAATAGCATTGGATGGTTCAATAGCAAGAACTTATCCTAAAAGCTTCCCCATCTCATCCACTGATCTGACATTCAAATGTTCATGTTGTAGGAATTTCAATTGGATCCAGTACACTTGCTTGTTCCAATCCAAGTTTTGGTGAATCAGCGCATGAAAATAGTCATACAAAATGCACAAGAAGCCATCAATGTTCCATGATCCTTCTTCTATTATTCTATCCACTATCTTTTTGTTTTGCAGCTTGAATATCATAACATTTGTATCAACTTCAATTATCTTAACCTCTTTTGGTGGAATAAAGTTCCAAGTAAACTGAATATTCTTCTCCACAGTACCATAGCCCATTCTTTCTTCATGAATGATCTTTCTTATTAAAAAAAAATCTCATTCTCCTGCTTCAGATTCTTCTATGTCTGACTCATCTTGAGTGAAAGTTATAGATTCATCAGCAGATTTCAGAGCTAAAGTTGTTTGCCTAAACTTCATAGAAAGATCAGACACTACAGTGTTGTTACTAGCTTCAATTTCTCCTTTTGAACTGCTTGCAGCCATTTTTTGATTTACTGTGAATAAATAGTAGGATGTGTATTGTTATAGGATTTAGGATTTATATTGGTTTGGTTGAAATTAGGATGACTGTGAATACCTAAGATATGATATTCCTGAAAATTAGGTATGGAGATATTTTTGGGTGTTGTTGAAACAGAAAAGGAAACCATATGGGTTGTAGTTGACCAGAGGGAAAGGAGTGTTATTCGAATTTTAAATCTGTAACGAAATTTCCTCTTACCATACCGACGATTCCCAAACTTGACTCGTTCCTTGATTGAATCAAAATTGGATATTTCTTTTGCAATGAAAACTTTACCAGCATTTAGGACTTCAGATGAGACAATGGATTCAACAAGCACTAGAACAACAACAATAAACGCACTAATCACCATATGATACCAGGCCAACGTTATTTTTGGATAAACAACCTGTAAACACAATGGGAGAAATTATAAATCAGTTAGACATTTCCAGGAAAAAATGAATTTTAAATTTTAAATTTTTGGGAAAAATCGAGAAAGAACAGAAGTTTGAAAACAAACAATCAATCGAACATAGGTTATAGAGAAGAAGAATAAATCCTGGTTTGATTCCTGGCTGATTCATTTAGGCTGAAGAAGAAATGGAGAAAACGGGATGAATCGGCTATCGCCCGATTTGCAGAGACCCTTTACGTAAAGAGATAAAATAAGATTTAACACCGTAAGATCATTACCTCTTTTGGTAAGTTCTTTTTTTCCGTAGCAAGATCTGGTTAAAACAGATTTCTTCTTAGTAACCTAAAAACCAAATTTCTTCTTAAAAACAATTTGTTCTCCTTCATCACTTAGTAGAAGTGTAGCGCCAAGAAATGAGGTGAGAGTGTTTTTTGTAGTTCGGTAAACTAAAAACATACTATTAGTAAACCAACAATCATTTCTATTTCACTCAGTAAACTAATAACATATTTTCTAGATCTTTTAGTTCAGTAACACCAAGAAAAGAGGTAAGAATTTTTATCTAAGATCTAAACTTATATAGTTTCAAAAAATGAGGGATGTAGGGAGCTGAGCAATAAGTTTATCTAAATCTAAACTTAAATAAAATAGTAGTTGTTGAGTTCTAACTGTATTATGTTTTTTTTTCTTTTTTTCTTTTAGACAACAGAGATCAGATCAAAATTGATACTATGAGCAATAAGCTTGTCAACTTAAAAACATGGATATGGACCTGATGTAAGTAGTAATTACTTAATCTTTTACTCTATTACCAGTGATAGATCTGGACCCGATGTACTAAGAAGCAATCATAATGAATATTGAGTGTAAAAATTCTCCCCATTAGTTTGATGAAAATGAACTGTTTTTTGTGGTAGTGAGTCATAAAAGTGAGCTTGATTCTTTTTGGACATTGTTAGTTATGTATATGCGCCTTAAACGAGTGGATTTTCGTCGTTCTGTTTGACATGATTTTTTTTTCTTTTTATTTTATTCTTTTTTATCATGAGAACTTTGATGTTTTCTCAGTACCAAACTCTGGTTAAGACATATTTCTTCTCAGTAAACTAAAAACCAAATTTCTGCTTAAAAAAATCGTTTCTCCTTCATCACTTAGTAGCAGTGTAGCACCAAGAAAAGAGGTAAGAGTGTTTCTTTTAGTTCAGTAAACTAAAAACATATTTTATTTTAGTAAACTAACAATCATTTCTCTTTCACTCAGTAAACTAAAAACATATTTTCTTTTAGTTCAGTAACACCAAGAAAAGAGGTGAGAGTTTTTATCTAAGATCTAAACTTATATAGTTTCAAAAAATGAGGGATGTAGGGAGCTGAGCAATAAGTTTATCTAGATCTAAACTTAAATAGATAGTAGTTGTTGAGTTCTAATTGTATTATTTTATTTTTCGTTCTTTTTATTTTTAGACAATAGAGATCAGATGAAAAATGATACTGTGAGCAATGAGCTTGTCAACTTTAAAACATGGATCTGGACCTGATGTAAGTAGTAACTACTTAATCTTTTACTCTATTACCAGTCATAGATTTGGACCTGATGTACTAAAATTCTCCCCATTAGTTTGATGAAAATGAACTGTGTTCTGTGGTAGTGAGCCATAGAAGTCAGCTTGATTCTAGTTGGACATTGTTAGTTATGTATATGCGCCTTCAACGAGTGTATTTCCATCGTTCTGTTTGACATGATTTTTTATTTTTTTTATCATGAGAACTTTGATATTTTTTCCGTCCCAAGATCTGGTTAAAACATATTTTTTCTCAGTAAACTAAAAACATACTTTCTTTGAGTAAACCAACAATCCTTTCTCTTTCACTCAGTAAATTAAAAACGTATTTTCTTTTAGTTCAATAAACCAAGAAAAGAGGTGAGAGTTTTTATCTAAGATCTAAACTTATATAGTTTCAAAAAAATGAGGGATGTAGGGAGCCGAGAAATAAGTTTATCTAGATCTAAACTTAAATAGATAGTAGTTATTGAGTTCTAACTGTATTATGTTTTTTTTATTTTTTCTTTTTACATAACAGAGATCAGGTCAAAATTGATACTGTGAGTAATGAGCTTGTCAAATTTAAAACATGGATGTGGACCTGATGTAAGTATTAACTACTTAATCTTGTACTCTATTACCAGTGATAGATTCTGGCCTGATGTACTAAGAAATAATCATAATGAATATCATGATGAGTGTAAAAATTCTCCCCATTAGTTTGATGAAAATGAACTGTGCTCTGTGGTAGAGAGCCATAGAAGTCAGCTTGATTCTTTTTGGACATTGTTAGTTATGTATATGCACCTTTATTGAGTGGATTTTCGTCATTCTGTTTGACATGATGTTTTTTTTTCATGAGAACTTATATATTTTTTCTTATTCATCACAAACTAGAGATGTGTAATTGTTTGAGACATAATCGACATGTATGTCAGTATGTGCATTCTACCTTTCTTTCGGTGCAAGATTTACGTTTCGAACTAATTTTAGGTTTCCTTGCTTTAATCAAATTATGGCAATGATTAGAAATACAGAGGTCTGGGGTTTCATAAGCTTTCGATTTAGAAGGTATAGAAGGTTTTGCCTTTTGTATTTGCATATGTAAGGCTTGGGTATCTTCGATTACTTCCTTAAGATTTTGAGCAGTTTCCTGCGATAACAAAGTTCTTAAAAATTACACTCGATATGAGTTTTACCTTGTTTGGTCTTAGTAATATCTAATGTTGTTTTTTCATTCATCTTTGACATTAAATGTTGGTCTGAATTGTTTTTTTGTTTCTCTATCCGCAGATGACATATAAATTTACAAGTACATTTAACTTAGTGGTGATCCATGATAATAGATTCGTCATTAGAAGTGACACAAGAGTAGTTTATTTGCATACACCTAAGAAAGTAGCAGTACATGAACATAATGTGACATTACAACATAAAAAAGTAAACATTATTCATGATTGTATAGTGGCCAGATCTGGGTGCTACGAATTTACCAAAGAGGCAACAAATGAATTGAGAACATGGTAAACCATGCTTATAATTGTGAGCATATATATATATATATAATTTGAAGTGTATATAATCTTGACAATATGATTTGTTTTCTTTAACAGATATTGGAACGTGAAGACAAAGACTTCCCACCTCTTACTTCTGCTCAGACCTCTACCGCACTTCAGCAAATCATTAGAGCACAATTGAAAAAATGAGCAGATCGTGGTAAAGAGACCTCAAGCTCCAAGATTATTGTCTGCAAATATGACCCTGATGGCAGTCCTAAAATGGTGAAGTTAATAATAGATAAAGGGGATGTAACTGTTGGAGTCTCTCCTTAAAAATGGGTTATTGGGGGCAAGGCAGTGGAACAAACTTGTGCCAAGATTTACAAATATTTGGCAGAGAATTTGAAGGATGATGAGGATGATAAAACTCCTTTAGAGAGGGTCGCACATGTTATTATCATTTGTACTAGAATGGCCTCAACATATTCAAAGATTAAAAAGAAGGCAAAGAATGATAATAGCATTGGAGGACTATCAGCTGGTATTGTATTTGTGTGAAAAATATTCCTTATCTCTTAAATAATTTGGATTCCAATACTAGTTAACAAAGTTTGTTTATTGTAGTTTATGTAGTTCAAGAAGAGGCGGAAGAGCCAATTGGGGTTCTTCAAAACCGACGTTTAGCTATGGAGGGATTTCAAAATCTAGGTCCTCGTAAAATGATGAAATATAACTTTGGTGAGATAGCCCAGTCTAGGTACTTCTCAAATTCTCTTGTGAAATTTGTTGTATGTTTGATCTATTTTTCTTCTTCATTTACATATTTAGTATTAAATATCTTAAATTCGTGGTTACATCTTTCTCATTTGTTGTTTGCTGAATGTTGTTCTTTCTCTTTTGCATAACTTGTCGAAGACAAAAGCGATGATGGGGGTGATGCAAGTGGAGATGCTAGTTACCAATGACACTTGCGATTGATTATTCATCGACTTCGTGTTTAGAAGGTTCTATCCTTAGTCTGTTACTTGTATTAGCGATTGCAGTATGTGTTGACATTATGAGGCAAATATTACACCTATTGAGGACACTTTAGAGTTAGTGGTAACGAGAGAGACTGAACTATGGTAATGATGTTCGATTGAGTAACATGTTTAGTGATGGACGACGAATCTCTTAACCAACATTCTTCTTTGATATTTTCTCAAACATTTACAGGTTTTAGTTTAAATTACTTTTGAACAACAAAATTCCCCCATGTTTACTTAAGTTATCAAATGAAATTAACAATCCATATATCCATGTGAATCGAATATGTTCTTCTTACTATACTATTATTTATAATCTTGAAGTGAAATAACTTCAAATAGTTTTGCTTGGCTGACAACCAACCAATTGCGAGATGCTTAACTTGCCTTGTTGAGACAAGTTTTACATGTCGGCATTCTCAAGCAAGTGTAAAATAATATTTTCAATAGTTACTACAACCATGTGTTTTAATCATGATTAATTAATCTCAAACACCTCAATTGCACCAAATATCTTGGTGTGAGAAAAACAAAATGAGTCAGTTTCGTGCCAATTTCTGGTGGCAACCTGAATTTTGCTCATCATGATAGGAAATTAATAAAGATAACCTATTTATTTTTCGATATTTATTAATCTTACCTTTCAATGGTGTTTATTCTCTCCCTAAATTAACGAAAGAACATTTCAGTTTATCGACACAAAGTGTGTTATACTGATGGCGGCTATTCCCCTGGTTAAGGAGGGTAAAAATTTTAGGTTACCAATATAATCTGCACAATAAGAGAAACTAATAAGATAAAGCTTATGAGAATATGTTACAATCATACATCTATGATAAAACAAAGAACCATCTCATGAAAATAAGAAATACACATGACAACTAGACTTGAATACTGATAAAATGTAGTAATGTAAGAAAAACATTAAAAAAACTACTTCAAAATGTTAGTTTTTCTTACCATAAAGAATAAATTCCAAGGAGTTAACCGAGCTTCAGAGGTTTTAGGAGTAAAATCCTCTGTAAGTATATAATTCCTTCAGTAGCTCCCAATCTGAACACTATGATCAGAACTTATCTTCAAAAAAAATTTGAGAAAAATATTCAGATCAATCCCTAAATTACCGAATTTGATAGAGAACCTGACTCAGCTTGAGGGAGAATTCATTTATGATTATCAAAATTGATTTTCTGATCATCCTTAGCTTACCGGTAGGTAACCCAATACAATGGTAGTTAAAAGTAAAGTTTTATATAAAGTTAGTAGACAGAAGTCTGGGACAGTAGCTGAGATGAAAGGAACTTCTTAGAATTTCATTTTCTCAAGAGAATTGGACCCAGCTGAGCGCATTGATATGTTAAAAATTAAACATGAGTTGAGAAACGTATTGTTGGTGACAGGAGAGGAGAATATTATTGAAGGTTTGGGAACATATAAAGTTCTATAGAAAATTGACTAAAGCTTAAGTTGACTGGGATTACGCCAATATAGTAACAAGCAAGTTTGTTCCACCTAAAGTTCTTTTTCTTATGTGAGCTATTATGCATGATTCAGTTCTTACTAGGGTTATGCTTCAGAGCAGAGGGGTGACTGTGAATTTTATTTGCTTGTTATGCAATAGTCAGGCTGAATTGCAGGATCATCTCTTTTTAAATTGCAGCTGGGAAAATCACTTTTGGGATACGTTTCTTAAGTCTTTACAGGTGATGTGGGTGTCTAATGAGTTTTTAAGTGGCTTCAGCTGGAGATTAATAAGAGTTTCAAAAAAAAGTGAAACTGGTTTGGCACCTCTTGCCTTATGCAATCTGCTGGAGAAGAGTTCACAGTGCTAGACCAAAATCTAAAGAAGACCTTTTATGTGCTATAAAACTCGATATATGCTTATGGAGTTCTACAACTGAAATCTTCATCAGGCTACTCTGTGAACCAAATCTTGTTTCAATGGGAAGAAATAATTGACTTTTTTTTCATAAAGAAAGGGGACTTTTGGAAAGAAATAATGGACTTGAGATAGGTTTTTTATTTCTTTAGTTGTTTAAGGAGTTCTTTTACTCCTCATTCAAATATTTTGTACATATTTTTCTTCTCAATACAGTAAAACGACCATATATTAGTACATTCAGGGACTCATAAATTTATTAATATATGGAGGTTATTAATATAGAGAGGTATAACTAGAAAATTTGAAGAAAAAAATCTAGTTCATCGTATGTAAATCATATTAAATAATATAATACATCTTTATAGTGATAGACTAAAGTCGGATCCAGGACCCTACCCAAATTCATCCAGCTGGACTAGCCCCACTGCTAGATCCAACCCCGTCAAACCCCTCTATATAACTAATTAAATACAAACCTCTACCACGGTGGGGATCGAACCCCTGACTTCCTCCTTAATTGAGTTGATAGGATACCATTGAGCTATACTCTTGGACCCAACTTGTAAACTTATCATGAGTTTTTTGATGTTTTCTGCAATTATAAATAGTACTAGGTATCTTAGAAGATAGTTCATCAATCTATAACAACCCAAAAATTGTGGTAACCAACCCAAAGATTACCTCTTCTTGTTAACAACTATAGATAAGTGTTTTATTTGATCATAAATTTCAATGTAACAAGATCTGTATTTCTCTAATATAGTGTCGATTATTAATATTAGTATATGGAGGTAAATTTCTTAAGGCGGGACTGAAAAAAGAAGTAATATCAAAATGTGGAGGTTATTACTATTTATAACTGGCCCAAGTTGGGACCATGATTTTTTATTATAATATATGGAGTATCAATATATGGAGGTTTTACTGTATATCCTTTCTTATAAAAAAAAATTGCTTAGATTGTAACTTTAATCCAACAACATGTTTGTTTTCTCCTCTGTGTAGAGGCAAAGCACTATCTACCTCTAAGTAGAGGTGGGCCCCATTTTTTTAGGTGTTTGTTTTTTTCCACTACCTCTACCAATCTAGAGGATAAACCTCTATTAGATAGAGGAAATCAGATAGCACCTCTCAGCTGCTATCGTTCAACTAAACCTCTATTTTCCTATGAAATGTCCATATGACCCTCCAAAAAATCTTCTTTTGACAGTTTTTGTCCACCACCAAAACAAAATCTAAAATCGTTCTCAGATTTTAATTTCGTTTTTTTCTCCGCTGGCTTTCATTTCTCTCTGAACCCATGGAAAGATTTTTTCTCTAGAGAACTTCAATTCATGAAGAATATTGATTATGTTTGATGATTTCGTCTCTGGATATGTTAAATATCATCAAATTTGTGAAGATCTATAGTTTGGTTAATCTTGGTAAGGCTGTTTTTAGATTTCTGGATCTTGCATGTTGTTAATTTTTTTTTTAATTTCTGCAATTTAAACTTGGGAGAAATCAAATCCGGTGTTCTTATTATGTGGGTCAAATTTTGAGTCACCATATTGTTAAAGTTTTTTTTGGTATTCTGTTAGAGAAATCAGATCTTGAGATTTTGCATCATGTTTATGCAGGAATTCATTTAATTGTTTCTATTCAACTGACGGGGAGGCAGCTGAGTTGAAACCTTACTTCTATTGAGGTATGCAATGAATTTCTTCTTGAAAAGCTGGTTTCTATTCAAGCTTTTGGTATTGCATATAAGTTGTTTGATGAAAGTTCACACAATCAATAGTTTCATAGAAATATAATATGTAAATTATTTGAATGATTAAACGGAGTTTATTGCTTAACCATTAAATTTTGTAGATAAGACATCGCCATAATCATTTGAATGGTATTGTGATTATGTATGGGTATGAGGTGAGGATTTCATCCTAGGGAAAAATGTTTACATGTATTCTAAGGAAGTAAGTTCATAAACTTGTTTGTGGACCGAAAAGGAAATTTCCAGGTGTTATTGGTTTTGTTATTCATTGCATATCTTATGAACAACAAATATGTATGATAGAGTATAACCGCTCACAACTTGTTGTGTTCTTGGTAGAACTATTCACAAAGGCCTGACTTATGTATTGGTATAAATTTTATTAGTAAAACCGATCTTAAGTAATCACCTGTGATATGATCGGATTTTGTATGTCTGAAAAATTAAAAGGAAAGGGGAACCGATCCTTGTAAGGGGTGCAGTACATCAAAGGGAACCGATCCTTGTATGGGGTGCAGCAAGGTTTATAGCAGAAAGGGGAACCGATCCTATGGACATGTGCAACACGTTTTTAGGAAAATGGGAACCGTAACTATGGACATGTGCAACACATATACGTTAGATACCATATATATGTGGGGAACTGATCCTAGTACCTAGTCAACCGAAATTTTTGGAACTGATCTTAGTACCTAGTCAACCGAATTTTTGGAAAGCTAGTGTGACTATGCACAATACTCACATGGAGGTAGAACCGAAACTTGTTTTGGTAGAACCGTAAACCCATGATTGTGATTGAATGATGGTTTGATCAATCACATAGTTCTTGAAAGTCAGATGAACCAATTCTAAACTTGTTTGGAAGTGTGGCAAATCAGTTTCAAGGTTGTAAGTGTGAAATAGAACTTACAAAGTTAAGATGTCGACAAACTTTGAACACGTCTTGTGAATGTTTATTTCTTTAATTGTTCAAAGATATTCCTTAACGGCTAAGGGAAGAGAATCCAAGGATCGAAACATAAGTAAGTTAAGAATCTTTTAATTAAGGTTATTAATTTCATTTTTGTAGGGAAATTACAGAATTAGTAATGTGCATTTACTAATTAGATTTTCCGAGAGATTTCGATCGTTATTTTTTGGACAGCGCATTTTCGGGAATTATGAAAACCGAATATGTGCTTTTATGAATATCTTGAGAATATTTTCGGTTTTGGAAATTCCTTAGTGTCCAAACTTCCTTGTATATAAATACTCGAAGTTTGCCTTTCTAGCAAACTAATCATTCGTAACAACAGATTTACTCTTTTGTTGTTGTTACTAGTGTAGCCGCCTATTCGGAGAGGAGAGTAACCTAATTAGGCAAAATCTCTTACGGCCGCTCAGTTGAAAGTTTAATTAGGCGAAATTTCTTTATTACACAGCGTCAAAGTTCAATTGTATCACAACTTCAACAATAATACTATGGTGATATGTATCACCCCCCCTAGTCAATACTCCATCTCACATGGAAACCACTCCACCTTACACAATGATCCGAAAACCATATGTATTTGTAATGTGAACTACATATTAATTCTCCCCCTTTTTGTCAATAAAATTGGCAAAGGTACAAGAACGGGATCATAATGAAATTTCTGAGAGAGACATTTCATGACAAAAGGAAAAAAATACATACCAACTAATTTAGATGCAATCATAAAGCCGAAGCTAAATGCATTCATCAAGGAGTTTAAAGATACAAGATAACCCCTCTAAAACTCCACAGCCGCACACCCCTCAAGATATAACCATTAAGAACAAGTTCAAGAGAACTCTCATTTGATGTCATTCCCGAAAGAACAACAAGAGCGACCTTAATTTCAAAAGAAAAGAATGATTTTTATTGGACATCAAAAACCATAAGAATGATTTCCTATATCCAAAAACTCAATCAAATTAATCACAAGTAAACCCATGATTAATTTAATCGGAATACACAATCAAATTAAACACAAAAAGTGATCAATTCAATTGATTGTGCTCAACATAATAGAACTTATGGAGACACGAAAATACTCAACTAGATTGATTACAAGAGAACTCATAATTAATCTAATTGGAATACACAATCAAACTAATTACAAAAGTAATCAATTTAATTTTCATTTTGATCGACATAAGAAAACTTACGGAGCAATAACTAAATAACCAAACAAGATGATTAATTTACTTCAATATGCTCGACATAAGATACCTCACAGAACACCAACTAAGATAAAAAATCAACGTGGTTGTATAGTGCTCAACATAAGATACATTACGGAGCCTCACAGTAATACATAAAATATGGATCAGGGATGATCAATACTGCGGAATACACAAGGATTCATTCTATCTTCCCATCACTATTTGCATAACGATATTAATATAATCCTTGAAAAAAAGATTTTAACCTATCTTCCATCAAGATAATTGACAATATAGGCTTAACTTTTGTATTTGTCAAAAGTCCATTCATTTTTTTACCAGTACGTGAATACCGATCACGAACGACTTTACTTTTGACAAAGTATGGGACAAACATAGTTCACGGACGTAACCACCAATCCCATAAAAAATTGCAATATAACAAATCATAAAGATTAAATACTGCAAAAACATCATCCTCCATATATTTTTAGAATTTAATACCAATAAACCTAAAAAAGAACAAGAAGATGAAAAATAATAGTTATGTGTAGTCACAATCATTGCTATTCAAAGCACTAGTTATTCTTCCAACTAATCCAAAAAGAAGACTTACTCGGCAAATAAAACAAGAAACATGATTAAAACATCCTAAACTCTGTCAGCAACTAGAGATTGAATATGAACGAACTCATCAGTTGCCTTCTTCAGTTTGTTTTTCAGAAAATCAAGATTCCTTGTTGCAATTCCGAGTTGTTCACGTACTATTTCAAAGTCTCGAAGAAGATTTCCTACCAGTTGTGATGACATCTGAACTGGTAGTTTGTTTTCATGATCAACAACATGAAAGCATGTTATAGAAACAGGATTCAACTCAAGAATATCGCCCTTCTCAACTTCATCAACCTTGTAGCTTCCATCCATTGTGTACAAAAAAAAGAGTCCAATAGAATCTTTTGGCCTTATGGAACGTTGTATTTAAGGTGTTCCAAGAAACCCTAGGAACAATGACGTTCGTGTGGGTCTGGTATGTGTACTTGGTCAATTACACATGTGAGACCTAGGGGAAATGAAAAGCTTAATTATGCAAAGAGAATTTCCGAGAGACACTCGGAGAAGGGATGAAGGAACACGAGGACTAAAGAAGATTTTTTTTAAAAAAAAAAAAAACTTAACACAGAACTTAATACAATCCTGACAACTTTCTCAAGATGAACATCTTGAGAACAAAGTGCATCCATCTTTTACGTAAAGGAGGGATGCATCTTTAAGCAGTCATGATGTATTAAGATGAGCATCTTGCTCCTCAATATTCACTTCTTCTTTTCCTTTATCAAGGGTATTTAGAGAGACATTAATCGTCATTGTTGAAGAAGTTTTATCAAGAAAAGGGTTAGGAGTACCTGAGTCAACTGTTTTCCATGTTTTCTTGATGCTCCGTTTGAGCCTGTTTACACTGATTTTTAGATCTGAGACTCGATTGCTGATATGTAAGAAATCTGGAGCGAAAGTCTTGGATTTGCATCTTTCTTCAGGGGGAGATGAGGAACTCAACTTTTCTTTCTTCCTCCTATGCCTTTTTCTCTTTGCAAGGTCAGTCACCCTTTCGCCACTCTTCCTTCTTTCATTGTAGGCATTTTTTGTTTTGAACACACAATTAAGAAAGGACTTATCACAGTACATTCCTTGAGTGTTTAAAGCGCCTTTTCCAACAATGTGTGAAACCGGTTTAATGACTTCTTTAGACATCCAAGTAAGAATGTTACGAAGCTTTTCATTCCTCAACCGATAACGACATCTTCGCTCAGAATGACCTTTATTCCCGCAGTAATAGCAGTTAAAGGAATTATTTTTAATTGTTCTCTTGTGAGCGGATTTAGAAGGAGCAGAATTCTTGTTTTTGGGACCATTGCAAGCTGCCAAAGGTTTTTCACATGGAGAATTATCACTAGCTTTATCAAAGTTGATGTTACTAGTTTTTGGAGTGTCTATTCCTTTATAGCCCAGACCACATATATCACGGTGTTCTTTACATGCTCCAAGCATAGAAGATAATTTTGTAGAGTTAGAATTGAATCTACTCAGACTCTCTTTCAGTGATCTTACTAGTTTTTGGAGTGTCTATTAATTTATTGGAGTGTCTATTAATTTATTCATGATAAAGTTTACATATGATACGCTAACATAGAACAAAGCCTTCGCTATATCAGTCCAGGTCACATTCATTTCCGTTTTTCAAATAACTCTCATGAGAGTATTGTTTACTTTATTTTTTTAGCAGATTTTTTTAAAAAAATTCTATCATCACGTATTCCTTGCCCCTGTTCTTGAATGTGTTTGTTTTGTAAATCTCTAATCACCTTTGGTGCCAATCTATTTGGAGCCGTCAAGGAGGCTATCACATACCTAGCATGGTAAGCTTTTGCAGTAGTATTTTATTGGCAGTTTGAGAAAGATAATGGACCACACGTTCAAGAAGACAAACGGAAAGTGGTCCTCATAAGCCCAACCCATTCTCCACCACACTACCAGTTACTTAAGTAAATTGGCACCAGAGAAGGAGAAGGCATAGCCTGCCAAATTAGGTTCGAGTAAGCATAAAAAGAAAAAGCAAAAGTTGAAAATTAAAGCATGATTGTATTTGTGAAATGCAATAAAGTGTTACAAGTCATAAATTAACTATTAAAATGGGAAAATTAGGCGCGGACCCAAAAAAATAATATTTTCATTGTCAGACCCACAATTAATTTTAGGTACCGTGACACCCATAATTATATGAAATTTTGAAAAACGTCTGCATAACTCATTATGCATACTATATTTTCAGGGGTATAGTTGGCAACACAACTTGATATAGCATATCTAAAAAACCACTCCTTGGAATTTTACAAATTTTATATCGTTGGAAATCTTTTAAAGAGAGCTATGCAACGAGTACAAACAACAATATCAAATTTTTATTTTTCACGAAAAAATCGGAGGTGATCATCATTTTAGGCAAAATTTTCGAAAACTTGATACATAACCATTATGCAGCCACCAAAAAAATGCATAACACTTTACGCAGACGCATAACGAATTATGCAACCATTTTCTCGACTGCATAACAAATTATGCATCTGCATAATCTATAACAAGTTATGTAGCCATCGTTTTGGTTGACTTTAGTGCGTATATAAAAAATCGATGCATAATGCATTATGCATCCATATTTACGGTTATGCATCTATTTTCTCGATGCATAAAAGATTGTGCAACAATTTTCTCGATGCATAATGCATTATGCAGCCATATTTTCGGATGCATAACAGGTTATAAAGTTTTTGTTTTTGTTGGTTTCAATAGTGACAAAAAAGTTGTTGCATAACGTGCTATGCAACCGTTTTCTGGACTGCGTAACAAGTTATGCAACAAATTTTATAGATGCATAATAGGTTATGCATCCATTTGCACGACTGCATAACAGGTAATGCACATTTTAAAAATCGACAGCAAGATAGGTTATAAAGATAAAATGAATGCATAATGCATTATGCAACCATATTTTCGGATGCATAAAAGATTATGCATCCATTTTCATGACTGCATGTTATGCAGATATTATTGAGGAGCATGACAATGCAATCCACTGCTACCAGCTTTGCCTTGTATAATACGAGTTTGCCTTTGCCAACCCTCCTTTGATGGCTTCATCGAGATCCAATTCTCAATTGCTGGTGGCAAGTACCAACACTGCTATTTGTCCTTCGTAAGTGGACCATCCCAGTATCCACTTGCACATGAATTCATGTTCTCTTAATTTCATGTCTTCATAACATGTATATTCATAAAAATCTCTATTGCAAAAATTGAGACCACCAAAATCATTTCTAACTTAGTATTCGCCCACAAGATACTTTTTTGGAGTGTCCACATTCCCAAACTATCAATAAATCAACTAAACATTTTGATTTGAAATCTTTATTCAAAACCATGTCTTTGAAGACTTTTAACAAACACAAATTGAGCAAACCTTACAAGCTTTCTACTAAATCCTAACCCCCCACAAATCACAATTACAAAATCTGCCTATACATTATTATTATTCAACTAGAAAACAGAAATTACCGAACTGTGATTCAAGAATCAATTAATACTCCATTTTCCAACAATTTCTTTTCAGCTTTTTACATGAATCATACCAATCAATCTACCACAAGGCAAACTATCAACAGTTAAATTAAAAACCAAAATAAAAACTTCTTCATATCTTAAACAAACTAACCTTAAATCCACGCTGTTTCGAAATTGATTCGAACAATTCCTCTTTCTTCAAAAACTTAGCGTTTTACGTACTCTCTTTTTTTTAATAGGATGGCTTTTATAAATAAATGTTTCAAAAAAAATAGACTGGTTTTTTAATTGGGAAAGTCAAATGTTACTTTAATTTTCTGGGATCACTTTTTTCTTAATTTCTTTTATTGACAAGTGTCATGAGGACCATTTCACTTCACTTCTTTTATTGACAAGTGTCATGAGGACCACTTTCAATGATTAGTTCTCTTAATTTCCTTAAATTTTTCTAGAAACAAAACTGACCTATTAAAAAGAAACGGAGGGAGTAAAACCCACGTCATAAAAATCTGTTTTCAACTCTGGTTTACGTTACCCAGAGTTCACCACTGGGTAGCTGATCTTGTCTCTAATATTGCAGCCGTAATTCGACTCCGGTTCTTTTTTGTCTGTCATCAGCCATTGCCAATTCAATCTCCACCAATTGCAGCCAGCACCACTTTCCCCTTGTTTTATTCTCGACTGCAAACTCCTCCAAATCACCAGCAATCCACCGATAACACACCTCTTCATCGCTGCTTCTTAACATCTCCAACACAGATTGACCCAAAAGACCACCACCTGAAATCGATCTATGTGACCACCGACTGCATAGCTCAACTAGATTTTGGCCACAACAACAACTCAATGACCATCTGCCGCCTGCTGAAGACATTCAGCTTTCTGCAATGCATCCAAAAGAACAACACAGCTCTTTGTATTGATGCTACAACCTTTTAACCGTGTTTCCTAGAAATTGAAACAGAGGTTCTTTGGTTTACTGATGAAGAAGAAATTTGGGTTCGTGGAAGGACTGAAATTGGAGACAGTGAGTGAGAAAGAAATGGGATTTGACTAAGATTCCAATAAATTTGAGAAACCAGATCTAATTAAAACAATATCAGGAAAAAAATCATATAATCACAGAGAAACTATGAAATCTAAATACCATCTCATGAAATTGTAGTTTTTCCGCTAAAAAATCCCCATATTAGCTACTCTATGGCGAGAATCAGATGTTTTAGAAAATCAAGAGAACATAGAAGAAAGAAGGATAAGAAAACACGGAAGCACTTTTCTTTTAAATATGGGTGTATGATAAATTTTTCTATAAAAAATGAGTGCGCACCTGCCCGTGGGTTTCACAGTGGAAAAAATCTGAAAAATGTGTGTGACTGGAGTTTTCACTATTTCAACAACGTTGTTGCACGAGAGTCCAGGCCCAGGTAGGAGTCATTTATCACAAATTGATTTTAAAAATTTGGGACCACCTAAACTCAAACTGTTGCCGTGAAACCTCCTATTTAGCTTCCGTCTGTTGCGTGGCTTGCCAGTCCATCTGATGTTTGATTTCCTTCTCTCTAAATGTGTTGTAACCCGTAAGCTAAATTGTGGGGTCGCTCGCATCCGTCTGCATATTTCCTTAATCATGCCAGTAAGCTACCAAGGCGGTCCTGTTCCCTTGAAAACCCATAAGCGGCAGTTTTTCAGAACATGGCTCATGAGAGGAATGTAAGGGCTGGTAACGGACTAAATGATCTTGACCGTCCAATCTTATTTTGTAGATTATGTGTGCTCTTGGATCTGTCAAGTAGTGTTCAGTTGACCCACTGAGTTGATCCCCAACTTGATACTAAAAATCATGGTTTGACTTGTGGAATATTAATTGATGGCATAGCTTCCAAAGTAACTCTTAACTTCAAACAGAGCCACTGGGTTTAGTTTATCATCTGGCTGACTGCAAATTAATTGTTGAGTATTCCACGGAGCCTATTGTTTCTGCTAAAATGAACTTAAGTTCTTGAGATTTCTGTTCTCGTTCTCTCATACTTCAGTTGTGAGGAATTCAGAAAAAATCGTCTGTTTGGTAGAAATATGCCTTTGGAATTAATAGGAGGAGCTCTGCTTGGGGCAGTAGTATCAGAATTACTGAAAGCAGTTATTGATGCGAAAAATATGTTGATGAATTTCAAACCCTCCTTAGAACAGCTCAATGCAACTCTAGAATTGGTGATAAACAAAGTTGAAGAGATCAAAGGAATATGTCAAATTGATAAAAAACCGGATACAAGGAAATTGATAATGAAGTTAAGAGAAGGAAAAACCCTCGTAGGAAAGTGTCCAAGAGTACAATCATGGAAAAGAAAGAGTAACCAGCAGTGCCAGCAAAAATGATGGGGCTGGAAATGGAGATGGAGATGGAGATGGAGATGGAGATGGAGGAGTGCACGATGATCTGGGAGGAGGAATCAGCAGTACCAGCATAAATGATGGAGCTGAAGCTGGAGCCGGGGGAGTTCATGATCTGGGAAGAGGAACCAGCAGTGGTAGCATAAGTGATGGAGCTGGAGACGTAGGAGTTCAGGATCTGAGAGGAGGAACCAGCAGTGGTAGCATAAATGATAGAGCTGGAGATGGAGGAGTTCATTATCTGGGAAGAGGAATCAGCAATACCAGCATAAATGATGAGGCTGGAGACAGGCGAGTTCGTGACCTGGGAGGAGGAATCAGCAGTACCAGCACAAACGATGGAGCTAGAGCTGGATCTGAAGACAGAGGAGTTCATGATCTGGGAGGAGGAATCAGCACTACTGCACCCAACACTACCAGCATAAATGTTGGAGCTGGAGTTGGAGCTACAGATGGAGAGCTCGAGTTTAATTTTAAGTGCTTTATCAAACTAGCTAGGCTTTCCAAGTAGATTATTTGTTTGTTTTATTGTGACTGAATTTGTCATTCCGTTGGTGAATTTGTCAGCTTTCTTTGCATACATTTGAAAACAGCTCAGTAAACCAGATTACCGTTACGTCGGTATGCATGAGAAAACTACCTTATAATTTTGTTAGGAGTATCTATTGATTGGCTGATAACAAGTTAACGACAACTCTGATATAAAAAGATAGAGTTTCGAAAATTACTAAATAGGTTAGTAAATATGGATGTGGGTGTGGCCGTGGGGGTGTAAGTGAAGTCGAGTGCACTTAGTGGAATTAGCTTTCAGTTATACAAAGAGACAAAAAAAATATGATTGAAACTTTACCAGAGAGGAGATACTTCTCCTCCATTTAACTGAAATAGCTAGCTTTCAGTTATTTTCCGTTCAGAGAAATGATCTTTGTATTGGAATTCTTCGTGTCTAATGGGTTTTTCTAGTTTTGATTCTTCTTCTTTTTTCTTGGAGCTAGGCTTTGTTTTTTGAGGTGGAATTTGAAGTTAAGATTGCTGACTGAAACTTTACTAGTGCAACGAGTAGCATCTGTTAATTATTTCATACTCTATTTTTCTAGTTGAGTTGGGGATGCAAAGCAGGTCCTTGGTTCAGCTTGTCAACAGCTTGGATCATTATGTGGCCTTTAAGGTACAACCTCCATTCCATATGGATTTTTACTTCTGGATGGTTAATATACTGATTTATGAATGGATGGCTAACAGTTCTGCCAAGATTATGTGATGTGGGTAATAGCTAATGTAAATCGTTTTCAGTTAAAAGCCACGGCTGCGAAGAAATACCCTACGTCGCCATACATTGGCGTTGTTCGTCCAAAGTCTACTCGTGAAACCACAGGTACTCGAGAAGACTTATTTTTATATATCGCAGTATACTTGTCTGGTACATTTTCATGAATGTGTATATTTTGTAATTCTCTAATTAACTAACAAATGCTTGTTCTATTTGGTGCCAATATAGTTCGTATGCAAGCACCTTTGGTGGCTTCTGATATGGAATTCAAGGACAAACTCCTTATTGAGAGCATAATTGTTCCATTCGGAACCTGCGATAAGGCTACCAAATCTAGCATGGTAAGTCTCTGTAGCATTATTACTAATTGAAGAAAGCAAAAGCAGAAGATTAATTTGTCATAGTTATTTTATTGGCAGTTTTACAAAGAAGGAATATATATTGAAAAGCAAAAACTGAATGTGATCTTCATAAGCCCGACCAATTAAAGTAAATTGGCACCACATAAGGAGAAGGCGTCTCCACTGTTATCTGGAATCAGGTTGGAGTAAGCATAAAAAGAAGAGATGGGGCAAGGGATAGCGAAGGGAAATGGTTCAATAGCAAGGTTAATTTTCATTCAATGCAGTGAAGTGTTGCAAGCCGTAGCGTAGGAAAAATAAGTTTCTTAGAAAAACTACATCCTCAGTTTCGTTAAGGACGTTAGCAGCTTCGACAATCAGCTCAGATGAGATGCTGACATTGTTTAGGCGTTGGCGATTTTGGATGATAATTTTCATTCCATAGCGTTTAGTTATCTCTAAGAGCATTAATCTAGGTGGTTTCTCTTATTTTAGTGGTTTCTTCATTGGTACACAATCTAGTTGGCATTAGATAAACAAAAATGTTTATCTAATGCCACAGCCTATGAGCGTTTCATCTCGTTTTTTTTCAGTCATGATCTCAAAATGGTCAGAAATCTTCCATGGACCATTGCCTCTACTTGTATTTGGTCTCCCAAGGATCATTCCCTCGGGTATTTAGTCTTATTTCTTGTCGGAATACACTATAATTTTTACAATATTTTATTTGTAAGCGTTCATTGTTTACAAGTGACATAAAATGTTACCCAGGTGAAAGAAAAAAAAAATCTAAGGTTTAGATTTTCACTCAGAGCAACATAATTCGAAGACCTCAACGTGTTAATGTTTATAAAATTGATACAGGATTCCAGGACATAAAATGTTACACAGGTGAAAAAGATCCAGGTTTGCAAGGTAAGTAAATGGTTAAACAACCTCAATCCCACAACAAGCTGCACCCGCATCAACAAAAATCTTAGGGAACGACTTCAATGAAAAAGATAAGGGCTATAAGTTCACGGATGTGAGTGGAGTTTCCCGGATAACATGATACTGAAAACTCATGAATCAGAATGGCCACATATAGATATAGCAACCCAAGCCATTATCTCAAGAAGAACCAATGTCAAATCTTCCCGAATTGGTAATGGGTGCAGTTTTATCAACTACCGGTACTCAGACAAAGGGTGTCATATAAGATGAAGAGGATAAGTAAATCATACACTGTAGACTATCAATACACAGCAGACTATCAATTAAACCTTGAAATTGATAAACAAAGATTAAGAGACTAGAAGAGCTCAGACAGCCAAGGGTTTGTCGTCAAATTAGGGTGAAGAGCCCCAATCAGAATAATACAATAATGTCATCACCGCAAGAAATGTCTCACCTACTAGAGAAATCATCCAAGGAAAAAAAAAAGCAATTGCCCAAGCTAAAAGGCTGTGCAAAAATACAATAAATTCATTTAGGAAAAATGTAAGTTAACCCGTATGGAATTTTAAGCAAAACAAAAGGTCTTGACATAGAGAGATCAGATGGTAGTGCATGTTAAAAAGTCATCATCCTTATACAGAATAGATGGGTAACAAATCTTCATTTCTCTCAAAATCATAACATAGCCATAAATTAACACAAAAACATGAACTTAAACTTAATTTTGAATCAGAAGAAGTTGTAGTCAATCACCATCTAGCATCATTGATGCATGTAAGACTGGGGCGACAATACCTATCATCATATTCAAGTCCAAATAAAGTAAATATCATAAAAATTATAATGTAAGCAGGGATTTAGTAACAAGTAGATAACAATTTTTTGAATCCCCTGTGTCGCAAGACCTGTTTAATCTTTCTCAATATTTGCCATCTAAACGAGACACCCAGCTATAATTAGTCAGAGTATCAGATACCTCAGGCAATTACTAGAAACCTTAATCAGATAATTTATACAAACAACTCAGATTTCTTTTTTAGACAAAAACAAAATAAATCAAACAAAATTAAGTAATTGAGATGTACAACCTCAGTCGAAAGATGGTGATATTTGTTGAATAATCACTGATAACTCAGGAAATAGGACAATAATTCATCACTGATTGTACAAATCAAGAACCAGAAAATTGAAACCCTAAAAACTCAAAACCAATAAAAAAAAATTTTGAAATCGAACTAATCTGGTATACAACAGAGATCAGATGGTAGTGCATGTAAAATAATCATCATTCTGTTTTACAGAAAGCAAAATGGGTTACAAATCTTCACTTCTCTATCGCCTTACCAGATCTAATAACTATAAATCAACATATAAAATCAAATCGGTTTTTCTCATGAAAAGTATGAAACATATGGAATCAGATCGATAACAATAGTCAATCACCATTAAGCATTATATGCTTGTAAGACTGGGGCGACAATCAGTGATCATCATGTTCCAAAAAGCTTAAACAAAACGAGATCTAAAGTTTACCTCAGGTTTCCTCTCCTCATACTTCTATTCTGTGGAGGATGTTTTAGTAGAGATTATGAGGATTTTCTAGAGGTTTTATGGAAAAGAAAAGTAGGACTAGAAACAAGATTGAGAGAGAGAATCATCTGCTCTAATTTTATCTCTAGAGGTTTTAGGGTTTTGAGGTTTTATAGGCTACTCAAGAGAGGTGATACGTATTTTAGGAGGCGCCGAAACCCCGAACTAGGGCTAGAACTCGTCCAAGACCAAAACCTCGCCTAAATAGTCAGTCTCGCAAGACTGACACTACAATCCTCTTCGTGGGCTCAAACGGGAAGGAGAACTCCAGCCCAGATTATCTTATGTAACTGTCGGATTCCTGAAGCAGACAGCTTTTTCACCTACTGTTGGACCGAGAGACTGCTTTTCACCCACTTTTCCTTCACTTGTGCGTATTATTTGGCGCCGATGCAGTTGATCTGCAAGCACCTTCGGTGGCCTGAATCTTAGGGATGAGCGAAAACACCAAAACCTGAATTTTATCCAAACCTAATCCGCTTTTTGGTAGGTGGGCACCCAATTTGTTTCTCGGCGGATTGGATGCAGGCGAGTTTTGAAACCGGTTATTTTCACGGGTTGGAGACTGGTGGATATCATCCATCCGTTGAACACTCGACCTTGAGAATTGTTAGTATTATTTTCACATACGAAGGTTACTATGGAAAATTGGTGGATAATATACATATTAGTTTGTTATTGAGGCATTGAAGATCCTCAATGGCACTCGGCAGAATTATCAATTTTGCATTGATCAGAGGCGTTTATGTCAATAAAATTATAATTTTGGTTGTTAGAAAGGCATTGTGTTGCTCTTATTATGTTAATTGCTTATTGTTTAGTAATCTAAATTTCAAGACTAAGTTATATCACTCATGTTCAACATTTATCCGTTTTCGTTTATAATTTTTTATATCTGCAAATCCATTTGTATTCAACCCTTTCATTCACTCACCCACGAATGTCACTTCTGGTGGGTGATGGATTGGAGGTGGGTGAAAATCACAAACCCGCCATTTAAATGGATTAGACGCAGGTAATACCAAATGCGCATCCATCCATACGTTGCTTCCCTCTACTTCTAATATAAAATGCAAGAACAAATATATTCTTATATAAACGGGATTTACATGGACATAGGCTTTATTTGGTGATAAAAATATATTATAATATAAATGGGATATGCCTGGCTATAGGTTTTACTGAAGTTATAAAAAGAACATATACTACAAGCCCTATAAAGAGCTTGTCTCAATACGAGTTATACACCCAGAACACTGAAACCACACACAAATTGTAGTAGCTAAAATATAAATTTCTTACATCCAACCATTCACGAACACATAAAGTATTGATGAATACAACTACAAGTCTACAACACACAAAGATGTACCAACGTCCACTGGGGTGAAATACTTGTTCTTATTGAGTGTATGATGATAACAAAGTAACTAGGGATAATTTATGACTCTTAAGAGTCTAGTTTATTCTCTCTCGAGAACTTACAGAACTTAGTTTCCTTTATAGTTTAGCCTGGTAAAATAACTACATTACGATATTAGACAGGTATACATGATTTGTATTCTCGTCGAAAGGTGTCACCCGTATCCTTTGTGTGTTGTTCCCGATATTCTTCATGACTGCTCTCGATGTCTTCCTTATTCGTATCTAAAGTAAGGATTGTCTTGCAAGTTTTCTCCATGTTGGGACCCACCTCACACGTGCTTGTTAGTGACATTAAATGCTTGGTCTTCCCTTTCAAACTTGGTTGTTGATTTTCTTTTTTTCTTTCCACGTGTTGCACTTTTAGATAGATGCGGTAGATATCTTGACTAATATGTTGGACTTATAGACATGATTTGGTGCTTCACTCTCATATTATCTCGGTGGACTTACAAACATGATTTGGTGCTTCTCAGATGATTCCACGTGTATGTAGGTAATTTACCACTACATAGATGAAAACCTACTTAGAATCTCAATTAAGAAGAGTAATTCAGGGTTTCACACTCATTTTAGAATAGCAAGGAGCAAATAGTACAAGATTCACTTTTATGTTTAAACTAATTGCCATGGATCCTGTTCTGAAGATATTATAGGTGTGTATTAACTGCATTGACATGTGGCAATCAAAATATGTTCTCGTGGAGAGTCATGCTTCACCACTAAAATGACGCAATTAAAAATAAGTATAAACAATATAAGCAGCATATTCAATAATGGCACAATACAAAATTATAAATACATGTTTTACCACTTTGTCTCACATAGATCAATCCAAATCCGAAAATTATATCTAGATTCACAACTATCAGATTCTGATACTGAAGAATACCACCAAATGATAGTTGCCGATCTAAATGACTATTTGATCAAATCTATCAAAGATAAACCAATATTAGTCGGATCCAAGCCGATCAATATGTGTGCACAAATCACGAGATATAAAAACCAACAAGAAAAATATTCTTGTCTTCAAATCTTCAATTGCCTTCTATTATACTCGCACAACACAAACTTGAATCCACTTATGATCAATCACACACAAAACGAAGTCTGTTAACAATGGATGATCATAAGTTGTCTTCGGATCTAAAAAAAGTTCTGAAGATCCCGCCAATACTTCGATCTAGTTTGAATGACCTTATGTCATAAGAGAAGGCTCTCAAGAATAATCAAACTACGTGCAATCAAAGTTTCAATAATCGTTAGTCACTCAAATCAATAATCGAAAACTAAAATAACAATGCAATTATCTAATTTTCCACCAACGATACTCGTTGAGCTTCTTGATCCCACATAAGTCTTTAAACGAGCGGTCGTAAGAGATTTCGCCTAATTAGGGTGGTTTCTTCTCCGGATAGACGGCTCCACCAGAAACAACACGAATGAATTTTGCCTGGCTCTTAGGGCAAGAAATGCAAACTCAACTGTTTATAGACCAAGGTTGTTTGGACAACAAGGAAATTACAAAACCGAAAATATTCTCAATATATGCAATAACTACCCAATTTCGGCTTTCATATTTTCAACTAATATCCAACCTGCAATTCTGAAATTGTTAGAGCATAGCTCGGTTGAACCCACCAAGCGCTGGTATGTCAAGTTTGGTTGTCATATTTTAGTGAGCCAAAACTCATTTAAGAGTCGCTTGATTATGTACTAGAGTCAACTTCGTATAGGTTAGCTTGAAAGTATTAGGATATGAGACATTACAAGTACTGCGAAGACTTGAAGAAGTGAAGAAGTAAGGAGATACAACGACAACATCATCCTTCCACTTGAGGTTAATGATATTTAGCTTGAATTTTTTCATTCCCTAACGTATCTTTCAAGTCGTGCATATTGAAAACAAAACTGCGAAGCATGAATGATTATACTCTAGTTAGACATAGTATTAAGGAATACAATACGAGGTTTATTGCTTAACCATTAATTTTTTTAGATAAGACATCGACATAATCGTTTGAATGCTATTGTGATTATGTATGGGTATAAGGTGAATATTTCATCCTAGGAAACAATGTTTTACATTTTTTTTAAGGAAGTAAATTCATGAACTTGTTTTGTGAATCGAAAGAGAAATCGCCAGGCATTATTGGTATTGTTCTTCATTGCATATCTTTTGAAAAACCAATATGTGTGATTAGTATAACCGCTCATGACTTGTTTATGTTCTTGGTAAAACTATTCACAAAGGCTTGACTTTTGTATCGGTATGAACTTTTATTAGTGAAACCGATATTAAGTAATCACCTGAGATGGTATGATCGATTTTGTGTTATTGGTATGACCGACTCTGGGTAAAGGGGAACCGATCCTAGTAAGAGGTGAAACCTATCACAAAGGGGAATCGATCCTTGTATGAGGTGCAACAAGTTTTTAGCAGAAAGGGGAACCGATCCTATGGACATGTGCAACACGTTTTTAGGCAAAGGGGAACCGATCCTATGGATATGTGCAACAATTACAAGTTAGATACCATATATATGTGAGGAACCGATCCTAGTACCTAGTCAACCGAATTTTGGAAAGCTAGTGTGACTATGCACAGTACTCACATGGAGGTAGAACCGGAACTTGTTTTGGTAGAACCGTGAAACCCTTGATTTGTGATTGAGTGTTCTTGATCAATCACGTAGTTCTTGAAAGTCAGATGAACCAATTCTAAACTTGTTTGGAAGTGTGTCAAATCGGTTTCAAGATTGTAAGTATGAAAGAGGACATACAAAGTAAGGATGTCGACATACTTTGAACATGTGCAGTAACGCTTATCTTTAATTGTTCAAAGTTATTCCTTAATAGCTAAAGGAAGAAAATCCCGTATCGAATAAAATAAATTGAGAATCTTTTATTTAAGGTTTTTAATTTTATTTTTGGAAAATGAAAATTAGTAATGTGCATTTGCTAGTTGGAGATTTTCCAAGAGATTTTTGGTCATTATTTGGACAAAGCATTTCCAGGAATTATGGAAACCGAATCTGGAATATATTGCATATCTTGAGAATATTTTCGGTTTTGGAAATTCCTTGGTGTCCAAATTTCCTTGGTCTATAAATATAAAAGTTTGCATTTCGAGCAAACTAATCCTCATACAGTAAGAATTATCTTAGTTGTGCTGCTATTGGTGAAGCCGCCTATTCGGAGAGGAGAGTAACCTAATTAGGCGAAATCTCTTACGGCCGCTCAGTTTAAAGAATTCTTTGGGATTGAGAAGCTCTATTAGTACCGTTGTTGGGAAATTAGATAATTACGGTTTATCTTTTGTTTTCGATTGATTTGATTGACTAATGGTGGTTGAACTTTGATTGCACCTAGTTTGTTTATGTTTGAGAATCTTCTCTTCTGATATGAGATTCACTCAAACTAGATCGAAGTTTCGACGGGGATCTTTAGACTGTTTGTAGATCTAAAGACTTATTGTGATAATCCATTGTTAACAGACACTGTTCTGTGCGTGATTGATCACAAGAGATTCAAGTTGATTGTGTGCGGGTGTTTATTGAAGATCTAAAAAGATTTGAAGACAAAGAAGACTTTGAATATTTTTAATTTGGGACTCATAATCTTTGGTGTGCACAATACTTGTTTCGGTAAAAGAGGATCCAACTATTAGCGGTTTATCTTGTGGTAGATTAGATTGATTGGTTGTGTAGATCGGCATCAATACAATTCTTTATGATTAAAAGTATTGATTGCAAAATCGTAACAATTACTTCGGTAGTTGATAATAAGATAGATCTAAGAACCTGACGAAAGAGTTTATTGAGATAAACAGAAGAGCCTTTGTCGAACTCATATCACTTGGTTGAAAAAAGTTGATACCAAACAGATTTGTTGTTCCTTTACTGTTTGGATTACGAACCAAATGAATTGTTCCAAGTACGTGACTTATTACAGGTCGGAGGCGTGGGAATATAAACGTAACTAGGTGAACTATAGGTTTAGTTGCTTGGTCTCAACTATACGAAGTTGGTTTGATTTTGTATAGCGGCTTAATCCTGAGAGTATTAAATTCTGGACAATATCCCTGGGTTTTTCTGAATTTGTGGTTTCCTCGTTAACAAAATCTTGCTGTGTCATTTAGTTTTATTTTCCGCAATTATAATTGTTGTTATTATAATTTAAAGAAAATTACACAAACGTTAATTTCTATTTACTTGATAAGTAATCCTATTGTGTTTGGTTAAGTCCGAACCTTTTATCAAGTAAACATACTTTGTTGTTGTATTGTCTCGATCTCGTATCCATAGACGATTACACGAAGTGTGAACCGATTTTTTGTATTGTCTCGACTCAGTCCATAGACAATCACTTTCGGAGAAAGGACATAAAGGTGGAAAAGTTTTAGTTTGAGGTATATTTGGGTACCCTCGTCTTTTTCAATTGGTATCAGAGCAGGAAAACACGAAAAGATCTAACAATTTGTGTTTGGCGTGATCCAACCTATAAGTTTTGAATCAAATGGTTGATTCAGTTAACGTACCTCCAGGGTTTGATGACTCAAATTATCTATGGTGGAAAATGGCTATGCGGTCTTTTCTTTAATCTCATGACTTTAACACTTGGGTTTTAGTTATTGATGGGTATGAACACCCAAAAGTACTGGTAAACAACTCAACCAGTGAGTTTAGACTAAAGGAATTGTATGAATTCAATAATGAAGAAAAATTGCTTTCGAAGCAAAATTCATATGGATTGAACGCCATTATCCATGTTGTAACTCGAGACGTCCATCATCATGTAACCAGGTGTAAAACATCAAAGAAGGCTTGGGATATTCTTAATATCGTATTTGAAGGGAATGCCTCTGAATAAGAAGCTAGGCTTCAAACCCTATCTTCTAAATGGGAAAACCTTAGTATGGATGAAGACGATACCTTTGATGAGTTTTATCAAAAACTTTCTGAAATAGTGAATGCCTTTTACACTTTAGAAAAAACTATTTAAGATAAATATATTGTGTGTAAAACGCTAAGGTCTTTACCACCAAGATACGAATCTAAAAAACATGCCATCATGGAAGTAAATGATCTTTCCACACTATCTAGAAGCGCTCTAGTTGGTAAATTAAAGATCTTTGACCTTGAATACCAATTCAATAATGAACAGGGTATTAGTACCTTAAAGCTGTAACTAAGACTAGTTCTTCAGCAGAAAATCCCTGTTAGACAAAAACTGAGAATTGTAGTGTTGATACGACTGCACGATAATTTAGGAAGTTATTAAGACAAAAGAGAAGGAGCTCTTCTAAAGATGCATATTCTCCTTCTCAAAAATCACAGAAATGTGTATAAAATAAAGAACAAAATAATGGTGATAGCTCTAATTGTTCCAAGGATCAAGAGAACAAGGCTTTCCATGCAATTGTTGTATGCACACCTGAAAAGGATACTGAAGTAACTCCAGAGCCAAAGGCACTTGAATGTGATCTTCGTGAAGAGAATGAATGTCTGAAAAAGGAACTTGTTGAATTGAAGAACGATATAGAGATTATTGGTGCTGATAATTATCTTGAATGCATGAAATGTTACAGAGATCAAATCGAACAAAGTCATGATCAAGAAGTGAAGCTATATACATAGTTGGAGAATCTAAAGAACACCAACGTAAGTAATTCTACCTAATCTGAAATAGATTATAAAGTTCAAATTGATAAATTTAAGGTTGATTTAGATAATGCTCTCGAAAAAATAAAAATGTTGGAGAAAGAGAATATGAATCTAAAAGCGGACTTGAAAAAGTTCGATAGTAGCACAAAACAACTTGACTCAATGTTGAAGTCAACTAGAGTTCCTCGTGACACTCGAGGATTGGGCTACAAAGGTAAACAAACTTTGAATGCTAAACAGGAGACAAATTTTTTAAAACCTAAAGACTCCACTGAAGAAATTGCTTCAAAAGTTGCCACAAAAGATTGCTCTTCCACAAAAGAAAAATCTGTAGCACCTTCATCTTCAACAAAAGACAGAAAATCTAAAATCCGTTAAACTCCAATGAAAGAGAATCCACAACAAGGTAACACTAAGCCTCATGTTTCTTGTGATATTAAGCATTGCTCTTATTGTGGAAATAAAGGACACTTGGAAAGGGGGTGCAGATTCCGTAAAAGGAATGAGAAAGCCATAAATGCACGAGTTTCTGCAAAATTGGCTAAACTCAATAATGATTCTCGTGCTAAATCAGGACATCATTGTCCTAAAAATAAGCAAAAGGATTATTGTAATGATAGTTCAAAGTTTTCTTATCAAGCTTCTAATAAGTTTTCTCATTATCGCTCAAACAATAAAAGGAGAAATAACTTTGTAAAGACAAGATCTGATATTCCAAATTGGAAAAAAAACTAACTCTTAGATTTTTCAACATTTCAGTTACCCCAATGTTTCCTCAAGAGATTCATATTGGTTTTCAAGAGGAAATAATAGGAAGAACGAAGCTGCTCCTGTAAAACCCATTTCTAAATGGTGTCCAAAGTCTTCTCTAAAGGCAACCAGGAAGGTATCAAAAGATAGTCACAATGATGACACTTGAATGATAAGTTTCAATACTCATGACATTCAGAATATTGTGCTAAAAGTTCTTGATCAAATGAATGTAGCTCCATGTTGTCATCGTTATATGAGATAATTAGGTCTCATATCGGTTACCTTTTTATGATTTTGTGACTTTTGATTTACCGAATTTCATATCTAACCTTTTGGGTTGCTTAATCAAATAATCATAAAAGGATGATGACAATTAATCCCATATGCGAGTCACGATTATACTATTATCAATTTATTTATCATAAGTTGTGTATATAGTATACATATGAGTTTTTGGTATTAGCTTATTACTATTGGCACGTAATAGTTAAAACCACTTCAACCTTTCTCTGGTAAAGGTTACTTTTGTTGTTCTTATGTCTTTGCGAAAGGATGATACAACATTGAGGTGAAGAGGATGCGAAGCTTGAGGTAACAACTTTGTTAGTTAATCGTTTTCATGTTTAAGAAAAGTCTGATTTTATTTCATATATTTATTGCTTTTGCTTAACAAAATTTTGGTACAATTGATGTTTTATTCCATTATTTGTGTATGGATGTGTGTGTGATTCAATTGGTTCCGGTTTAAGAAAACCTATTGTTATCTTACTTTATTGTGTGGTATCAATTGTTTAGGCTTACAAAATTTCGGTGCAATTGTGGTGCTTTAATGTCTATGTTGTTTCAATTGCTTCCGTTTGAGGTGAATAATTATGCAAGTTGATTTATTTTGTTTGTATGAATTGTTTATGGCTTAACGAAAGAAAAGGTTTATGGGATGAATTGTTTAGTCCAATTCGATTCTGGATAAGAGAAACTAAGTTAATTCTGATCTTAGTTAGACTTATCAAAGAGGAGGTTTTGGTTATTCAAGTCTAATCGAATGCCTTAACAAGAAATGCTAGTTAACTAACCTAGTACTTGTATTGTTTAAAATTTAAAGGTCTAAGTTATATGGATAATTAGAACCTAATGAGAAAAATTGAGTTATCTTTATTTTGGTCTTATCGAACAAGCGATTGTATGTGTACAATCGGTTTAGCAAAGGAACTAAGGTGCTTAGTTGATTTTTGGTTTGCTAAACTATTGGGGAAAATTACTTCGGGAAATTGTTTCCTTGGTAACATATCAAAATAAAATTACTTTGTAGTTTCCGTTTTGATATTGGTTATCAAAAATGGTGTGTGGAACCTTCGTGCTTAACTCTATAGGTTGCAAGTCTATTTTGAGATTTGTAAGATCCTTTCGGTCTGTCCTTTATTTTTTCGTTTCTTTGTCATTTTGTGACAAAAAGGGGGAGAAATATATGGCGTAAAAAAGTGATACTGGTATTGATTTATATTGATTGGTATCACTAAGGGAAAGGACATTGGTGCTTAAATGTTTATCTAACGAAAAAGTGAACGCATAAACTAAGGGGGAGTAACATATCATATACTTGTAGTTATATGGACTACAAAGGGAATAACAAAGACGTGCGGATTGATAAAATCTACCTATCTTACCTTTAGGGGGAGTATTAGCTTTGTTATTATATTGTCAACAGCGGCATTTAAGGATTGAATGTATACAGGTTATTGTGTTGTTGAATTCGGGAATCAAGCGTATGTGTATTGAATTCTTGTAATTTGTTTATCCATATGATGTAAGAGTTTTGTCACTAAAATTGACAAAGGGGGAGATTGTTAGAGCATAGCTCGGTTGAACCCACCAAGCGTTGGCATGTCAAGTTTGGTTGTCATATTTTAGTGAGCCAAAACTCATTTAAGAGTCGCTGATTATGTACTAGAGTCAACTTCGTATAGGTTAGCTTTAAAGTATTAGGATATGAGACATTACAAGTATTGTAAAGACTTGAAGAATTGAAGAAGTAAGGAGCTACAACGACAACATCATCCTTCCACTTGAGGTTATGATATTTGACTTGAACTGTTTCATTCCCTAACGTATCTTTCAAGTCGTGCATACTGAAAACAAAACTGCGAAGCATGAATGATTATACTCTAGTTAGACATAGTATTAAGGAATACAATACGAGGTTTATTGCTTAACCATTAATTTTTTTAGATAAGACATCGACATAATCATTTGAATGCTATTGTGATTATGTATGGGTATAAGGTGAATATTTCATCCTAGGAAACAATGTTTTACATTTGTTTTAAGGAAGTAAATTCATGAACTTGTTTTGTGAATCGAAATAGAAATCGCCAGGCATTATTGGTATTGTTCTTCATTGCATATCTTTTGAAAAACCAATATGTGTGATTAGTATAACCGCTCATGACTTGTTTATGTTCTTGGTAAAACTATTCACAAAGGCTTGACTTTTGTATCGGTATGAACTTTTATTAGTGAAATCGATATTAAGTAATCACCTGAGATGGTATGATCGATTTTGTGTTATTGGTATGACCGACTCTGGGTAAAGGGGAACCGATCCTAGTAAGAGGTGAAACCTATCACAAAGGGGAATCGATCCTTGTATGAGGTGCAACAAGTTTTTAGCAGAAAGGGGAACCGATCCTATGGACATGTGCAACACGTTTTTAGGCAAAGGGGAACCGATCCTATGGACATGTGCAACAAGTACAAGTTAGATACCATATATATGTGAGACCGATCCTAGTACCTAGTCAACCGAATTTTGGAAAGCTAGTGTGACTATGCACAGTACTCACATGGAGGTAGAACCGAACTTGTTTTGGTAGAACCGTGAAACCCTTGATTTGTGATTGAGTGTTCTTGATCAATCACGTAGTTCTTGAAAGTCAGATGAACCAATTCTAAACTTGTTTGGAAGTGTGCAAATCGGTTTCAAGATTGTAAGTATGAAAGAGGACATACAAAGTAAGGATGTCGACATACTTTGAACATGTGCAGTAACGCTTATCTTTAATTGTTCAAAGTTATTCCTTAATAGCTAAAGGAAGAAAATCCCGGATCGAATAAAATAAATTGAGAATCTTTTATTTAAGGTTTTTAATTTTATTTTTGGAAAATGAAAATTAGTAATGTGCATTTGCTAGTTGGAGATTTTCCAAGAGATTTTGGTCATTATTTGGACAAAGCATTTCCAGGAATTATGGAAACCGAATCTGGAATATATTGCATATCTTGAGAATATTTTCGGTTTTGGAAATTCCTTGGTGTCCAAATTCCTTGGTCTATAAATATAAAAGTTTGCATTTCGAGCAAACTAATCCTCATACAGTAAGAACTATCTTAGTTGTGCTGCTATTGGTGAAGCCGCCTATTCGGAGAGGAGAGTAACCTAATTAGGCGAAATCTCTTACGGCCGCTCAGTTTAAAGAATTCTTTGGGATTGAGAAGCTCTATTAGTACCGTTGTGGGAAACTAGATAATTACGGTTTATCTTTTGTTTTCGATTGATTTGATTGACTAATGGTGGTTGAACTTTGATTGCACCTAGATTTGTTTATTTGAGAATCTTCTCTTCTGATATGAGATTCACTCAAACTAGATCGAAGTTTCGACGGGGATCTTTAGACTGTTTGTAGATCTAAAGACTTATTGTGATAATCCATTGTTAACAGACACTGTTCTGTGCGTGATTGATCACAAGAGATTCAAGTTGATTGTGTGCGGGTGTTTATTGAAGATCTAAAAGATTTGAAGACAAAGAAGACTTTGAATATTTTTAATTTGGGACTCATAATCTTTGGTGTGCACAATACTTGTTTCGGTAAAAGAGGATCCAACTATTAGCGGTTTATCTTGTGGTAGATTAGATTGATTGGTTGTGTAGATCGGCATCAATACAATTCTTTATGATTAAAAGTATTGATTGAAAATCGTAACAATTACTTCGGTAGTTGATAATAAGATAGATCTAAGAACCTGACGAAAGAGTTTATTGAGATAAACAGAAGAGCCTTTGTCGAACTCATATCACTTGGTTGAAAAAAGTTGATACCAAACAGATTTGTTGTTCCTTTACTGTTTGGATTACGAACCAAATGAATTGTTCCAAGTACGTGACTTATTACAGGTCGGAGGCGTGGGAATATAAACGTAACTAGGTGAACTATAGGTTTAGTTGCTTGGTCTCAACTATACGAAGTTGGTTTGATTTTGTATAGCGGCTTAATCCTGAGAGTATTAAATTCTGGACAATATCCCTGGGTTTTCTGAATTTGTGGTTTCCTCGTTAACAAAATCTTGCTGTGTCATTTAGTTTTTTTTCCGCAAATAATTGTTGTTATTATAATTTAAAGAAAATTACACAAACGTTAATTTCTATTTACTTGATAAGTAATCCTATTGTGTTTGGTTAAGTCCGAACCTTTTATCAAGTAAACATACTTTGTTGTTGTATTGTCTCGATATCGTATCCATAGACGATTACACGAAGTGTGAACCGATTTTTGTATTGTCTCGACTCAGTCCATAGACAATCACTTTCGGAGAAAGGACATAAAGGTGGAAAAGTTTTAGTTTGAGGTATATTTGGGTACCCTCGTCTTTTTCAATTGGTATCAGAGCAGGAAAACACGAAAAGATCTAACAATTTGTGTTTGGCGTGATCCAACCTATAAGTTTTGAATCAAATGGTTGATTCAGTTAACGTACCTCCAGGGTTTGATGACTCAAATTATCTATGGTGGAAAATGGCTATGCGGTCTTTTCTTTAATCTCATGACTTTAACACTTGGGTTTTAGTTATTGATGGGTATGAACACCAAAAGTACTGGTAAACAACTCAACCAGTGAGTTTAGACTAAAGGAATTGTATGAATTCAATAATGAAGAAAAATTGCTTTCGAAGCAAAATTCATATGGATTGAACGCCATTATCCATGTTGTAACTCGAGACGTCCATCATCATGTAACCAGGTGTAAAACATCAAAGAAGGCTTGGGATATTCTTAATATCGTATTTGAAGGGAATGCCTCTGAATAAGAAGCTAGGCTTCAAACCCTATCTTCTAAATGGGAAAACCTTAGTATGGATGAAGACGATACCTTTGATGAGTTTTATCAAAAACTTTCTGAAATAGTGAATGCCTTTTACGCTTTAGAAAAACTATTTAAGATAAATATATTGTGTGTAAAACGCTAAGGTCTTTACCACCAAGATACGAATCTAAAAAACATGCCATCATGGAAGTAAATGATCTTTCCACACTATCTAGAAGCGCTCTAGTTGGTAAATTAAAGATCTTTGACCTTGAATACCAATTCATAATGAACAGGGTATTAGTACCTTAAAGCTGTAACTAAGACTAGTTCTTCAGCAGAAAATCCTTGTTAGACAAAAACTGAGAATTGTAGTGTTGATACGACTGCACGATAATTTAGGAAGTATTAAGACAAAAGAGAAGGAGCTCTTCTAAAGATGCATATTCTCCTTCTCAAAAATCACAGAAATGTGTATAAAATAAAGAACAAAATAATGGTGATAGCTCTAATTGTTCCAAGGATCAAGAGAACAAGGCTTTCCATGCAATTGTTGTATGCACACCTGAAAAGGATACTGAAGTAACTCCAGAGCCAAAGGCACTTGAATGTGATCTTCGTGAAGAGAATGAATGTCTGAAAAAGGAACTTGTTGAATTGAAGAACGATATAGAGATTATTGGTGCTGATAATTATCTTGAATGCATGAAATGTTACAGAGATCAAATCGAACAAAGTCATGATCAAGAAGTGAAGCTATATACATAGTGGAGAATCTAAGAACACCAACGTAAGTAATTCTACCTAATCTGAAATAGATTATAAAGTTCAAATTGATAAATTTAAGGTGATTTAGATAATGCTCTCGAAAAAAAAAATGTTGGAGAAAGAGAATATGAATCTAAAAGCGGACTTGAAAAAGTTCGATAGTAGCACAAAAACTTGACTCAATGTTGAAGTCAACTAGAGTTCCTCGTGACACTCGAGGATTGGGCTACAAAGGTAAACAAACTTTGAATGCTAAACAGGAGACAAATTTTTAAAACCTAAAGATCCACTGAAGAAATTGCTTCAAAAGTTGCCACAAAAGATTGCTCTTCCACAAAGAAAAATCTGTAGCACCTTCATCTTCAACAAAAGACAGAAAATCTAAAATCCGTTAAACTCCAATGAAAGAGAATCCACAACAGGTAACACTAAGCCTCATGTTTCTTGTGATATTAAGCATTGCTCTTATTGTGGAAATAAAGGACACTTGGAAAGGGGTGCAGATTCCGTAAAAGGAATGAGAAAGCCATAAATGCACGAGTTTCTGCAAAATTGGCTAAACTCAATAATGATTCTCGTGCAAATCAGGACATCATTGTCCTAAAAATAAGCAAAAGGATATTGTAATGATAGTTCAAAGTTTCTTATCAAGCTTCTAATAAGTTTTCTCATTATCGCTCAAACAATAAAAGGAGAGATAACTTTGTAAAGACAAGATCTGAATTCCAAATTGGAAAAAAAACTAACTCTTAGATTTTTCAACATTTCAGTACCCCAATGTTTCCTCAGGAGATTCAGATGGTTTCAAGAGGAAATAATAGGAAGAACGAAGCTGCTCCTGTAAAACCCATTCTAAATGGTGTCCAAAGTCTTCTCTAAAGGCAACAGGAGGTATCAAAAGATAGTCACAATGATGACACTGAATGATAAGTTTCAATACTCATGACATTCAGAATATTGTGCTAAAAGTTCTTGATCAAATGAATGTAGCCCATGTTGTCATCGTTATATGAGATAATTAGGTCTCATATCGGTTACCTTTTATGATTTGTGACTTTGATTTACCGAATTTCAATCTAACCTTTGGGTGCTTAATCAAATAATCATAAAAGGATGATGACAATTAATCCCATATGCGAGTCACGATATACTATTATCAATTATTTATCATAAGTTTGTGTATATAGTATACATATGAGTTTTTGGTATTAGCTTATAATTGGCACGTAATAGTTAAAACCACTTCAACCTTCTTGGTAAAGGTTATTTGTTGTTCTTATGTCTTTGCGAAGGATGATACAACATGAGGTGAAGAGGATGCGAAGCTTGAGGTAACAACTTGTTAGTTAATCGTTTCATGTTTAAGAAAAGTCTGATTTATTTCATATATTGCTTTGCTAACAAATTTTGGTACAATTGATGTTTATTCCATTATTTGTGTATGGATGTGTGTGTGATTCAATTGGTTCGGTTTAAGAAAACCTATGTTATCTTACTTTATGTGTGGTATCAATTGTTAGGCTTACAAAATTTCGGTGCATTGTGGTGCTTTAATGTCATGTTGTCAATGCTTCCGTTTGAGGTGAATATTATGCAAGTTGATTTATTTTGTTTGTATGAATTGTTTATGGCTTAACGAAAGAAAAGGTTTATGGGATGAATTGTTTAGTCCAATTCGATTCTGGATAAGAGAAACTAAGTTAATTCTGATCTTAGTTAGACTTATCAAAGAGGAGGTTTTGGTTATTCAAGTCTAATCGAATGCCTTAACAAGAAATGCTAGTTAACTAACCTAGTACTTGTATTGTTTAAAATTTAAAGGTCTAAGTTATATGGATAATTAGAACCTAATGAGAAAAATTGAGTTATCTTTATTTTGGTCTTATCGAACAAGCGATTGTATGTGTACAATCGGTTTAGCAAAGGAACTAAGGTGCTTAGTTGATTTTTGGTTTGCTAAACTATTGGGGAAAATTACTTCGGGAAATTGTTTCCTTGGTAACATATCAAAATAAAATTACTTTGTAGTTTCCGTTTTGATATTGGTTATCAAAAATGGTGTGTGGAACCTTCGTGCTTAACTCTATAGGTTGCAAGTCTATTTTGAGATTTGTAAGATCCTTTCGGTCTGTCCTTTATTTTTTCGTTTCTTTGTCATTTTGTGACAAAAAGGGGGAGAAATATATGGCGTAAAAAAGTGATATTGGTATTGATTTATATTGATTGGTATCACTAAGGGAAAGGACATTGGTGCTTAAATGTTTATCTAACGAAAAAGTGAACGCATAAACTAAGGGGGAGTAACATATCATATACTTGTAGTTATATGGACTACAAAGGGAATAACAAAGACGTGCGGATTGATAAAATCTACCTATCTTACCTTTAGGGGGAGTATTAGCTTTGTTATTATATTGTCAACAGCGGCATTTAAGGATTGAATGTATACAGGTTATTGTGTTGTTGAATTCGGGAATCAAGCGTATGTGTATTGAATTCTTGTAATTTGTTTATCCATATGATGTAAGAGTTTTGTCACTAAAATTGACAAAGGGGGAGATTGTTAGAGCATAGCTCGGTTGAACCCACCAAGCGTTGGCATGTCAAGTTTGGTTGTCATATTTTAGTGAGCCAAAACTCATTTAAGAGTCGCTGATTATGTACTAGAGTCAACTTCGTATAGGTTATCTTTAAAGTATTAGGATATGAGACATTACAAGTATTGTAAAGACTTGAAGAATTGAAGAAGTAAGGAGCTACAACGACAACATCATCCTTCCACTTGAGGTTATGATATTTGACTTGAACTGTTTCATTCCCTAACGTATCTTTCAAGTCGTGCATACTGAAAACAAAACTGCGAAGCATGAATGATTATACTCTAGTTAGACATAGTATTAAGGAATACAATATGAGGTTTTTTTCTTAACTATTAAACTTGTGATTATGTATGGGTATAAGGTGAAGATTTCATCCTAGGAAACAATGTTTTACATTTATTTCAAGGAAGTAAATTCATGAACTTGATTTGTGAATCGAAAGAGGAATCGCTAGGCATTATTGGTATTGTTATTTATTGCATATCTTTTGAACTACCAATATGTGTGATTAGTATAACCGCTCATGACTTATTTATGTTCTTGGTAAAACTATTCACAAAGGCCTGACTTTTGTATTGGTATAACTATTATTAGTGAAACCGATCTTAAGTAATCACCTGAGATGGTATGACCGATTTTTTGTTATTGGTATTGAGCGACTCTGGGTAAAGGGAAACCGATCCTAGTAAGAGGTGCAACCTATCACAAAGGGGAATCGACCCGTGTATGAGGTGCGACAATTTTTTAGCAGAAAGGGGAACCGGTCCTATGGATATGTGCAACACATTTTTAGGCAACGGGGAACCGATCCTATGGACATGTGCAGCAAGTACAAGTTAGATACCATGTATATGTGGGGAACCGATCCTAGTACCTAGTCAACCGAATTTTGGAAAGCTAGTGTGACTATGCACAGTACTCACATGGAGGTAGAACCGAAACTTGTTTTGGTAGAACCGTGAAACCTATGATTTGTGATTGAGTGTTCTTGATCAATCACGTAGTTCTTGAAAGTCAGATGAACCAATTCTAAACTTGTTTGGAAGTGTGGAAAATTGGTTTCAAGATTGTAAGTATCAAAGAGGACTTACAAAGTATGGATGTCGACACACTTTGAACATGTGCAGTAACACTTATCTTTAATTGTTCAAAGTTATTCCTTAATAGCTAAAGGAAGAAAATCCCGGATAGAATAAAATAAATTGAGAATTTTTATTTAAGGTTTTTAATTTTATTTTTGGAAAATGAAAATTAGTAATGTTCATTTTCTAGTTGGAGATTTTCCAAGAGATTTTCGGTCATTATTTGGACAAAGCATTTCCAGGAATTATGGAAACCGAATCTGAAATATATTGCATATCTTGAGAATATTTTCGGTTTTGGAAATTCCTTGGTGTCCAAACTTCCTTGGTCTATAAATATGAAAGTTTGCATTTCGAGCAAACTAATCCTCGTACAACAAGAACTATCTCAGTTGTGCTGCTACTGGTGAAGCCGCCTATTCGGAGAGGAGAGTAACCTAATTAGGCGAAATCTCTTACAACCGCGCAGTTTAAAGACTTCTTTGGGATTGAGAAGCTTTATTAGTACCGTTGGTGGGAAACTAGATAATTGCGGTTTATCTTTTGTTTTTGATTAATTTGATTGACTAACGGTGGTTGAACTTTGATTGCGCCTAGTTTGTTTATGCTTGAGAATCTTCTCTTCTGATATAAGATTCACTCAAAACTAGATCGAAGTTGTTAGAGCACTGCTCGGTCGAACTCGCATACGTTGCTATCTCAAGCATGTTTGTCAAGTTTAGTTGTCAAAACTATGTCTTGATTTCTAGACTACTTGTAGCTAAGTCTCGGTTTAGGACAGATTAGTGTAGTTGAGCTCCAGACTCCATGGCGATCATCTTACGAAGACGAAGAACTACTCGAGGAACCAGTGGAACTTCATCCGATAAAAGGTATGTGGAGACTTGAACTTATATCTATCACTCAAAAAGTATATCTCTCTATCTCCTACTCTTGAGACAAAGTCGTATAAGTATGATAGTTTTCATACATACACATTTGCTATTTCGAGCCGAGTTTACTCGCCTATCATTTTCTCAAAATACGTGTTGGTAAGCTTTCGCTTTAACCGCTTTTCATCTTTATCCGTGACGAAAGTCATGATGACGTTTCAATCTTGAAAATAGCCTTGATGACGATAGTCATGAATAACGATTGTTATAACATTATAGAAGAATGTTTCATTGATTGAAATGTAGAGTTGAGATCATGTAACCAACTATGGATATAAGCATATATAGTGTGCTCGCACGTTAGCGTATAAATCCATGTGCCGGAAACCAATTGTGTGCACTTGTGCATGCGACATTGGTAAAGGCGAGAGGTTGGGTACGCGTACCCGTACGCGTACTGGCGGAAGTTTTCTAACCGAAAATTTCTGCTGGAGTTTGTAGTTTACAAACTAGAAAACCAGTCACCTTAGGTACGCATACTCACGGAAATTTCTGCTGAGTTTCCAAACTCAAATCGGTAGCTAAGGTACACGTACCCGTACGCGTACCCAAGCTGGTTATTTCTCAAATCGGAAGTTCATGAACTTAAAACAATAAATCAATAAGGAATGCAATCATAACAAACCATGGCTATATTGTTCATGAATTAATCAAGTGAATCAAACCGATTTTGTTTCAATTGTGTCTATGAATAAAGACCTAAGTAATTGAACAACTCTATCAACTAGTTCTTATGAGTCGTTTGAACTAGTTATGAGAAAGATGAATATGGTTGATATGAAAGTACTCATATGGCTAACCTCAGTTAAATATTTGTGAACCAACCAAGTGTACACGTTTAGGTACGGTTACTCAAACCTAAATGAAACACATTTCATTTGTGTATGACAAGCTAAGTTTCGATCTAACGGTTGAAAGATATTAGCTTGGAGAAATCAGGTTTTTCATCTAACGGTGAATATTGAATGCTTTATTACCAAGGTAACTTAGATTGCAAACCCTGATTTGAAAACTATATAAAGGAGACATCTAGAAACTGGAAAAAAATAATCCCACACCTCCTGTGTGATACTAGTTAGTTTGCTAGAGTCGATTCTCCTTTAACCTTAGGTTTCTTCCCGAGACCCTGTAGGTTAACGACTGAAAGACTTCATTGGGATTGTGAAGCCAGACGAAACTACTTCTCTTGTAGTTGAGCGATATGATCTTGCCATTTTCTATCGTACGAGTTCAATTGAATAATTGACTTGAGATTATATCTCCGATAGGGTAAGATAAAAAGAAATCACAAACATCTTCGTCTCATCGTTTGTGATTTCCGCAACATCTTGTTTCGCTACCATTCGATTAAGATTGTTGTGAGGTGATTGATAATACTAGGCTGTTCTTCGGGAATATAAGTCTGGATTATCAATTAGTTCCTGTTCGCCTTGATTTATCAAAAGACAGAACAAAAACTCTTAGGTTTATCACTCAAACGGTTTCTTGGTGAAGAAACGGTTTTGAAGTATATGGTAGATGGGATGTATACATATTATAATTATCTTAACGATCTGGAAGATAACACCGTTCCGGAGATACAGAGGACCAACCTATCAAACGTTGTCCTCGCTCTTAAGAGTCTTGGCATTCATGACTTGTTGCATTTCGACTTCATGGACCCACGGCCGACCGAATCATTACTGAAAGCTTTGGAGTCTTTATTTGACCTCAATGCACTGAACAATGTAGGAGAGCTGACTAAAGTGGGAAGAAGGATGGCAGAGATTCCTCTTGATCCTATGTTATCTAAAATGATAGTTGCTTCAGAAAAACATAATTGTGATCAGCAAAGACGGAGTTCCGATGAACAGATAATATGAAACCTCGACAGGAAAAACATATGTTAAATTTGTCCTGATCATAGACAAATTTGGCCAGCATCTTATAGATTGTTAACTATTTTATCATGCTCTGCAGGACTGCTCTTTGCCTCACAGCAACATCACTAGCAGCAAATGATAAAACTCATGACAACTAATTTTGAAACCAGCGTTGGTTACTAAAAATCAAGTTATACAAAGTCAAGAGCAAGCTCCAAGTTGCAATTCTGTTGTTTTTACCTATTGATACATAACATGTGAGATACAATTTCCAACCTACACAGACATCTACAAATTCACGGGTCAAGGGCACTCTCCAAGTTGCAACCCTGTGGGTTTACCTATTGATACAGATGAGACACAGTTTGCAACCTAAACAGACAACTACAAAAACCAACTGTGTGTAAGAGTAACGATAAGACTTTTGTCCACCATGTTCTGCAGGTCCTCCTATCAAGTTATCCAGGAAAACAGCTTGTAAAGAAATGAGCCATGTATACCTTAATAAAGATCAAAAACCATTTACACCTATGGAAGGTTGAATCTCGGTATTTGATTGAAATGAATCTCAAATAGTCTCTCCATATCAGTCCAAACAGTACCCTGAATTAAGACAGGTTTAACAACTCATAACAGTACAACAATTCACAAAACGGCACCTTTGGATTTATATATAAAATATGTATGCATAACATCTAGCCTATCCTATTTCATATCTCTTTACCAGAAAAGTCAAATGGCTTTACTGGCAAATGTCATGATTTCTAACCAAATACTTTCTTCTGATCTTTAATTGAAAAAAAAAATAAAAAAAAAACGTTTTTATCAAGAACGAAGATAAGATTCAAGTGGGTATTCGAAGAGATGAATCTATGAAAATTTCTGAAATCACTAATTTGAATGTTGAAAGTTTGTACAGAATGACGATGCCGCGTTCTAGTAGCTTGTTAAAAATTTGGGTGCATAAGGGACCGTTTGGAAGAGCAGAGGTTGAAACTATCATTTGCTCCATCAAATGGCCGATAAAGAAAATTAATAAGGACGGCAACTATTCCAAAACTAGTAGTTCAAACTTCAGAGAGCAATCACGTATTTGTTTTTAATAATACAAAGAATTAATTAGCTGAACTCAGTAGCCTGGCATATCTAGAGACCACATAGATTCCATAGTACTACCATATATGCTACTTTTCTATAATTTTTCCTTGCATCTACTTATCCAATTCTGTTTGCATAAGCAAATTGAGTTTACTAAAGTCTGCAACAGATCCTCCACTGCATTAAGTTCAAGGTAACAAAAACATGTAAAATTAACATAAACACATACTGTTTACTCTTACGGCGTGACTTAGACATCTTACTTAGCTCAACAAGGGTTTTAAACATCGACCCAACTCGGTGACAACTACCAAGGTGGTTTCGTCTAAGCTATTATTGAAGTTGGAATACTAGGTTTCGTCCTGCATTATACGCTAATAGCCAACAAGCCTAAAGTATTGTATGTAGTCATGCAAGGCAGGTGTTTCATTTTGAGCTAGATTCCTTTAAACAACACTACTAAAAGATGCCTGTCAGATAATCACAACCATACGCAGTCCAAATAAGACCAAACAAGTACACATACAATCTTGATGCACCATTAAAGAACTTGCTGAATGTTAGATACACATATTGCAGCATATGAAATTATAAAAGTATAAACAAATTCTGTGAATATCCCGATTGGTATGGTGAAATTATCCAATCACAAGAGATAGCTAAAGTACTCCCTGGCAAAAGAATTTGCCTCACAGATACTTATGCAGGCAGAGTGAAGTGAATCATGCTTGAAATATCAAAAAGCTAATCTAAAACTAATACCTACCTCAGCAGTATTACACAAACCGAGCATGTCTACGGAATAAAGTTTATTTCCAAGAATATTCGGTCTTTCTTAAAATGGCAAAACCCCGTTTGCATAACATAGCAAGGTTCTGCCTACTAGTCTTTGTTATTCTTATGACATTCACTGACAAATAGAAGAAAAAAAATCCCTTTCACAATTCAAATAGTTGTTTTAGTTTATGATCATTTTTATTTCTAGATTCAGCAGCAAAATCACACAGTAAATCTCAAAAGGACACATTCTAAGAAGTAGCATTAAGAAGTAGGATCCCAATAAATTTCCTCAAGCCACTGAGAAGAAAGCTCACAGTTTTCACGTTTTTTCGTGCATATACTTCAACATTAATTTAGTAGACAAAATTAATCTAGCATAATAATATATCAACTTAGTATATTCAAAATCTAACAGAACTGCAAGTTTTCAATTCGGATCTGTTCAGAAAATCTAAATGAAACTTACCAGTTCATCTGCCTGGAGATATCCTTCTTCTCTTCTCTTCCTTTGGTTAATTATCACTGCTTTGTGTCTTCCTGCTAGATCTTGCTCTTTCACCTAATCCATTAGTTCTGTATCTTCTTCTCCTAACGCTTTCAATGACACTAAGGTATTCTTGTGAAGTACTAAAACTCTAAAACCCTTACCAAAATTCACAAGCATCCTGGAAGGCGAAGCTTTTGGAGTGTAACGATAGACATTTCCATCATGAAGATTGTAGCCCAAAAGCCCACCACTCTTCGTCAAGGTGATCGGTTCGAGGTTGATATGACTAAACTCTTTACTCCAAATCACATCCTGAGCATTTTCGTTCTTCTTTAAAACCCATAAAGAACCTCCATCTTCTTCATAATTTGCACATAAAAAATTGCCTACTGCCACTAGATTCGGTTCCCCAGCTCGTGGTGATGGAATTATGCGGAGCTCTTCAACAGCCAAATCGAAGGCCAGAATGGTTCCTTCCTCAATGTCCGCCCAATAAATAGCTCCATTCGCAAATTCACCAGGTTGTGAGACATAACTCATATTAATTTCTATATTTCCCAAATTTCTCCACCCAATGCCACTGCCAAGAATGTATACTTGAACAGTTCCATATTTCCATTCTCCTCCTCTGCGATTATTACATATGCTAACAACCTTGTACTCATTGGTTGAAGGAACATAACCAAATCCAGTTAACATGTATCTTACTTCAACTTCTGGAAGGGCGACATATTCTCTAGTAATGGGATTACAGATATAAGCAGGACTATAATGATCCTTAAACCATTCAAAGAAACAAATTAAGCCATTACAGGAACCAAGGATGCAACAATCCTCAAATTTAGGACTTAAATTGATCCTTGTTTTTCTACTGAAACGGTTTAAACTCTCATCATACTCGGTATAAGAAAACGGAAATTGACTCCATGATATGAAACTCAACTTACCAGAATCAAAATCGTTGAGATGATCCAAATGCTTATGTGAGAAGGATGGATGTCGAATAACATTTCTAAATGGTTTTGATACCAATTTGCATTCTAAAATAGACTCAGTGGGTGAACGAGATAAGATATCTAAGACAATATCTGATGGGAGCATGTTAAATTTACCCATTGAAACCCTTGGTGCGATTTGAAGAAGAGAGAGTTAGGTTTCAAGGAGGAAGAAGGGTTTGGTTGGGACTTGGGAGACTCGAGAGTGATTGAGAAATGATTCAAATGAACGGGTCCAAACCCAAAACCGTTTTTTCCAAAAAAAAAAAACTAATCCTATTTTTTTAAAAACGTGTTTTGAGGCATATTGATTTTTTTGAGTCATACTTATTCATTACCCCAACTATAGTAGGTTTATAAGGGGTGTCTAAATGGTAGTGTAATTACCTATATATCCTTAGACATTTAAACTATTAAAGTGACCTTACCCTTAAAAACCTAAAATCAAAAAACAAATCACATTTGAACGTAAACTTATTCTCTTCTTCTCTAGATTTAAAATTAAAAATTGAAATCCACATTTTTTTCATTGCCATAATTACGATTCATGAAAATTTGATCATCTATTAAACATAGATATAAGATAACTCGCATAAAGAAAAAATCACTAGGTAGGCGTTCAAATTCTTCTGCTAATCCGTTAATTGAAGAACAAAAAGAAATTGAGGTGTTGAAACTGAAATTCAACCAAGTGAAGAACAGTTCGGCTTATAATTGAGATGAATTAGCATCTGAACCTCACTCTGTTCGTCACCTCGAAGGTGATTAAGAACAGTTCGGCTGGTACGTTTATCCCAATTATCAGCCGAACCTAGTTTAATATATTTAGCGAACTACAGGTTCGTCTGATTCGATAATATGAAAATAGAGCCGAACCATACAATAAGGTAAACGATTATTTTTCTCAGGTTCGGATGATTCGAAAATCTATTTGTATTAGCCGAACCTTATGACTACAAAGAATAAACTTAAGGTTCGGCTATCTATTAGACGAGTTCGAATGAGCCGAACCATAAACAAAAATTCAAATACCTGGATTCCGCTTTAAATTTATAAGCCTGTTTGAGGGTGAAAACAGTTTCTGCTGATTTCGGTAATTTCGAGTGTGTGGGTGAGAAACGAGTCTAAACCCTAAACAATGTACTGCAAAGGAGTACTTTGATTCGAGAGATCAATCTGTACAAATCCGGCCTAAACCAAGAAATGGCCGTTCCAGACTTGCTTCGATCACAAAGTGAAGGAGAAGGGTTAGTCTAGGGAGGGAAGCGAAGAGAGTGTTGAGACCAGAATAGTTGATTCGGGAAGAGTAGTTGTTTGACGACTTGTATCAGAAAGTGGAAAGCTAACAGATGAGAAAGATAACAAGTGATTTCTGAGTGTTGTATTCTCCTGAACAAAACTTGTTCTTTGGTGGTAATAGGTGAGACCTATTTGTACAAGTCGCAACGAAACGTACCCTAATCTCGTAAGAAGTGGAAACGGTTGAGTAAATGGAAGAAAGCGGTAACGGGTAATGCCTGGAATTGATGTTTCCATAATGAAGGAAACGTTTCACCATTACTTATTGTATTTACTAACCGCCTCACTCTTATGACACTTTCTTGTAACGGGCGTAGTGTACGCCGCACGCTGTAAACCGCCAGACCAATACCCCGATGAGCATCCCCCAGTTTGTGACATGTTTTGATGTCTCGAGTGTCTTGTGTATCATGTTTCTATTGTTTGGAAAGTTGAGCTTGGGAGGCTTGCCGTCTCGGTGGTGACCTTCGACGGTCGAGATTTTTCATCTTGAGAGGAAGGTTATCCATTCATCGTGGTTACCTTCCGTTGGTAGCCAGTGGCGTGGCCACGATGCTGGCATGGCTTGCGCATGCTCTTGGCGTAGCTAATTAGGGTTTGGTGCCGTGACCAAAGAATTGGCATAACTAAGTGTGTGCCGTGGCCAAAGAGTTGGCAGTGTAGCCAAGAGATTGCCACAAGTCATTTGGTGGCAAGCTTGTACGGCTGAGATTTGCATCTTAGAAGGAGGGGTGGCCGTTGATTGTTGCAACCCTCCGTTTGGCGGCCAGCGGCATGGAGGCATGGCCAACACGGCTCGTGCATGCTCTTGGCGCGACCCAAATTAGGGTTTTGCACAAACCGCGGAACTTTGGCATCGCAGCCAAGAGGTTGCCACAAATCGTTTGGTGGCAAGCTTGTACGGCTGAGATTTGCGTCTCAGGAGGAAGGATAGCCAATGATTGTTTCAACCTTCCGTTTGGCAGCCAACGACATGGAGGCATGGCTTTGGCGTGGCCAAATTAGGGCTTTGGCACCGTAGCCAAGAGATTTCCACAAGTCGTTTGGTGGCAAATTTGTACAGTTGAGATTTGCATCTTAGAAGGAGGGGTGACCGTTGATTGATGCAACCCTCCGTTTGGAGGCCAGCGACATGGAGGCATGGCCATCACAGCTCGTGCATGCTCTTGGCGCGACCCAAATTAGGGTTTGGCACAAACCGTGGAACTTTGGCATCGCATCCAAGAGGTTGCCACAAATCATTTGGTTTGGTGGAAAGCTTGTACGGCTGAGATTTACGTCTCAGGAGGAAGGATAGACACTAATTGTTGCAACCTTCCGTTTGGAAGCCAGCGACATGGATGGCATGGCTTTGGCGTGGCCATATTAGGGCTTTGGCGCCGTGGCCAAGAGTTGGCACCGTAGCCAAGAGATTGCCACAAGTCGTTTGGTGGAAAGTTTGTACGGATGAGATCTTCATCTCCAGAGTAAGGATAGCCGTTGATTGTTGCAACCTTCCGTTTGGCAGCCAGCGGCATGGAGGCATGGCCAAGAGTTGCCACCGTAGCCAAGAGATTGCCACAAGTCGTTTGGTGGCAAGTTTGTAAGGCTGAGATCCACATCTCAGGAGGAAGGATAGACGTTGATTGTTGCAACCTTCTGTTTGGTAGCCAGCGGCATGGCCGACATGGTTTAGGAGCGGCCAGGCTAGGATTTTGGCATAGTTTTAGGCACGGCCAAAAATTAGGGTTTTGGCATAGTTCAGGCACGGGCAAAATTAGGGCTTGGCATTGGGTCAAAAGTTTCCACGCGTTTGGTGGCGAACTTGGACGGCTGAGATTTGCATCTCAGAAGGAAGGGTGGCCGTTGATTGTCGCAACCCTTCGTTTGGCAGCCAGCGGCATGGAGGCATGGCCGGCATGGCTTTGGTGCAGAGGTGTGGCTGGCATGGCATGCCATTGGCACGATGGTGCGGTTGGCATGGTCGGCATGCCTTTGGCGCGGAGATGTGGCTTGCATGGCATGCCATTGGCACGGTGGTGCGGCTGGCATGGTTGGCATGCCTTTGGCGCGGAGATGTGGCTGGCATGGCATGACATTGGAACGGTGGTGCGGCTGGCATGGTCGGCATGCCTTCAGAGCGGAGATGTGGCTGGCTTAGCATGCCATTGGCACGGTGGTGCGGATGGCATGGTTGGCATGCCTTTGGCGCGGAGATGTGGCTGGCATGCCATTGGCACGGTGGTGCGGCTGGCATGGTCGGCATGCCTTCAACGCGTAGATGTGGCTGGCATAGCATGTCATTGGCACGGTGGTGCGGCTGGCATGGTCGACTTGCCTTTGGCGCGGAGATGTGGCTGGCATGGCACGGTGGTGCGGCTGGCATGGTCGACTTGCCTTTGGCGCGGAGATGTGGCTGGCATGGCACGGTGGTGCGGCTGGCATGGTCGGCATGCCTTTGGCGCGGAAATGTGGCTGGCATAGCATGCCATTGGCACGGTGGTGCGGCTGGCATGGTCGACATGCCTTTGGCGCGGAGATGTGGTTGGCATGGCATGCCATTGGCACGGTGGTGCGGCTGGCATGGTCGACATGCCTTTGGCGCGGAGACGTGGCTGGCATAGCATGTCATTGGCACGTTTGGCTATCATGCACGACTGGCATGTGTAGAAATGATGCCAGTCAGTACCGAGGGCTCTGCCGTGGAGCGTGGCATATAAAAAGGTACCCCGGTAATTTTACGCATACATGTTGAATGGTTCAATAAATGTGCTAGTGGCGACATTATTACTCAAGTGAGACGTCACTGTTCGACTAAGGTTTTACGATCTTAACCCTAGGCTAAAAAGCACCATCAACAAAACCGAATGGTTCTTGGTGCGTAAAGTTCGGCCTTTAGTTTTCAACCGAACTCAAAACAGTTCTCCGAAAAAAATAAAATTTTTGATGAATTCAACCTAAAGAAAGGAGACTAAACATGTTATACAATTATACTTATGTATTATTAGCATAAATTTCCTCACCATCAATTTTTAATCACAAAATTCTTAGATTTTTCATAAATCTCTAAAACCTAGGTTTTTGTTCACTTCTTCTTCCTCTCAAATCCCCAAACTCTCTCACAAGAAATCAGATTTTTTCTATTAATTACTTAACTTTAATCAATCTTTAACAACACTAATTAATCACAATCATTAACATCTAATCATTATCATTAACACTAACTAAATAAGGGTATACTTGCCATTATTAAAAATGGGTGGATAAGAGGTGATGGATTTTTTTTATCTAGTGACCCTATTTTGTCACCATTTGGTATGCCAGAAAAAAAAATCAGTATGCCTCAAAACAGGTTTCTATTTTTTCTCCATCTTCTTCCCCCTAAATCTAGATAGTTTTATTCATTAGATCTAGTTTTAATAAATAAAATCGCATCTTTTTGAGAAATTAGGTTCCGTTTTCTATAATCCTTTATGTTTTCTTTTTTTTTTTTGCTAAGAAATAAATTATATTAAGAGATAAAACTTATAAGTATTGTGATAGGAAATCAAGAATAATCTCCCACCACTCATTACAAGTATTTGTTCTTCTATAATGCTTTACTAATTTATCAGCAACTGAATTGAAATCTCTACTGAGATGAATGGTTTTTGAAAAAGAAAAAGAATCTAAAATCATATACCAGTCATCTAAAATGGTGCTATTCAACCAAGCTAGACCGTTATTTTTATTTTCTAAATAATCCATGATCTTCTTTGCATCACTATAGAGACTGATGGAGTCCAAATTCTTGCTTCTGGACCATTTAATGGCTTCAAAAACTGCTAGACTCTCCGCCCCCTCTGCATTCCTTGCTATGCCTCTGACTGATTTGCATCCCTTATAGTGCCCAGAACCTGTTGTCATATAGATACCAATTCCAATGTTATTAGTATTTTTATCAAAAGAGGCATCACAATATATAATAATACAGTCACTTGGAAGAGATTGGTTAGACACTGGGTTGAAAGTACTAGTCATTTGGTTATTCACTGTTCTATCAGATGTATTAGCTATCTGTGTATTACCCAATACCAAAGAATTGACAGTATCATTGGTAAGTATAATGGATAATCTAGCTGTGACAGAAGGCTGTGTAACTTTTTGCAGAAAAACCTTAAAACATCTATCTCTCCAGATGCTCCAAGCAGTAGTGAGAATTTATATTTGAGTGTCGTCATGATGATTGTTAAGCAGCCATTTCTCTAACCAATCTTTGACAGAAGGATTTGAATTTGCATCCTGCAAAGTTATAAACCCATTTGGTGTAGTAGACAAAACAGTTTTGGCAAATCGACAATGGAAAAGAAGGTGTTCAGTGGACTCAGCTATGTTATCATTACACATGCTATACAAATTATCACTAGCAGGTGCATATCGAGAAAGCCTCACTTTAGTTGGAAGAACATCACTAATACGCTTCCACAAAAAAAGCTGAACTTTCGGAAGAAGATTAGTTTTCCATAGAGCTTTGAATATAGGAACTGGACCAAAATTAGCAGACCCATTAGGAACATTATTAGCCAGAGTCCTATAAGAGGATTTCACAGAGAAAGCACCATTATGCGAAGGAGACCATATTAGTCTATCTCTACCATATAAAGGTAATTTAGTTTGAGAGATTCTAACAACATTCTCCCTAGTGAAAAAGTCCTCTAGCTTGAGCATATCCCATTGTTTAGTATGTTGATCTATAAAGTCTGCTACCACTAGATTTGGATTAGGGTATTGTTTAGAGATAAGATAAGACACATTAGGGATCCAGTTATCCTCAAAAGCCTTAATACTAGTGCCATCTTTCACTTCCCAATGACTGTTTTGTTTCACTATTTCTATACCCCTGTATATACCTTTCCACACCCAAGAAGAGTCATTCTTTTTCTTACAATCAAGGGGATGATTATTGCTAAAGTATTTACATTTCAAAATTTGAAACCATAACTCATCAGAACCATGTATAAGCCTCCAAGCAATCTTAGAAAGTAAGGAAAGATTAAATTTTTTTAAATCTCGAAATCCTAGACCCCCTAAGTGTTTATGAGTACAAACCTTTGGCCACTGTTTCATATAAACCCCTCCTGATTCTTTTTACCCCACCAAAAGTCCCTTTGGGACTTTTTCATTTGATAAATAATACTATCTGGAATCAACAAGGAGTTCATGTGATAAACAGAGGAAGAACTTAAGACATTTTGGACCATCACAGACCTACCTACTTGTGTAAAATGTTTGCCTTTCCGCTTTGCTACCTTGTTATCATGGTGTTCAGCAAGATAAGCAAAAGATTCATCCTTATTTTTTTTAATAAAAAGAGGAATACCTAGATATTTATCGTTTAGGTCTATCTTCTTAACATTAAGGGTTCTAATCAGAGAAACATATTTATCTGGATGAAGTTTTTTGTTAAAAAAACATCCAGATTTATCAAAGTTTATCATATGTCTAGAGACAGAGTTAAACACATTTATTGCATCCACCAGATTTTGAGCTTCGTAGTGAGTTGTTTTGGTAAACAACAAACAGTCATCAACGAATAATAGGTGGGATACACTAGGAGCATCATTTGTGACTTTGACACCATGGATCCATTGTCTACTCTCACAATACAATAAATATCTAGAGAAAGACTCCATGCACAAGATAAATAGGTATGGAGACAAGGGATCACCTTGTCTCAGACCCCTAGTTGGTCTATATGCATTGCAAGTAGAGCCATTTAGAAGAATGGAAATGCTAGTTGTACTTATGCACTGTAAAATTAAGTCACACCAATGATTCGAAAAACCAAAACCTTTCAGGACATCTATCAAGAATGACCATTCCACCCTATCAAAGGCCTTAGACATATCAAGTTTAAGGCCCATGATACCACTTTTAGCTTTAGTCCTTTTAATTGTATGGAATATTTCATGAGCAATGATAACATTGTCATGAATATTCTTGTTTGGAACAAAAGCTGCCTGAAAAAGCGATATGATCTTGCTAAGTAGTGGCTTTATTCTGTTGACCATGATCTTAGATATTATTTTATAATTTGTATTACACAGAGAAATATGCCTAAAGTCAACATGGGATGAATGGTTAGGATTTTTAGGTATAAGAGAAAGATAAGTATGGTTCATTTACTTTAAAATATGTTTTCTTTCAAATAAATCTTTAGCAGCATTCCAAATTTCATTTTCAAGGAGTTCTAAATTTTCTTTGTAAAAACCCGGAGGAAATCCATCCGGTCCTGGGGAAGTCCAAGAATTCATACTTTAGATAGTTTTTCTAACTTCATCAAGAGTGATGGGTTTTAACAAACTAGCATTATCCTCATCTGAGATACATGGGGTAATACAATTTAAGAATTCTTTATTCCTAAAAGGATTTGTAGTAGTACCAATATTACTGAAATGATTTACCAATAAGTCTTCAAGCTGTTGTCTGTCATTAGACCACTGCCCATCACTAGATTGAAGGGATTCTATGTGATTGAAATGTCTTTTTCTATTCATAGAAGTATGATAAAAACTAGTATTTCTATTCATAGAAGTATGATAAAAACTAGTATTTCTATCATATGATTTTATGAATTCAGTTCTACACTTTTGCGCATAGAAATCCTCTTGAACTTTCTGCCAATGATCAAGATCAAGTTCAACTTGTTTGATGGCCTCCATATTCTGAGATAAATAGGACCGATTATTCAGAACATATAGCTGCTCATTTAAATTTCGAACCTTTTGATCTATGTTACCAAAATGTGAAATATTCCACAGTTTAAGTTCATGTTTCACATTTCTTAAACAATTAGTCATTTTAAAGTAAAAGAACCCCTGACATTAGTTGAATAAGCCTTCTTTATGAGGTCTTTGCATGTTGGGTCACTACTCCAACATTTAAAATATCTATAGGGTTTAAAATTCTTTTGTGATTGGGGGTTACTCACTAAAAGAACTGGGATATGGTATGAGCCTATGGAGTCTATATGAAATACTTTAGCATTATCATAATGATCAAACCACAGACCATTTCCCATAGCCCTATCAAGTCTAGCTCTAATGATATTATCATTGGATTGTCTGTTAGACCATGTATAAGGTGTACCAGAGAAACCCAAGTCATGTAAATCAGAGCTAGTTATAGAATCATGAATGAAAGGAAGTTCATAAGTGCTAGGTATTGTATTGGTAGATCTCTCATTGGCAAGCAGAGTTATATTCAAGCCACCCATAAGGATCCAAGGTTGATTAACCCGATTACCAATATCCTTAATGTAATTCCATTATTCAAGTTTCTCATTATAGTATGTAGAACCATAGAGAAAAGTGACTAAGAATTCTGGTTTACTAGCATCACAAGAGATTAAAACATTCACCATTTTATCAGTATTCTGTACCAAGTCACATTGGAAGCCACTCTTCCATAATAATGCAATACCTCCAGAGAGGCCAGCAGAAGAGTGACACCAAGTATTTGGATAGTTAAATCTCCTAAGATATTGATACATTTTAGACTCTTGGTTTTTAGTTTCACAAAGAAATATAACATCTGGATTTTGAGATATGATAAGATTCCACAGACTAGTTCTAGTATTAGGGTTTCCAAAACCCTGACAATTCCATGACAAGATTCTCATGGGTAAGATATGAGAATAAGCTGAATGATACCTAGACTGAAAACTAGAAGTAATGTCAATACAAGAAAAAACCACAGAGTATCTAATTGAATTGACTACTTCAATCCAACAAGCAAAAAACTGAGAACCAATGTAAGAAAATAAATCACTTTTGACTTCAGATAAATGATTAACAGCAAACAAACAAACACAATTGAATAGGAGGGGATTATGGTTTCTAAGCTGAATATTCAATGGAGAGAGGTTACCAGAAAATAGATTAACATACACTAAGACCCTAGATTCAAAATTACTATACAAATTAAACAAGAATTGAAAAGGCAATTGAAGGGGAATATGCAAATTTAAAAGCACAAGAGAATCAGAAAGAGATTGGGTTATCGAAAAAACCTGATTTGCAGTCCTTATGGTTGATTCAGCTGTAGGGAGATGGTGCACCAAAAGGTTTGGTTCTCTGACTCCATTCTCAACATCTTTCATATTCAAATCATCATCACCATGACTTGGACCTCCGATCTCAAGATGAACACTTCTACCATTGGTAATCAATTGAGGAATCTCTCTGTGGATATTGTTAGGGTTTTGAGCGTTCATCTCTAACAAAACATAGTTATCTTCAATTCCCGAATCCATACTCCTTTTATGTGTTCTCGAGTCGTACATGTCATCATTCGGATCCTCCGGTTCATTTTGGGTAGCACTATCAAGCCCATTGTCTCCTTCAGTTCCATTTGTATTATTGTGCATAGCCTCAACTAAGTGAGCGTGTTTGGCATAGTATTCTTCAAATGTAGCTTCTGTCATGCCAAAGATAAAAATATTCCATGCACGTTCTTCACATAAATCGTCATTGTGATCGATGGTGAAGCAATCCACGCAGGCTTCTCAAAATGATACTGAATCCATACCTTTTGTTTAGCTGCATTTAGAAGCAAGTTTCCTCTTTTCAATGGTTTGCTAAGATCAACTTCAATTTTTGCCGAAACAACTCTTTTTCTTTTAGTGAATCCTGTTCTTCATTCTTGTGTTATTTTCCTTACGATATCTTGACATATCTTATCAAGGATACCATCATACACATGTTCAAGAGCGAGACCTTTGAATATGACTGAGAATACTTGATGGGTAAAGATATATTCTTCAAGCGGAACTGAATTATCATAAGTCTTCAGCACTACCAGATGTTCATAAATAATCCATGGTGCCTTATTTAAGACATCATTAACATCATCAGCTGAGTTGAATTTGAAGACAAAAAGATTTCTACACATAGTATGGATTTCAACCCTTCTATGTCTTCTCCAAATAATATTCACATCTTTTTGCACCTTACCAAAAGCAATATCATCCTTAGAGATGATCTTGCCAATTAAAGTGTTCTTCCATTGGTCAGCAACAGCATCAATATCAGCTTCAGAGATTAAACTCCCTCTTGCACGGTTAAGTTGACCCTGTCTCAGATTTGAATCTTGCAATCTCTTAGTGAGAGCAGCTACTTGGAGCCTTGAACTTTGAGACATTTTGTAGATGAAGAATACACTGTATTTTCCTGAATAAAGAAGAACTATTTTTGTGGATGCAATCTTCCACTCCAAACAATCAAAGATATATATGCTTATAGTTTTAGGGTTTAGTTTATAGTTTCCTAAAGTATAAAGATATTTACCAAGATAAGGATTATTTGTTGAGATATTCCTATAATTCTATTTAGAAGAATCCGCAAAGAAAATCTTTAATTTAGGAGGGTGAAAGTTGAATTTTTGGGTCAGCTGTTTCTACGTCTTAGATTTAGATATGTGGAAACCTAAATTTTGAATTTTCAGTGATTGCGCCTTTGAATCACTGACTATTCCAAAATTGCTCTTGTGACTATGAAGGTTGAACAATGGAGTTTCTTGAATTTGATGACGGTGGTGAGTGGAAGATTTGTTGTATAGATCAATGGTAGTGAAACATACAGTTTCATGATTCATCTTGTAACAGATCATAATAGAGGATGTCACTGCGAGAATTGAGATAATAGCCCTGGTGAAATTGAATATGTCCATATCTTTTATATGAAAACACCACTTTTTTTAATGAGTGTTCGAGAAACCAAACTGCACCACTGCTCCCTTAATAACCACAACTGGTACTCTACTGAAATCACCCAAAGCACTACAAATCACACAGATTAGAATTCCATGGAAATCAATAATGAAAAGATAAAGATATTCAAAACCATGAAGAAATTAAATCAGATAAAACACAAAAAACAAAAGAGAACAATTAAATTTGTAAAACTCAACAATCAAAGAAAACAATTAAGTAATTTTATGCCTCAAAGCTCTGCAAATTGGTCTTACTTGAACTGGACAGTAGCCAGTAGAGATCTCCAGATCACTTTTTATGTGGTTCTTCAAAGTTCCCTAAACCGGTGATAGATTGAACACTTTTGGTGAATTCTCAACATATATGCTCCACTTGTTTAATCTCTATAAAGAGATTATTTGTCCTTATTCTCTTATAATCCTTTATGTTTTCAATAAATAAAATTTATATGACAATTCTTTGTCATACGATGTTTCAATTCGCTATTGCAGCGATTTATTATTGCCCTTTGGGTTTTCTTATGGAGTCTGATGATAGATTCAAGTATATTTTCGGAGATGACCGAATCCGGCGTGATGATGATCATGATTCTTAGAAAGTTGATCAATGGCTACTGGAATTGGTCGTAATTATGATGATATTTGGAGAAGATTATTCCTTTTATGAAGGATTATATCTTAATGAAGAAGAATTTTTTAAATGGTTGCAGTTTAATGAGAAGGCCATTATTTGGATTACATCATCTATCTCTTTAATCAACTGTTTTGTACAATTGTTGTATTTCAAAATTGGGATACATTATATTCTGTATTTTTTATGTTGTATCATTATGATGTGCAGGAACTATCATGCTATCATGATTCCAATCGGTGGAATGACAATTCTCCACCACCGTATCCTTCAAACCTCAATTTTAATGAGGTAAATTAATAAATTATGGGTTATTAAACCCATCTTTCCTTCTAAAAAAATAAAATAAAAGAAAAAAGAATGGGTCCACTTTTAGGTCCCGAAGTGAAAAAGGAGGAAGGGATACACCCAAGTAATATTGCATCCTACAACCAATCGGAGTTAGCCTAGTTGATTAGCGTAAACACCCCAAAATTGGTGATAGGTTATAAAGTGACTAATTCCAAATACACAATACAATATTCTCGAAAGCTCTGTTTTTTTCTGAATGCCTGGTCTCTTTTTATGGGCAAATCCTGACATCAAAATGACTTACACATCTAGTGCCCTCTTTCACAAGACTCTCGACATTAACAACACACGTGTACTTTAGAGCAAGTCTTATAGTGGAAGTGTTCCCATCTTCCATCTTCCACGCCACCTCGGCATTTGGAATTGTGGATGGAAGTGCAAGTGTAGTGGTGGAATAGTAGAAACGCTATTCAAAATAGCGTAAAACGTTAATCAGAACAGTGCTAAGAAAACGCTACTAAGAAGAGTGCTTGACCGCGTCAACTGTCAAAAGCTAATAACAATAGCGATCAACGCTATTCATAATAGCACTAGACGCTGATAACAATAGTGCTAAACAGGATATCTTTATGGAAAACACACGGGCTCTCCTCCCAGATCCACTACTCTCTTCTTCTTCGTTTCTAAAGAACAAACGAAAAAAAACCTAATTTCCCCCCTTTTTGATTTCACACTCTATCATTCAAATGCGTGAAATTGCTTTAAAGGGTTTATTCTTTGGTTGATAAGGAAGCTAGGGATACTTCAATTTCTCAATTTGATTGAGAATCCAAAGAGAGGTTAGTTGATTTGTAAATTCATTGTTATTTGAATTTTTTTCATGATTTGATAAAAACTTAGGGTTTAGATGATATGATTGTTGATTGTTTACACTGTAGATGATTGTTTAATGAATAATAATCAAGTTATGACGAATTTGTCATGAAATTTAGGGTTTAGATGATGAACATAGTTTCAAGAGTGTATTGTATGAAATTTCCATGAGATAATGAAATTACCATGAATTAACATGTTGTAGTTTACATTATGTAATCAATTTGAGTGCATTGTGTGACTATATTACTTTCATTTGATGATTATAGATTATGGATGTGTATATGCAATTAAGTGCAAAGAATTGGGGAGAGAAACATATTGCTACAAGTATAAACCAAACTGATAACAATCATGATATTCAGTTTAGAAGTAATTGGGAGGATCTTGATGACTTATACGATCTAGTGTGAAGCATAACAAAGCTAGGGTTGTTCTTCTAAATTCCAGGCTTGCTAGATTTTTGAAATTAGAATTCAGAGAGGTGATCAACAACTATCTTATGGGATCTTAGAGAGGTGGTGGTATACCACTAATTCATTTAATATCCCAAACTTTAAAACCAATTTCACCCTTTTGTATTTCGTTCACTTATCCGGCATTCCCATTGGAAATGGTCGTGAAAGATTGAAACACGCTGTTACAAGTGGATGGGTTCGTACAAAAAATCAAGAAATACAAGATGCCTACTTTTGACCTTTGCATGGGTATCCAAACTACAACAAGAAGAAACCGGATTTTCCTATTAGTTACCTCATAAAATATATTAAGGAGAATCCAAATAATGATGAAAATTGGGAGCATGTAACTCGATATTTCTTACTATGGGTGATTACAAAAGTTTTATTGGAACGTACCACCGCAAGAGAAAGCAAAGGTTGGATCATTTCCTTGCGTGATTTGAATGCAATTTGTAATTATGATTGGGGTTCGGCTTGTTTTAGTCGCTTGTATAATGACATGAATTCGATTGTTAGAGGTGGAAGAAACATGGGTGGAATGTGGATGCTTCTAGAATATTGGTTTTGCATATATTTTCTTACGTTGACGCCTTTTCTCAAAGAAGGTGTACCTCTTAATATATGGCCTGCGGTAATGATATTTAAGCGTGATAGTCTAGTGAAGTTTCAAAGGGATAGCGTTAGACACTCTTTTAGTACAACTCGCCAACAAATTGAGTTGAGTACAATTGTTGGAATGGAATGGCAACCATGGTCTAATAGTTTGTTTAGTCAACATCCTGATATAAGGCATGCTCGTGAACTCTCCATGCGAAAAGTGTCTTTTTATGATCCGGAATCTGATTCTAGTGTTATGTATCTTGGTGAACGGTTTTTAAAGAAAACAAGGGGATATATAACAATTCCAAGAAGTCCACGCGATCGTTTGGAATATTTTATTAATGCCCTGACTATAAGTTTGTTGAAGAGACCATTTATGAGTGGTGGTGGAAGAATCAATCTATTGGATTTTTTCTTCCACAAATCCAGCGTCAAGATAACAGAGATGAAATCGGATCTGCAAGTACGCAAGATCCAATATTTCTTGTGAATCGGGTCCCCCTAATACATCCATCATGGTATACGTATGACAATGTTCACAAGCTTCACTTGAATTTCCAACAATAAACTGGCATGCTGAATGTTCAGACAGTGAAGGAATCTGCGTTCAAGTGCCTTTGCAACCACCCGAACCTCCTCCATTTATGTATGATGTTAATTGGGGATCAAGTGTTAGTAATTTTTTGTTTTAAATCCTTCAATTATTTTCTTTGCCATATTTTTATGATTTTTTTTGCACATTAAAATTTCTCGCCATTATTAGTTGTTGTTTCTTTTCAGATCAATGGAAAGATCTAGCCACAAGTTTGCTATGTTAAATTTTACAAAGGAAAAGTTTTGGTATGAACGATATCGTGAATGTGTTCTTGGGAAATCAAACTACGGAGGGGAAGGATCAACGTCAACCCAATCATGTTATGATCTTGGAGAAAATTCCCAATGGTTAAGTCGTAAAAGACCAGCCACAAGTCATGATGTCGCACTAGATCATATACATGGTCATTATGTTTCACCGGAATAAATAGTTCAAGAGACACCACTAACCCAATTGTTAAATACTGGTGGGGCTGGTTTTACTAATGATGATATGGAAAGGATGTTGGGACTAGGACCACAAGATAAGTGGGTATACTGTGGTATTATGGGAACATAGATGTCTATAAAATGGATAATAGTCTTTTCTTTTGTATGAATTCAAAAAGCTTGAATGTGTTTTCTTTAATAAACGTCTTCTCTTTAATGAATGTGTGAATGAATGTCTTTTCTTTTGTATGAATTCAAAAATCATTGAATACTTATGGTATTTGAGTTTTGTTTACAAGTGCAAAATGGACGATGAAAATCCGCTAAGGAGGTATGTACTAATGACGTATGGTATCGATCTTAACATTGGTGATGATAGCGAGGAGAGAATAATTGTGGTGTACCAATATATGACTCAAAGAATGCATATGATCTTCCAACCAGTGCCTCAAGAAGTATTGACGTGACAAATGGTGGAAAGTCACCGAAAGGACGAAGATGCAAGAATGATGCATGACTACTTTGGACTTAATTTTACTTGGGGCCCTAAGAAGTTCCACCAACATTTGGGTATGTATCGACCTCTATTCTTACGTATTCTAAGTGAGATTGTTGTTGCGGATCCTGCTTTTGATTTCCAAGTTGATTGCACCGGAAAACTTTGCAATTCTCCCCACATGAAGATGTATGCCGTGATGAAATGTTTGTGTAAATGTATAGCCGCTGATAGCACATATGATTATGTCCGTATGTGAGCGCCGACCGTATATATGTATGTGAAGAGGTTTATTAGGGTAATTTTTCGGCACTTTGGACCAAGGAATATGAGACTTCCTACAAGAGAAGACAAAGAAAAATTATTGAAAAAAAATGCGCCTAGAGGATTCCCTGGGATGCTTAGGAGTGTTGATTGTAAGCATTTTTCGTGGAAGAATTGTCTAACATCATGGGTAGGTATGTTCCGTGGATACGAAAAAAACCCTACCATGATTTTAGAAGACGTGGCATCATATGATCGGGGGTTTTGGCATGGTTTCTTTGGATCGCAAGGGTCGAACAACGACTTGAACGTCTTGGCTCAATCACCACTTTTTGATAAGATGGTTAATGGTTTAATATCTCCTTGTAATTACCGTATCAATGGCCACGGATACAACATGTGTTATTACTTGGCGGATAATATCTATACCCGATTTTCTTGTATCGTGCAGTCATTCAAAATTCTCATTCCAAATCAGCATGCTAATACGATATTCAATAGATATCAATAAGCGAAGAGAAAGGATGTTGAAAGGGCTTTTGGAACTCTCCAGAACAAGTTCCAAATAACAAAAAATCCGGCTATGTACTGGGATAGGGAGGATATAAACTTTATTATCAAGGCTTGTATGATTTTGCACAATATACTACATTGCGAATGAAAAACGTAACTTAGATTGGGGTGAACTCGTGAACGAACCAATACCACAAGTTACTGGAATACTGAGGTCGTACAATGAGTTGAGGAATGATGAGGCATATCTTCAACTACGCAATTATCTTGTTCAACACATTTGGACACGACATGGACTAGGTCTAAGAGATGTTGAAATGCTACCGAAATCTCCTCCTCATCCACCAGATAATCTTGACGGATCGGATGGTGAAATCGATCCCACCGATGAAATCGACGAGTCACAAAAGAATCGGTTGAATCAATTTTGTTGATGAAGTTTCCTGCAACTGAATCTCAAATTTGAATCTGATGAATTTTCTGGTGAAATCGATGGCGGCTGCGGGGATATACCAAGAAGTCGGTGAGATGTGAAATAAATGGAGGTGAAGATATAAGATGTAGTAATGTCTCAATCGTTTTGCTACAACGCATTAAGTTGTTTATCTATTCCCAACTGATTTTTATTCTAATTTTCAGACATATTAAATGAAAAACTAATTTGATTTTAATTAGTTTTCTGATTTTTGTTTTATTTTCTGATTTTCGGTAATTAAAATGAAGAGTTATAATGGGAAAAATATGTTGGAGAAAAAAGCCAGAATCGTTGGGAGGCTGGGTAGCCCTTGAGTGTGAGATGAAATTGGGAGCTGATAGTAGTAATAGACGCGATAATAGTAGTAATGGAGGGTAACAATTTAACTTGGCAATTTAAGTTGAGGAAAAGAAGGTAATTACCCACAAACCTCCCGAAACTCTATTACAGATACCAATTATTGCAACGATTATCTAACGTTACAAAGTTACAAGCGTCGGTACGACGTTACTTAAAAAAAATCCATTACAAAATCGGCCGTTACAAAATCCCTGATTTCGTGTAGTGATTAGGGGCGACTTTTTTATTCCCAACCCATAGACATAATTATGGGATGTCCAAATTTCCGGAGAATACCTAAGTGCCCTTATATAATCAGTAGTTTAGTATAGAGTTACTGGCTGCCGATTATTAGTTTGTTTAAGAATGGGTTATTGCCATAATTGGTAGAATAATAACATATCATATCTACCGATTGTTGAAGTAGAAAACTCAAATTTTTATCGGTTTTGCAAAAAATGAATTTGGGGCAACCGTTTGTAATTGGTAGAAAATGAACATCATATGACTGCCGATTGTCTAATTGCTTACACGCCCCTTCGACGATTAAAACCACCCAAAACCTAACCTAATTTCATTTCATTTTCTTTTCTTTTCTTTTCAACTATTCTCCTCCTCTTCTTCTTCCCTTCCGATTGTGGAGAGTAAAAACAATATTCCCTCGTTCTAAAACTTCAATTCATCGTCATCGTTCATCGCAGAATCAAAAACATCGTCGATTATTCTATAAAACGATGACTAGAATTAATGAACCCACAAAAACTCGTGTAACTGATGAAGAAGACGATAAACACGAAGAACATGAAAAAGATGAAGCCGCTCATGTAGGTGGTGGTGGTGATTCTTGTAATCAACCTCTCCAGCAAATGGCCCCATTAGGTAAGTTTCTATCGTTTTATGGGTTTATGTTGCTTCAATTTCACGAATCCATGAAAATTAGTTCTAGGATTTTCGGTTATTTCCCCAGAATTGGTAGTTTCGATCTTCATTTTATCTCCCAATTATGGCCATTTTCTAGAGTTTTCAATTATATCGACCAAAATCCGGAGTTCCTTTTTATAGGTTACTTCTGATTATATATTGTTGTTTGCCACTGAACCCTAAAATTGATATAATCGGTAGTTAGGTTATATTTTGCCTTCCGATTATAACATAGGATTAGAACATGTAAGGACACACAATTGGGGCCTAGAATCGGATGATAATATAATATTTGACTTCTGATTCTTATAATCGTAGGTTAGACGAATTCAACCCACTACCGATTATGTAAGTTGTAAAATTTGTGATTTTGGCAAAACCCAATTTTGGGGCTACGTTGTAATCGGAAGGAAAAGTCTCTTTCTTTACTTCCAATTATATATTTCTCATGAAGTTATCAATTCTGAACCCAAATTGATGCATATTCGGGAGATAAAACTAGAATATGACTTCCGATTATGAACAATCGGAAGTAAATCTTCAGAACGTGTTTACGATTGTAAATAATCGCTTGTTTATATTTTAATTTAACTTCCGATTATGAATAATCGGGTTGTATCATGGATCTTTGGCTTCCGATTGTGTAGTTTGTAGTGTAATTCTTACGAAACAATTTTATTGTTTAGGGACAGGCGAGGTAAGTGATGTGATTTTTTTATGTTATTTGTAACGTGGTAAGAAAAGTATCATTCACTCATACTTGTGAAGATTCATTTTAGACTTAAATTAAAAATAGAAAACTCAGGATGAAGTTGTTATCAAGATTAGAAAAAGCACCAAGACTCGGATTCCATCATTGACCAATTAAGTGATTCAATCTAATCAATACTCATGCAATTCTTTGCGTTTAAAGTGATTCTAATTTATTGCCTCTAGTAGATTTTCGAAGTAACAATTGTAAACATCAAGAATGAAACATCAAAAGTCTTAAACTAAGCATGCTCCATCAAAACAAATCACAATTGTTGAGGGGTGATTTTGATTTTGGTTCTACAAGTCCTAGCCACAGCACACCCAATTCCCAAGAGAGAGAAAGAGAGAGAGAGAGAAAAAAAAGAGATCCCTTCTATTGTACTATATGCCTCTTTATATAGACTTTTCAAAAGGCCTTCCTTTTATGATGTCATGCCACATGTCCTAAACCTCCTTAATTACTACTTATTCCATTCCTTCTCTAATACAATCTCCTCTTTCCTATTAATTCCTTCCATGTCCTTTACATCTTATGTATACTTTCTTAATGGATTTGGGCTTTAGTCCCCAAGTCCCCATGTTTCATGTTGGGTTTGCCTCCCTTTTGGGGGCACACTAGCCCGACTAAGGGTTAATATTTTTCATGTATCAATATTAGTCCCCTGACTATTGGGTTAATTGTCAAATAACCCGATAGTCATATTACATCCCATTCTAACACCTCTTGTACTGTCTTCTCGAATCGAGTCCTCAGTCCGCAAGTTTGAGGAATTTATGTATGAGATGGTTTTTTGCAAGAAATTTTTCATCATGCACGCGGGTGTTTGGGTAGGCATTTCCCAATAATTTTTCTTGAAATAACTGGATATTTTCTTAGACCTTCAGATCGTATTACCAACACGATTTGAGGGTCTCAGTGTGAGTATAATGAAGACATAAATGTTAAATTTACTTAGCCCTCACTTTTTCTTTTCTCTGGTTGTTCCACTTAGTTGGGGATGTCTTTAGTTTGCATCCCCATCTTACCTTCAGGATGATCTGGCGCGCCTGTTGGCGTTGGGAGAGGGAGTAAGTATCCTATGGATTATCAGACTGATTCATCAAGACGAAGCACGTAAGAAATATGATGATCATGAAGACAATCTCTCATTCGCACATGGGGAAAAGCTAAAGGCAAAATTATACAGGGTTCCACAAGTTGGCAACGTGTATCAATGCCTCGGTGAGGGAGGATGGGCTAGGGCTCCACCTTTTTTTTGTAGAGGTTAGGCTCGGGCTCCCCCCTCCTTTTTTTTTAAGAGGATGTGCTAGGGTGCGTGTGGTTAAACGCGCCTACTTCCTTCTTTCTATTTTGTGGAAGATAGGATAGGGCTCCCCCTTCTTTTGTGTGGAAGACAGGCTAGGGGCCCTCTCTTTTTTGTCTTTGTTTGTTTGCTTTTTTTTTTTTTTTTTTTTTTTTAAGCTTTACTTTTGTACTCGGATCTTTATTATATGTAGTGTGTTTCTCTCCGTATGCCTTCTTTTTATCCCTCTCTGGGGTTTAATTAAGGACATGCTTACTCCATCCCTCCTTTAACAGGAACGTTGGGTATGAACTTGTGACACATATTTAGCCTCACTCTCCTCCTTCCCCCTTTTTTTTTTCGGAATTGGTGGTGAGCGATATGTATGTGTTAAACGCGCCTATCCCCTTGTTTTTCTCGATGGGAATCCGGAGGGCGTGATGTATATGTTGAACGCGCCTACTCCCCCCTTGTTTTTCTCGATGGGAATCGGGAGGGCGAGATTTATGTGTTAAACGCGCCTACTCCCCCCTTATTTTTCTCAATGGGAATCGGGAGGGCGTGATGTATATGTTAAACACGCCTACTCCCCCTTTGTTTTTCTCGATGGGAATCAGGAGGGCGAGATATATGTTAAACGCGCCTACTCCCCCTTTTGTTTTTCTCGACGGGGGTCGGGAGGGATAGATATATGTTAAACGCGCCTACTCCTCCCTTTGTTTTTTTCGATGGGAGTCGGGAGGGAGAGATGTATATGTTAACCGATCGGGCGCTATTAGCGTTCCCGTGGTCTGTTGTGAATTGTTAGCTGATCGGGTGCCATTGGCATTCCCACAACCTTTTAGTAAATTGGTTGGCGGGTCCCGTTGGCGTCCCAGCAGATTTTTATCAGTCGATCGGGTGTCATTGGCATTCCCGTAACTTTTTGTCAGTCGACCGGGTGCCATTGGCATTCCGCAACCTTTAGTAAATTTGTCAGCCGATCGGGTGCCATTGACGTTCCCGCAGCCTTTCGTCAGTCGGTCGGGCGCCATTGGCGTTCCCGCAATCTTTTGTCAGTCGATCGGGTGTCATTGGCATTCCGCAACCCTTAGTAAATTTGTCAGTCGATTGGGTGCCATTGGCGTTCCCGCAGCCTTTTGTCAGTCGATCGGGTGCCATTGGCGTTCCCGTAACTTTTGTCAGCCGAGCGGGTGCCATTGACGTTCCCGCAGCCTTTTGTTAGTCTATCGGGCACCATTGGCGTTCCCGCAACCTTTTGTCAGTCGATCGCGTGTCATTGGCATTCCGCAACCTTTAGTAAATTTGTCAGCCGATCGGGTGCCATTGGCATTCCCGTAGCATTTTGTCAGCCGATAGGACGCCATTGGCGTTCCCGCAACCTTTTGTCAGTCGATCGGGTGCCATTGGCATTCCCACAACCTTTTGTCAGCCGATCGGGTGCCATTGGCATTCCCGCATCCTTTTGTCAGTCGATCGGGTGCCATTGGCATTGCGCAACCTTTAGTAAATTTGTCAGCCGATCGGGTGCCATTGGCGTTCCCGCAGCCTTTTGTCAGTCGATTGGGCGTCATTGGCGTTCCCGCAATCTTTTGTCAGTCGATCGGGTGCCATTAGCGTTCCCGCAGCCTTTTATCATCCGATCGGGTGCCATTGGCGTTCCCGCAGCCTTTTATCAGCCGATCGGGTGCCATTGGCATTCCCGCAACCTTTTGTAAATTTTTGTTCAAGTGACCTCTATGAACCCTTGCTAGCATGGTGCCCGAAGCACGTTACTAGATTTTTTTTTTTTTGGTTACATAAGAGATCATGGATTTCACATCAAGATGATATCATGCTTTATAAGAATCTAAGCGTTTTATTATACATGGTATGTTAAATTAATGGAGTGGCGATGCAACTAGATGACGTACAGAAAGAAAATATCGATGTAGAACTAAGTTGTAGCTTACGCATAAATATTCTATGATTTAATTAACTACACATGTGAGATTTTTGGAAAGACATTATGCTCAAAGAAATAATTTATTAAACAGTTAATTGAGTACAGAAGATGCAGTAAAAACAGACAAGCGTTTTTCAGATGTCACATGCTTTAATTAAGAGCTTCGGGCGCGCTTTTAATGATAGGTACATATACAAATTTTAACATATAAGATACGAAATTGATCGAAGATTCAAAAAGTAGTAAAAAGCCTTATTACGTTAATGAGTTAACACCGTATACATATGACTACGCGGATGGCATCCCGCTTCATGCTTTACTAGCTGTATCTCTATGAGCCGTGTAGATGTATTCTGCCCCTAAATGGGTGTCATGTGTTCATAAATAATTACCTAGTTAAGCAAATATGTGTCGTCTGTCCCAATTTTTATCAAACAGCTGTAACATCGGAAATAAAAATAGACCAAGGTTAGAGATACCAAGGTGGTGCTCTAGAGAAACAATAGTCGCGTCCATCTCTTGTTCTTGTACGCTCCGCTTTTGGATTGGACTGGTGACAAAATATAAGCTTTACTTGTTGTGATAATTGGTAGCAGGCTCTGTCCTCTAAACTCCTTCTTCAGCATCTCCATCCCCCGGACGAAAGCATGGACGCGGAGAAAGAAAAGAACCATAGTTGGTTGCACTGTACCGCTTGTAGCAGTCATCGTACTTTGGTAAGCTTGGATTGCCGTGTGTAGAGTTGGTGCTGGCGTGGTGAAGCGACGATGATGGATGCGGAGGTGGGAGGCGCTGGGATGTTGTCAACGGCGGAATTAGTGGCGACAGAAACACATGGTGGGGGTCTGTTATGGAAGCCGCTGATTTGACCCCGCGTCTAATGGACTGGTTTCCTCCCCCCGTTTTTTTTAGCCTATTCCAGCATATCCGATTAGCTGCCCTTCTCCGCGGATCTTTATCTTAGTTGTTATGTGCTTGAGAGCGCTCTGTGTTTCTTTGAAATGACCCCCGAGTTCCTTCATGATGGATAATCAAGCGAGAACGGAGTGGTTGTTGCTTTTTCGCGTAGGTCCATTGGACAAAGACGTGTGAAGAACAGTTGGGCATCGGCAAATACGGGTTCCTCGTACTGTTGTAGTGCTCGTTCATGGAAGATACTTTTTACAACATAATGTATCTTTACACTCAGCCGCTTATCATCAACTCTCCTTCTCCAGTATTTAGAGTTTCGGTGAGGGGATCTGATTAGTTGTTTCTCCCAGGAAAGCTTTACAGGGTGTTAGTTCTGAAGGGAGTTGGGGGATTTGGGTGTACTTGTGTTTTTTCCCGTTAGTCGTGAGGGAGTTCGAGGAAGTCTCTTAAAATTCCCGTTAGTCGTGGAAGAGTTTAGAAGAGTCTCCCTAACTTCCTAGAAAACCCCTTTAGTGGTGGGGGAGTTTGAAAGAAACTCTTAAACTCCCTGTTAGTGGTAAAAATTAGAATGATATGGAGTTTTTTTTTTTGGGAGTTCTGGGGAGTTCTAGGGAGTTTATAGTGTATTTTTTCCTCACTCCAAATCTCTCAAAAAAGTAGAGATTTTGGGAGAGTCTCTCAAACTCCCTACACTCAACACACCAAACTCTCTCAAACTCCCTATACTCTCTTACACTCCCTCAAAATTCCCAAGATTCAAAATACATTAAAGTCCCTCCAACTCACTCGTGGACTAACCCCCTGTTAGTTTAGTCGTTATGCACTTGACAGTTTTTCTGAGAACAAACCCCCAGGCTCTACTACAACAAAAGCAAGGAGTTGTAGATTTATTTGTAGGCTTCTCTGGACGCAGGCGCCCTGGTACAGTTTGATGTAGTTGGTAGTTCACTGATACACGGCTGTTGGAATTGTAGCGCTCTCCCTCAAGTCACAATTCTAGGCGACTCTTTGGTCAATGAATCAAATGACAAAACACCGAATCAGTGAGGAACTCGATCAGAAGAGTCTAAGGACAAGATAATTACAAAACTGGATTTCGATTGTAAATCAGACGAAACGTTCTACTGGAAAAGAAACCTTTTAGGATTTTTTTTTTTATAATACATAGTCGTGAATTGACATATGTTTGAGAAGAAACTTATCTTTCGACGACATTGTGTTGAAATTGCTTGATGTTAATTCCTGAGCTCTGTGTTGACGACGATTCCGTTTGTTGTTTAAGAAGGAGCTGTTTTCGTTATGGTTCCTCGACTCAGCGTGCTGGTGTGCTTTGGTGTAGCCGGCGATGAGGTGGAAGCGCGATTGTGTGCATCTAGCCATAGGCGTGGAGGTGATGGACGCGGAGGTGATTAGTGAGAAAATGTTAAAGGGAAAAGATGGCATGAGTAGCCGAGGAAGAGAGATAGAACCGTCTATGGGCGAGTTTCTAGGAAGAAAACTGAAAGTTCGGTTCAGGGAAAAAGGGGACTTTTCAATAAAAGGAGAGACGCGTGTTCTTTATGGGAATTGGATGGATGGGCTAGGCACGAGCCTCCAGTTATGTCGCCAAATGTTGAGAGGTGATTTTGATTTTGGTTCTACAAGTCCTAGCCACAACACACCCAATTTCCAAGAGAGAGAAAAAGAGAGAAAAAAAAGAGATCCCTTCTGTTGTACTATATGCATATTTCTATAGACTTTTCAAAAGCCCTTCCTTTTATGATGTCATGCCACATGTCCTAAACCTCCTTAGTTAGTACTTACGTCATTCCTTCTCTAATACAACCTCCTCTTTCCTATTAATTCCTTCCATGTCCTTTCCATCTTATGGATACTTTCTTAATGGACTTGGGCTTTAGTCCCCATGTTTGATATTGGGTTTGCCTCCCTTTTGGGGGCACACTAGCCCGTCTAAGGCGTAATATTTTTCATGTATCAACAACAATCATTCAATAAAAATCAATTTTCTTTTCCAATATTAGTTCCATGCAAATAATCATAAAAGAAATTGGAAGAATTAATTAAAATAGAAATATACCACTTTTCATGGAACAATGGCTTCCTCCGTCGCCTTAGCTAAGGATTTTAGCTCCTCATATTGTTCATGTGCTCAAAATAAGTGATCATAGCCAGGGCCGGTCCCAAAGGGGAAGCAGGGAAATCTCCACTTTGGGGCATCAAGGCCTAGGGGGAAACAAAATAAGTGCTTTATGTTTTGGGTTTTTATCAAAAATAAAAACATTTTTAGGGGCTTATTCATAAATATATGTGATATATGGGGCAGAAATTGAACAGTTTTAGGACTAAATTGGAAATTTTTTTCTCTTTCCACTAAATAATCCTTAATTCCCTATTGCAGGCTTAGGAAAAAAAATCGCAGCTACCAGAATTTAGGAGGTATATATGCTAATATGGCATTGACTTGTTTTGTGCACGACATAACTGATTGCTGGCACAATTGGTTGATGTCAATGTTCAAAGATTTGCCTATCAAAAAATTATAGGATCTAGTAGTTCAATTTATAATCGAAAAATCATACGCTGTACATTCATTCCACTATTCAAATTTTTGTTTATCGCACTTACCTTTTTTCCTCCTTTAAGACACGCCTTCAGTTAAAAAGGAAGCAAACATTACGATCTCAAAATAAAAAGAAGAGTTAAAAAATGCTCTTGTTACACTAAGTTAAGCTGCAGCGTAAAAGAATTAATATAATTATGGGGGCAAAAAAAATTTAGTCCACTTCGGGGCAAAAAAAAGTCAGGACCGGCCCTGTCATAGCTCAAAAGTGTGATAAACAAGAGAAAACTAATAACTCTGACAGTTTGCAATGTTGTATAGGCGTTACAAACAGTTGTTACAATGCTGTTATAGAAACGATATATGAAAACTGCTGCAAAAGAATAGTGAATTAGCGACACACAGAAAGTGTCGTCTACGTCTTCTTCTTCCTTCTTCTCTACTGATGATGAATCGTCTCTGCAACTGGTTTTCTTCACTGCAACTCCCCCAAAGTCTCGATATCCTTTTTGTGAACTCCTAGCAGCTCTTATATACAGGGTCGATAAAAATCCCAAGAAATCTTCGATTCTTTTCTTCTTCTTCACGGCCAAGTCAAGGAAATAAATCTCCTCTTTTTATTTTTACGCGTCCAGAGTAGCTCCAACTTTTTCCAAAGATAGAGTAATCGAATCAGGAAATATATTCTTTTCATAAACTACACTTAACTTCCCAAACGAACCCCCAAAAATCCCGAAGTAAATCCTCCACCTCTGTTTTACCCAAACTCGTATAAACCTCATCTTTCTTCGAATCAAAAGTGGGTACCATCCCCGTTTGGTCTCAATGGGTCAATATAGATCCCTATCAACAAGAAACTTTGATAAATACTCGCTGAAATCGAGCCCAGAAACTTCCACAGTTGAGAAAGTATTTTCCCCTGTTTCACGTCGAACTCAATGATTCACCCCAAGTTGATTTAATCCAAACTGTTTACCAGTCCTATTATCCTTAACAGGCCCAAAGAACTTAAAATCCATGATTAAATCTCTCCCCCACATATCCAAAACTCAAATCCAACTCTGCCAGTTGCTTTCCCGCCAAAACAGAATTTAAATGGGAAGAAGGTGGTGTCCCCTTAACCAATAGCCGCGTGCCCTTATCAGCTGATCTGGGGTGCCCTGAATCAGAAGCATGGGCGTCTTTAATCATAGGGTGCCCCTTAATAATTGAGGGGCCCCTTATCCAAATGAGGGGTGTCTTTAGTAATTTTCTCCCACGAGCGCAAAAACCACTTTTCGAGCCAATTTTGCCGCAAAAACTTATTTCTCCAAAAACACCTGCAAAAGACATAAAATACCAATATAAGTACAAAAATGGTTACTAACAATATACATAATCGAGATCAAAATAGACACATAAATGCGTCTGTCAGTAAGAAAGACCAAGGTACAACTGTTACAGGTGTTGATGGTGGTTTTTAGCTAAGGTTAAAATTGTAAAACCTTGCATCTGATGTGACGTCACCCTGTAAGGAAACAGAGCCTTGAGTGTTAACCTCTCCAGTGGCATATTTATTGACCCATTCAATATATTTACATGAAATTTATCCAGACTGGCGCATGTAGCAACCATCCCAGATGTTCTGTAAATTTCGGCGCCTTGCCTATATTCGCTTAATATAAGTTTCTTTGAATGCTTTCTATGCTATGTTCCCCGGCTGAACCCTTAATGTTGATATGGCATGACAATTTTTGTTCACTCGCAACAAAGTAGCACGAATTTCCAAATATCAAGGATAATGTTTTTGCATAAGGTATTCAATCAGAAAGCATGCTGCTCTCTGGCAATGAACTTAAATAACTCTCTGTCAACACATAGAATCCAATCAATTACTTTTGCACCTTGCGCTGTATACCAGACTTTGCTTGTCGAAAGTAAGCCTAGGAAAACTAGGAAATTAATCCTCCATGGATTAGTAGGTGCAAAACCTTGCCCAGAATCAGAAAACAGGGAGCCACGGCAGCAAAAGGAGGCGTGGCCATGCCTTAGGCCAGCTGGCGCCACTTTCCATTGGCCACGCCCCATCCTAAACCGACCATATTTCCCCCGACCAATCAGTTCGTTTTAAACTCGCCGCACACACATAAGTTGTGGCTGGGCCCATACTTACCTGCCCCATTTCCCATCGACCAATCAGGTCGCTCTAAATCCGCCACACTGACACCAGAAGTGTAGCCACGCCCATGCTTGGTCGGCCCCTCTCCTTCCTACCGACCAATTAGGTCACTTTAAAATGCGCCACAAGCACTAGAGATGTGGCCGCGCCTTATGTTTGGCCGGCCCCTTTCTTGACCAATCAAGTCGCTCTAAACTCGCCACCATACACTAAAGGCCAAAATCCCCCTTCCGCGCCACCATACTAACTGGCAAGCCAAACGCGCCCTGCCACAACAACATATTAATCGGCATGCCAACATGCCACTCTGCCACAGTAACATGCCACGAGCCACTTTAGCCTTGGCCATGCCGCCAAGCCCTAACTTTGGCCACGGTGCCAAATCCTAGCGTTGGCCACGCTGTCAAGCCATAACTTTGGCCATGGCGCCAAATCCTAGCCTTGGCCACGCCGCCAAGCCCTAATTTTGGCCACAATGCCAAATCCTAGCCTTGCCACGCCGCCAAGCCCTAATTTTGTCCACGACGCCAAATCCTAGCCTTGGCCACGCCACCAAGCCCTAACTTTGGCCACGACGCCAAATCCTAGCCTTGGCCACGCCGCCAAGCCCTAATTTTGGCCACGACGCCAAATCCTAGCCTTGGCCACGCCGCCAAGCCCTAACTTTGGCCACGACGCCAAATCCTAGCCCTGGCCACGCCGCCAAGCCCTAACTTTGGCCACGACGCCAAATCCTAGCCCTGGCCACTCCGCCAATCCCTAATTTTGGACATGACACCAAATCCTAGTCTTGGCCACGCCGCCAAGCCCTAATTTTGTCCACGCAGCCAAATCCTAGCTTTGGTCATGTCACAACGCCACAGGTGTGGCCACGCCACAACGTTACAGGCGCGGCTATGTCATTATTCCATTAACAAGTTCCAACAGAATGTGGCCATAACCAACGGACACCCTCTCTCCTGAATTACAATCTCTGCCATCCAAGTTCGCCACCGAACTGACAGACTTGTGGCAAGTTTCAGGCGACCAGCTGCCTAAATCTAGTGTCCATGGTTACGCCAGGCGCCACTTGCACCACCGTGCCACTGGCATGCACGAGCCATGCCAGCCATGCCACATTTCTAATGGCGTACACCAAACGCCACCGCGCCATTATCAGGCGCCAACACAAGGTAGCCATAATCAATGGATACCCTCCTTCATGAGATGCGATCTCAGCCATCGAAGTTCGCCACCGAACTGACAAACCTGTGGCAAGTTTTAGGCGACTAGCCAAAACGAGCCTAATAGCATTACATGCTATTTTCTTGCGATAAGTCCCTTGACTTTGACTTTCCACACCTAGCAAAGTGCTACATTTTTTCCACGAAAACACTCGAGACATCAAACATGTCACAAACTAAGGGATGCTCAGCAGGGTATTGGTATGGCGGTTTACAACGTGCGGCGCGCAATGCGCCCGTTACAAGAAAGTGTCATGAAGCGGGACAATTAGTGGTGGTGAAAAGTAACGGTGTAAACGAATTCACTTCCTTCATCATGGAAGCATAATGTCTGAAAGTTACACGAATTCACTTCCTTCATCATGGAAGCATAATTACCGACGGTTACAAGTCATAAACAACTACACCTTCAGAATCAACTATTCTGGTCTCAACACTTTCTTCGCTTCCCTCCCTAAGACCAACCCTTCTCCTTCACTTTGTGACCGAAGCAAGCCTGGAACGGCCATTTCTTGGTTTAGGCCAGGATTGGACAGATTGATCTCTCGAATCAAAAGTACTCCCGTGCAGTGCATTGTTTAGGGTTTAGACTCGTTTCTCATCCACACACACAAATTTACCAAAATCGGTAAAAATAATTTTCACCCACAAACAATTGGCCACCACAGTGGGAGATTAATCTCTCGGTTATAATATCAATTTCTAATTTCCAATTTCATTTTTCAACCTTGATCTTAAGATGGTAGAACTCAGGTCCGGATCATCAACAAACCCTGGGAACACTAGCGCTGAAATCATCCTCGGTATTAACGTTCCTTCCAGTGGCATTAATACGTCACATGTCAACACCAGCGGCTCAGAAAATATTCCTTCTGGCTTTACACCTCCGATCACCAGAGTCAGAGCCACTGCCGCCACCCCCAACATTTCTTCAAGTGTGACACGTCCAACCGTCACAAGAGCCGATGCTACTCCACCATCAGGACGGGAGACTAGAGGAGCCAGAGGAAGCCGATCCCATATTACCATTGCTGATTTGATGGAAAGACAGGAAGTTCTTTCCAAAACTCATACGGATATGGCCACAGCTTAGAAGGAGCCTCTTTAACGTTTCGCTCCAGAAGTTGCTCCGCTTCAACGTTTCAATCCAGGTCCCCTTCAACGTTTCGTTCCAGGAGCCGCTCTGCTTCAACGTTCTTTCCATAAGTCGCCACTCCTCTCTGTCAAGAATCGTGTCGTAGCCACACTCCTCCTTGTCAAGGATCGTGATCACAGCCAGCCAAGGTTCGTAGTTATGGACACTTTTTGACCCATCTTGCTAAACCTCGTCGTCGTGGACAGTTTACTCGATTATGCATCCAGCCAATCCCTCTGCTTCCATAGAAGCCCATGCGATTCCAACCAACCTATTTTGGTTCCCACGACGATGTAGTCTCTTCTGATCACAACTGCTTCCAAGAACTGTTGTTGCTCGTTTATCATACCAGCCAGAGCTTTACCATAGCAACAACCAGTATAAAGAAGACACGGTCAACCAAAAGGTCATAGCCACGACAAGGTCATCCACCCTTCAAAGGTGTAGTGTAAGAATATCATCACCTCTCTGTCTAGAAGGCGTCTGCAACACTTCACGAGGCCGCGGCGGATCCCAAGCCTACTCAGAGAACACAACTTCAGTAACCAAAGAGAAGTGTGACTGTGGACTTCTCATCACGGTGCATCCCCGACAACAATCAAGAATTTATGAGATAACTCCAGAGACACGGCTGAAACATTTTTCTTGAAGAGACAGAGAGAGCCACGATTAACGACATAACTCTCTCACTTCTACCTTTTCGTTATCCAGAATGTTTTGTCCATGTGATATTCCAAGCATCCCGGCATCACATCCAGGAGAGTATGATAAGATTGTATCGAATCCCATAGGCGTGGATTCAAGGCGATGCAGTTAAAGTAGGCTACACTTGGGGACTGAAGCCTCCTTCATGTTTAGAAGCCTAAACGCAGTCACCACCTTACCAGTGAATGCGGCAGAAGCACATCTTCCACGAGAAAATAGGCTCAGGATAATTACACATGGGGACTACCGGAGTGGGATGCCTTCACTTCCCTCAACCAGGTTATTTCCGATTTAAACATCATCACCGTCAAAGTTTTACGAGCCGCAAGAATTTCTCAACATGAAGCCGTACACGTGCATCAAAGACCCCAAAAGCACGCCACAGAGATACATTCACATGCCCTGCCACGCCATCGTATCTAACAGAAGTATAACTGGGGACTACTCACCGCATCCCATTCCATACAATAGTCCAAGATTCAGAAGATGGTTTAAAGGATGTTGCTTGGAATGAAGTCCTGGTAGCAGCATATCGGCAACGCAACGCTCTAAGCTCGTCTACTTCACCCAATGGCTCCAGAAGATTTCGACCATGCAAGCATCCACAGCATATCATCATCGCAATCAGAAAATCCAAGCACCAAATAACCTAAAATTAAGGATGGACCAACAACGCAACCATAGTCTCCAAGATTAGCTCTGACATGATCATTGCCGAGCATATATTTCATCCATCTATCCCAAGATCGCAATGGAGTTTGGTAAATTTTTAAATCCACTGGAGAGGTTAGATACTCATTCTTCTGGAGTCAGAGTCTTATTACACATTCTGGAGAAGATCGATGGTATTGTTGGGTGGATACATGCGAGAGTACCTACCTTGAGTTCTCCTGGATTTCCTTGCCGTTGATTATCACCATTGGAGATTTATTTTTTGTCATTAATGCTCGCTCTACCACCGCTAACAAATGACGAAGAGGAGCCAGATGCTGCAGATGAAAGCACGGAGCCCGACGAACAACAAAAACAGAAGAGGGTCGATACCCCTTTTCATACGAATGCAGTTTCTAGAGTTTGAACAAAATAAGGATTCCTTATTGATCCATGAACGGGAATAGATGACTAGGCGCACCATACTCATGCTCCATAGCTGAACAAGTAGTGTGCCAATATCTCCGCTCCATGACCGAACCAGCAGCGCGCCAGCACAAGGAACACCAGTCGCTCAACCTACAAACGATTCATGGCTCCAGCACTCCGTGGGTCAATCCAACGCTCCATGGATCCATCACTCCGTGGTCAAGCCAACTCTCCATGGCTCTAGCACTCCGTGGTCAAGCCAACTCTCCATGGCTCCAACACTCCGTTGTCAAGCCAACTCTCCATGACTCCAGCACTCTATGTTTAAGTTAGCGTCAACGCTCCAGCATTCCGTGATCCAGCCATCAAGCCTTCCAAGTGACATTTCCACCGTTCCACGGACTGAATCCATCAGCACTATCATCACCGCTTGGTAGCCAAAATTCCAGCGCTATCATCACCGCTTGGTAGTCAAAGTTCCAGCGCCATCATCACCGCTTGGTAGCCAAAGTTCCAGCGCTATCATCATCGCTTGGTAGCCAAATTTCCAGTGCCATCATAACTGTTTGGTAGCCAAAGTTCCGACGTCATATTTTCACCATTCTATAGACTGAAGCCAGTTTCCACCATTCCATGGACTGAATCCAGTTTCCACCATTTCATGGACTGAAGCCAGTTTCCACCATTCCATGGACTGAAGCCAGTTTCCACCATTTCGTGGACTGAAGCCAGTTCCACCATTCCATGGACTGAAGCCAGTTTCCACCATTCCATGACCTAGCTAGCGCCATCTAAGCCGTTCAAAACAGCGTCATCTCTACCAACCAAGGAAGCGTCATCTTGGATATTCAAAGTAGCTATCCACCGTTCCACGAATCAGGAGCCAGCCGTGCCATCTCTGCTTCTCCGTGATCTAGCCAGCCAAGTGCCATCCACCGCTTCACGGACCTAGCCAACAACACCGCTCCAAGGACCTAGCCAACAGCGCTGCTCCGAGGATCTAGCCAGCAACACCATTCCATGGATGTAGCCAAGCAATTAGCACCGTCCATCATTCAAATCCAACAGCGCCATCTACCTTTCCTAGCCAACCAGCGCCCGTTCCGCGGACCAAGTTGCAATGTCACCTCTGCCGATCAATATCCAAAGCTGTAGCGCTAATGCCAATACCCCATGTCCAAGCCGAATTTATGCAAATCCGCCAATACAAGGATCACGGATTCCTCATGCCTTTCACAAAAGGTTAGTCGAATTTCCATGACGATCTCTTAACGTCTTTCCCTTTCGGTTTAACTCTTTTTTGTCACCATCTCATGCTTACCCCGCAACAACGCCACTGTTACGTACTAAGCAGGGGACTTAATGTTGATGGTGGTTTTTAGCTTAGGGTTAAAATTATAAAACCTTGCATCTGATGTGACGTCACTCTGTAAGGAAACGGAGCCATGAGTGTTAACCTCTCCACTATCATATTTATTGAGTCATTCAATATATTTACATGAAATTTATCCAGACTGGCGCATGTAGCAACCATCCCAGATGTTCTGTAAATTTCGGCGCCTTGCCTATATTCGCTTAATATAAGTTTCTTTGAATACTTTTTATGCTATGTTCCCCGGCTGAACCCTTAATATTGATATGGCATGACAATTTGTGTTCACTCGTAGCAGAATAGCACGAATTTTCAAATATCAAGGATAAGGTCTTTCCATAAGGTATTCAATCAGAAAGCATGCTGCTCTCTGGAAATGAACTTAAAGAACTCTGTGTCAAAAAGTAGAATTCAATCAATTACTTTTGCGCCTTGCGCAGTATACCAGACCTTGCTTGTCGAAAGTAAGCGTAGGAAAACTATGAAATTAATCCGCCATGGATTAGTAGGTACAAAACCTTTCCCAGAATCAGAAAATAGGGAGACGCAGCAGCAAAGGGAGGCGTGGCCATGCCTTAGGCCAGATGCGTCACTTGCCATTGGCCACGCCCCATCCTAAACCGGCCCTGTTTCCCTCGACCAATCAGGTCCCTTTAAAAACTCGTCACACACACATAAGTTGTGGTTGGGCCCATACTTACCGGCCCCATTTCCCATCGACCAATCAGGTCGCTCTAAAGCCGCCATAATCACGCCAGAAGTGTAGCCACGCCCATGCTTGGCCGGACCCTCTCCTTCCTACCGACCAATCAGGTCACTTAAAAATGCGCCACAAGCACTAGAGATGTGGCCGCGCCTTATGTTTGGCAGGCCCCTTTCTTGACCAATCAAGTCGCTCTAAACTAACCACCATACATTAAAGGCCAAATGCGCCCTGCCGCGCCACCGTACTAACTGGAAAGCCAAACGCTCCCTGCCACAACAACATATTAATCAGCATTCCAACATGCCACTCTGCCGCAGTAACATGCCACGAGCCACTTTAGCCTTAGCCATGCCGCCAAGCCATAACTTTGGCCATGGCGCCAAATCCTAGCCTTGGCCACGCCGCCAAGCCCTAACTTTGGCCACGACGCCGAATCCTAGGCTTGGCCACGCCGATAAGCCCTAATTTTAGCCACAACACCAAATCCTAGGCTTGGCCACGCCTCCAAGCCCTAATTTTGGCCACGACGCCAAATCCTAGCCCTGGCCACGCCGCCAAGCCCAAATTTTTGCCACGGAGCCAAATCCTAGCTTTGGCCATGCCACAACACCACAGGCGTGGCCACGCCACAACGTCACAGGCGCGGCTATGCGATTATGCCATCAACAGGTTCCAACATAATGTGGCCATAATCAACAGCCACCCTCTCTCCTGAATTACAATCTCTGCCATCCAAGTTCGCCACCGAACTGACAGACTTGTGGCAAGTTTCAGGCGACCAGATGCCTAAATCTAGTGGCCATGGATATGCCAGACTCCACTTGCACCACCGTGCCAATGGCATGCACGAGCCATGCCATCCATGCCAGATTGCTACTGGCATACACCAAACGCCACTGCGCCATTATCAGGCGCTAACACAAGGTAGCCACAATCAATGTCTACCCTCCTTCATGACATGCGATCTCAGCCATCAAAGTTCGCTACCGAACTAACAAACCTGTGGCAAGTTTTAGGTGACTAGACAAAACGAGCCTAATAGCATTACATGCTATTTTCCTGCGGTAAGTCCCTTGACTTTGACTTGCCACATGTAGCAAAGTGGTCGAGACATCAAACATGTCACAAAATGGGGGATGCTCAGCAGGGTATTGGTCTGGCGGTTTACAACGTGCGGTGTGCAATGCGCCCGTTACAAGAAAGTTTCATGAAGCGGGACAATTAGTGGTGGTGAAAACTAACGGTCTAAACGAATTCACTTCCTTCATCATGGAAGCATAATGTCTGATGGTTACACGAATTCACTTCCTTCATCATGGAAGCATAATGACCGACGGTTACACATTACTCTATTCTTTTACCACTCAATCGTTTCTACTTCCTACGAGACCAAGGTACGCTTCAATATGACTTGTATAAATAGGCTTCACCTATTTTCACCAAATAACAAGTTTTGGTCGGAAACACAATACAATATCCAGATATCACCTGGTAGCTTTCCATTCTGCTAGCCAGTTCTACTTTCTGATACAAGTCATAAACAACTACACCTTCAGAATCAACTATTCTGGTCTCAACACTTTATTCGCTTCCCTCCCTAAGACCAACCCTTCTCCTTCACTTTGTGACCAAAGCAAGCCTCGAACGGCCATTTCTTGGTTTAGGCCAGGATTGCACAGATTGATCTCTTGAATCAAAAGTACTCCCATGCAGTGCATTGTTTATGGTTTAGACTTGTTTCTCATCCACACGCACGAATTTACCAAAATCGGTAGAAACAATTTTCACTCACAAATAACAGGGCCTCGTCAAAGAGGGGGTAAGAAACTAAGCGCTAGTGCACGGAGAGAAAGGAGTCAAAAAAGAAATTTTAGCGATGATGGTACTCGAGAAGGAGTAGAACCAAGCGTACCACAAGGAACTCAAGAAGAATTAGAACCAAGCGCTTCAGAAATAACTCAAGATGAACTTGGACAAAGTGTTCCAGAAATTAGAGTACAAGAAGAAGGACAACCAATTACACAAGGATAAGGAGGAGTTACAAGGAAGGCAATTGCGAAGAAACCATTACACCTTGTCCCCATTCATTTTAAGAAGAGGGATTTTGAAGAAGAAATCCCGTGGATACCTAGAGATGGAGGAGCATTGTTATTTGTCTACAAAGATTCATGGTCCAGAGAAATCTACGAAACCGAGGTAATAATTATATTCTTTTTTACTAAGGTATTGTCGTTTAATTCGTAATAATACTCTATTAATTTTGTAATGTGTTGTGTGTTTAATAGTATCATTCCGATGCGATTCTTCTACTCAAACCCACAGCCGCACCAACAAAAATGAAAAAATGGCCTTTAGAAAAATAATGTGAAAGGTTCAAGACAATCTTAGCCAACTAGGGGTTATCTACTGCTGCCGAGAATTCAATGTTGGAACATGATCGGGTCGCGAAATCGGCTTTTGGGGAGAGAATGTATCCCGAGACTGACACCTTTCATATACCGTTTGGGGAGGTGACGATTACTCCGGATGATGTGAAGCAAATTCTTAGTCTCAATGATCATGGTGTAGCTGTCAAGTATAACTACCCAAAGCAGTTAAGTTGGGAACAACTTTATGATTTCTGCCAGAAGTGTATCGGTTGGGATAAAGCGACAACGGACATTTATTTCAACACGTGCTTTCCTTACAAGACTAGGAAGTTCAGCATGAGTCAGTTGGTGAAGATGTTCGCAGGCGCAAAGGAGAAAGAAGGGAAATGACTGTTAAGTGGTGCTGAAGTGGATGTCGCGACCACCGCCTATCTCTTGTATGTATTGATGTGTTATATTCCCCAATGCCAGTGGAAACCGAGTAGACGCCAACCTTTTACAACTATTGCATCCTCTCCATAAGGTCACAGACTACTCTTGGGGCACGACATGCCTTGCATTCTTGATGAAAGACTTGAGAAAGGCGTCGAAGCTTAGAACTAGCCAAATTGCCGGGAACGTGAGTCTATTCCGGGTATTTGCTCAACTATATTAATTAATTGATCGGTGTTTTTTTGTTCATCTAATGTAAGAATCAATTTCTAATACTTGGTTCGACATCTATGTAGACATGGATCTATGACCACTACCCTAGTCTGAAATTGGCAGTAGAAAACCCAGATTAGGAGAAAGGTACACCGAGAGGAACAAAGTACAAGTTCAATGACAAATGTTCAAGGACATAGGAGCAACAGTTGGTTAGCTTGAGGGAGAAACTAGATGCGATGAAGTCCGCGGAGGTATGTTTTGTTCCATACAAGGAAGACCGATGTAGTGGACATATAGCGGGTCGTTCCGAGTTGTGTCGCTATTTTGGACCGTTGTGGCACCCCACAGGTTATGTGATGTACAATGGATCAAGGGTGATGTGACAACATGGTTATTTACAAAGAGTACCATGACATCACATACATGACAAGTTCAAGTTGGACGTGGAGCATAGCGAGTCTAACCAGGACACCATCAAGGTAGTTTACTTTAGTACACCATCTGTTATTGACCATTGGGATAATAGGATGGACTTCATGGTGAACGCTGGGAGAGTTGTCAACCGAGATGATGATAATGCTCCGGATATATGGAGTGGTACCACGAGCATTCTATCTTCGTGTAATCCGTAAACTTAAAGCAAAGACGACCTCAGCGACTTCCATTTACAAGTGTATCGTCAAAGAAAAACCAACATGTTATGATAGACTGATGCGTATTATTATATATTTTCCCTTTAATATTACGGCTCATTGTTTTAGGTAAACTCCATTTGATGTTTCGTCAATTAAAAAAACAGGTGCAAAGTTCAAGTTTTTGTCCAAATGGTGCGGTTGATTGCATAACGGCTGGAGTAGCTGTGCCAATTGAGAAGATAAAAAATCACAGAGAGATGATTGATAATGTTGATAATGAAGAGTATGCAGCGGAGTTTGGGGAGAAAGTAACGAAGAACCCGCCCAAGAAAAAAACATCAAAGACGAACAAAAGATCTCAGGCTTCTTCGAGCTCTCTTGCTAAAGAGAATATTGATTAAGATGAAGGTGGTGCTGGTGATAATGCGGTTCGTCCGGGTCGTGCTAAGTGTTCTAAAACTTTAGCTAAGAACACTCAGAAGAAAACTAGGCGTTAACGTATTGTTCGATGTTATGGATTATGTTGTTTTAACAGTTTCTTTCGTAATTATGGTGTTTTAAATACTTTTTTTGGATTATATGTTCTTAAGTTTATGAGTTATGAATGTATTTTGAGTTATGTTTATTACTTGATTATCTGAAACTGCTGAATTATTCACAATAATCGGAGGATAAACTAGCAACCTTACCTATCGATTCTGGTAAAATTTAAAAAAAATGGTCAGATATGTGCAAAATTGATAGTACCATTATCAACCTTAACTACCGATTCTGGTGAATTTTCCAAAAATTTGTCAGACGGGTCCACAATCGGAAGTAAAACTATTAAATGGTACTACCAATTATGGTGGTTTCATTTCAAAGTTCTTCTGAACCAAAAAAACCCTTATAATCGGACAAAACATTTTCTCCTTGTCTACCGATTAACATGGGGTTTAAAATCGTTATGTTAGGTGACCTTCATAGGCTACCGATTATGTTAGTTCCCAAATTCGAAAAACTTGAGATTTTTTCAAAAGTTAATTTTGGGGCAACTTTATAATCGAGAGAAATGTTACCTCCTAGTCTACCGACTATGTTAGTTCCCAAATTCGAAAACTTGTTATTTTTTCCAATTTCAATGATGGGGCAACTTCATAATCGGAACTGTATTATGATATTACTACCGATTGTGTACACGGAAACTACCGATTATGGGGTTCGTAGTCAAAAAAAAAAAAAAAAGAGGCAAAGCAAATTAAACTACGGATTGTAGTTTTATCTATCGATTATGGAAGGTATATTTGCCATTTCGAAAAACCAGAGATAAAGGATGGCTTCATTTTAGGTTTGGTTGACCTTTTTTTTGTCTTATTAATCGCACATAATTCTTTCGGGATAAAAGTGCCGGGTTTTTAATTAGAAAATATAAAAGTTCCACCGAAAAACTTAACGGGGTTAAATGCACAACTCAGGACACGTGGCTTAAACTGATAGGCCGGGATATGGGAACAAGTAATATTGGGTACAATCGTATAAAACCGTATAGAAGATATGTAGCCAGTGCCACTCAATTAATTTTCGTTAGAATACGGGCATCCAACTCAAAACCAATTGGCAATGAGTGGAGAGGCCCCATGTGATTATAAACTGCAGGATCTTAGAAACCCAGACAATGTGAGTCTAATAATCTCAACTCGTCGGCGCGGTCAATGACTCGTCGTAAATAGCCTGCTCTGATACCATGTTAGAATACGGGCATCCAACTCAAAACCAATTGGCAATGAGTGGAGAGACCCTAAATAATTATAAACCGCATGATCTTAGAAATCCAGACAATGTGGGACTAATAATCTCAATAATTTTCATCAATAAAAAGTTCTGGAATGCAACTGAGTCGTAAAAGCTTACGTGAATCCATAGAGTCTCTCGTGAACTACATTCGGAAGACAGAGCCTGGTCAAGTCAACAATTTTCCCAATCAAGCCATGCATGCTTCATCAAATATACAATGCTCCCATAATACTCTTTACTTATTTTGTGCAAATTATTTATATGACTGACTAAAAATCAGCAAAATGCAGGAGCTTCTTTACAACACATAAGATTAAAAGCTATACATTATTCACTTTCTGCTCTAAATTTTGGATCTAAAACTCAAAGGCTTCTACTTCAGCTTCACACTAAATTTTGGATCTAAAACTCAAAGGCTTCTGCTTCCCAACTTCACACCATGGAATATACAGGAACATTCATCATGGGGGCCATCCACCTACGTGACTTTGTTGGCGGCAGCGACTCGAGATCAAGTTACTTTAGCAGCCAACCTAATAGGAAAGTAGTAGATAACAACAATGAGGAAAAAATAAATATTAAGATACACCCAGGGTATGATTTTGTAGTGTCTCAAGCTGGTAATCAGGGTATAATACGGAGACGAGGCTTGAAATGGTGAGGATTGTAAGCTATTTAATTTTGGCTATCTATGATTTCGATAATTTATCTTCTTTTGCAGTTAAAAGTGATTATCTATGATTTTAATAATTTATTTTCTTTTGCAGTTAAGAGAGCGTAAACAGAAAGGCCTCCCAGACTGGACTGCTAATGAGATTGGTGATGCCTTTGAAACTAGTATGCGAAAGGTATTAAAAAAGCAACCACAAGAAATTAGAAACAAACTTCGTTCCACACTTATCGTTTGTAGTTATCATGAAGACGGTCCTAAGTTAATGGTGGTAAACACAGAAGAAGAGAATGTAGCCGTCAAACAAATAGAAGAAAAGTGGGCTATGGGAGGTTGGGTTTCAGAAACTGCCTATCCTAAGATCGAAGAATATTTAAAAAAAGGAATTTCACGACAAGATATCCACTGAAAGGGCTGCACATATTATTGATGTTTGCATTAGAATGATAGCTGCTTATGCCGAGGTGGAAAAAAAGGACGATGATAATAGCGTCGGAGGGGAATCAATGGGTATTATATATTTCTTATACTTACTAATCTCTAGTACTCAAAATTTTTATTAATACTCCCTCCGTTTTTTTTTTAATAAGTCAGTTTTGTTTTTAGAGAAATTTAAGGAAATTAAGAAAACGTGAAATGGTTTCCATGACACATGTTAGCAAAAGAAGTAAAGTGAGATGGTCCACATGACACTTGTCATCAAAAGAAGTCAAGAAAAAAGTGGTCTCAGAAAATTAAAGTGACATTTGAATTTTCCAATTAGGAAACCAGCTTATTTTTTTGAAACATTTATTTATAGAAACCAGCCTATTAAAAAAAAACGGAAGGAGTAGTTTTTTTAATTGTAGTTTGCATAGGTGAAGATGCGGGTGAAGAATTGATAGAGGGTATTGAACATCTACGTAAAAAGACAGAGAAACTTGAAGGCAATAAGAATAATAAATTTAGTCTCTATAACTTTGGAAAAATTATTGAACCAAAGACTAGGTACTTTGTTAATTTTCTGATAAAATTTGTTTATTTATATTGTTATATAAGATATTAAATGGTATTATTTTCTAATGCATCATCTTGTGCATTAATTAATCTCTTGATAATAGTGGTGGTGCAAGCTAAATCACTTGATTAGGAGCATGTCAGTTAGACCAATTAGTTGTACGTTAATATCACTTCCTAAGATGTACTTTCGGTTTGTTTTTGCTTGCATTCGTTCATTCCTTAGTGTCAATATAGCCGGCTGAACTCATCAATTAGATATCGGTTCCTAAAGTGTGCACCTAGCTAGAAGAGGGTGCTAAAAAAGCTACCGTTGAGCTTGTGTTCCATTTTGTCTCTCTTTATACGATCGTTATGAGCTGATATATATATCTATGTGCAGTTCCTAGACGATACAGTGACGGGTGATCGGAACAAGACATGGTTTGTGGCAAGGCCCGGAAGTGATATTATGCTGAGCAGTATCCGAAATGAAGAATCCCAACCTTTTTGGGGAGAATATAGATGATACCTGGTGATTCATTGCATTCCGTTTGATTCTATGCCCGATTTTGTTACAATAGTCTGTAGATGATAATTTTGTCTGTCTCGATTTGAAATCGGATGGAAGTTCACATGTTTTGTTCTATCCAATGTCTGCATTTTTTAAGTATTCTTGTCCTGCCATATTTTACATTTTACCTTGTTAAAATGCAATCAAATGCTACTCAATGAGGCAGTTCTGGAGAGAAGAATAGGATCAAGGCAAACATGCCACATGGAGCCAAGTTACTCAGTAGCTGAGATTTTTTAGCATGTTTCATATGTTCCTAAAAAAAATAGCCTTGTCAATAGTGAACATTATGCATGACTGTGCACGATGACGGACTGCAGATAAAATTTAAATTATCACTGCAAATTCCGGAAGGACACTCCCCTATCCAAATGTGCATCTGTCTAAAACTTAATACACTAGTGAAATAAGGACAATTTAATATTTCCCACTACTGTTTTGTCTAGACTCAACTTTTCTCTCCTGCTTACCTCTCCTTTTCTACTCTAACCACCATAAACATTAATCAACATACATATGAGTCTCATCATATACAAATTGGGATGCTTCCAAGCAGTAGTGCTTGTAGTAGAGTGATGTGGCATTATCCTCAAGTTTATATCCATCCCACCCGCCTTCCTGTATGAATGTCTATGGGGGGAATCTGCTATCTTTTTCAATATGGGGTTCCAGTTTGGATCCAGATCATTTTCATAGAACTTGACCCCCCAAAAGTCGAGACATCTTTTTATGCCATTGAGCGAGTCCAACCGAATTGATCTGATTTGAAGCACGTCACAGTTGAAGTCCTTAAAAACGACAGTCATATCAATTTCCCCGGGTCTAAGCTTCGCCAGATTAACAATCCCAATGTCTTTTAGGTTGACCACCACAAAAGGTGTATTTGCAAGCCGAATTAGCGAAGATAAAGTCAAGATAAAGTCAGCTTATGCCTTGGAAGGCAGATACCCATGAAATTCCTCTTCCTTGTAAACCCCACGAAATGGAAATGGAGAAGGTGATCCCCGCCATTTATTTTGAACTTCATCCACAAAGTTCTTTAAATCTTCGTTATGGCCCCTATCCCTGGTTTGCTTGTCTTTCTCAAACTTATCTGAATCATTATCTAATCTCCTCTGTCCGAACGGGGTCGGCACTAAACGGAATTCGATATCCTTTGTCATTTCTGTTCCCACCTTGATGTGGTGATGCAAGTGGAAGTGCAAGAGAGGCGGCATCTTGTTCTTGTCTTCAACTTGAAAAAATGCCTCCTTCGCATTCTTAAACGTAAACTGCAGATGGTAATGGGTACTGGAGGTTGTATATATGAACCCGTTGATGTGATTTGTAGATAGTGGTAAAAGTGGTTCGATTCTCAGACTTGTGAAGGATATTAATTAGACTTAAATTCTAATATTAAAATAGAAAATTCACTAAAAATTATAGCAAACTCAATCAAAGTTGATATCAATATTAAAAGAACACTGAGGCTACGATTCCACCATTTTCCAAGTTCAAAGTGATTTAATCCAATATTTATATTCATGCAATTTTTTTTGTTTAATTTAATTCTAAAATATTGCAATAAGTAGATTTTCAAAAGTAGTAATTGTAAATACCAAGTATGAAGCATCAAAAGTCTTAAAACTAAGCATACTCCATCGAAATAGACCACAATCACTCAAAGAAAAATCATATTCAATAATAGTTCAAGGAAAATAATCATATAATTATCGCAAATAAAAAGATAAAATAGAATATACCACTTTTTGTTGGAAAAATAGCTTCCTCTATCGCCTCAATAATGGGGTTTAACTCCTCATATTAATCATGGTCTCAAAATACGTGTTTGTTGCTCAAAAGATGATTAAAAGAGTGAAAGGTAATAACACAGACTGTTTGCAACAGTGTATCGGAGTTACGAAACAGCTGTTACAATGGAATTGTTACAGAAAACTGTTGTAAATACTGTTGCTTTGTCGCTGATTTTAAGATCCCAGAAACGACTGTCTTCAATGGCCTTTTGTTCTTCGTGTTCTTCCTTGTGCACCAGCAGAAACAATTTCCTGCAACTCTTGATTTCGTTCTCTTTTCTTCTCTAAACTTCCCCCAACTCTCGACTTCCCTTCTATATGACCCAAACAATCTATTTATATCAAAAATACCGATTAAGTCTCTCCCAAATCTTCCAAAATCTCTTCCCCTCTCTTCACGACCAAGTTGCGACAATTTCTTGTTTTAGAATTTCTACACGTTTCTGAGCTTTCCTTTTTATTCTAAACTCTTCCTTAGATAGATACAAATCTTTGGGAAGGTTCATAGCACTTTAATCTCTCTAAAACTCCCTAAAACAGGTCACACACGTGACTTTCCATATATTTCTGTTGTGATAAAAATCCGTCGATTGAGCCCAGTCTAATCGATTTCAACACCCATATCAGATTCCTAGACCCATAAGGAGCCTATCCTATGAAAATCAGAGGTTTAATCGACCTCAAACTCCTCCAAATCAAGAACCCTAATCTGTTCTTCACTGCCACAAATTTTCCCGCCAATTTTGAGGATTTGAAACCGTGATGAAGAAGGGGCGCCCCCTATCCAGAGTAGGGATGCCTTTATCAGCTGCCCTAAGGGGTGTCATGGGGGTTCCCCTTATCCAAACCGTGGGTCCGAATAGCAAGTGTCCTCAGGGTGCTTTCCGACAACTTTTCGAGCCAATTTTTTCCAAAAATGTTTTTTTCCTACAAATAAATAAAACACCATAATAAGTACAAAAATGAGCCCTAACAATATATAGAATCGAGACAAATCGGACACAAAAATGTGTCTATCACCTGTCAACATGGGCAGCAAGGTTACCGACGACAGTATCTCCACCTTGGCCATCTACCTCGCCAAAGATTGTGAGGCAAGTTAACTTTATAACCTGGGCTTTTCGTCACTGCAAGGTCTCAGGCCAAATCTCAATAATGGCCCTTCTGTCTCGTACTTCTTTTCCCTACAAATTTTCTCCAGACTCTGATCCACCTTCTGTTCCAGTCTTTTTGTCACCCAATAATCTCTGGTCAGTTTCTCTAGTTAATACAGTAGCAAGTCTTGCCTGATCTTGCTTGCGGATATCTTCCTCTACAGACCTGAGCACATCCTTCTGCACTTTGTCCTCATTACGGTCAGAGTTCGAATGCCTGTTGTAGGCTTCAAGTTCAGCGACTTTAATACAGATGGCTCGAAATGGGGATTCAGGTAAGTCATCCAAAACGAATTGTAAAGCTAACTCTGCAGAAAATATTTATCCATTAGTATTTGTTGGTTAAACTTCAACATAGAAGTCACTAACAAGCTGGTTAGGACAAGATTAGGAAATTGATGTAATCCTAAGGGAATTAGAAGTCATCTAGTTCTAAGAAAAGGAAAGACATGTAATAAGGTAATAGGACTAGGAAAAGGAATTCATAGTTCTATATATATATGATCACCAAAGTTGTGGTTGATCATATGAGCAGAGCTTGTGTTTAGTTTTGAGAGATTTTCTAAACATCAATAAAGAGAGTTGTCTTTATATAAGCTAAGTTTCATCTTGCAGTTGCCATTAATTGGTATCAGAGCTTGTTTCTGAGTCATGGAAAACGAAACCACCATTGTGGGTGCAAAACAGTTCACGCCACCATCAATACAAGTTCCAATCCTCAACGCCACAAACTACACAGTATGGGCCATGCGAATGAAGGTACTGATGAAAATCTACAAATTTTGAGAAACAATTGATCCTGGTACATTGGACCCAGACAAAAACAATATTGCCATTGGATTACTCTTTCAAGAAATACCAGAATGTCTTGTTCTACAAGTTGGTGAATAGGAAACTTCAAAGAAAATTTGGGATGCAATAAAGGCACGTAATCTCGGAGCTGGTCGAGTTAAAGAAGCCCGTCTGCAAACCTTAATGTCTGAATTTGAAAGAGTGAAGATGAAAGACACTGATACTATTGATAGCTTTGCAGGAAAGCTATCAGAAATAGCCTAAAAAGTTGCGTCACTTGGACAATCCATTGATGAAGATAAACTGGTAAAGAAGTTTCTCAATAGTGTACCAAGATCCAAGTATATTCATATCATAGCTTCTCTCGAACAAGTCTTAGATTTAAAGAAGACTATCTATGAAGATATAATTGGAAGATTGAAATCATATGAAGAGAGAATCCTTGATGAAGAAAACAATGGAGAAACTCAAGGAAAACTCTTGTACAAAAACTCTTACCAACAAAACTCCGCGACAAGAGGAAGAGGTCGTGGAAGAGGTGGTAGAGGAAACAGAGGCCGAGGAAGGGGAGGAAGGTTTAACTCACAAGATAGAACAACAAGTCAGAATGATCAAAACCAAGGGAAAGAAAAGAAGGATAGATCAAACATTATTTGTTACAGATGTGATAAACCAGGACACTTCTCCTCTGTATGCCCTGAAAGAATACAAAAGATGGAAGAAGCAAACAAGGGAAGCAGATACAACTCTTTTCATGCACGAAGTTGTATTCTTAAACGAAGGGAAACTAATACCAAAGAACTACGAATCAAAGGATGGAGAAGAAGGAATCCGGTATTTAGATAATGGAGCCAGCAATCACATGACTGGTAAGAGACACTACTTTTCTGAACTCAATGAGAAAATCAAAGGTCAAGTGAAGTTTGGGGATGGATCTTCTGTAGAAATTGAAGGGAAAGGATCAATTCTATTTCAGAGCAAGACGGGAGAACAGAAGCTTGTCACAAACATCTACTTCATCCCAAACTTACAAAGCAACATTCTAAGTTTAGGACAAGCTACAGAAGTTGGATGTGATGTTAGAATGCGACAAGATTATCTAACAGTTCATGACCCAAGTGGAAGACTTTTAGTTAGAGTCTCACGCTCACAGAATAGACTCTACAAGATAAGTCTCATGATTGGAAGGCCATTGTGTCTGAATATGAGACTGGAAGATCAGACATGGAAGTGGCACGCAAGGTTAGGACACATAAGGCTTAGAACTTTAAAGGCAATGTCTCAGAACAAGATGGTTCGAGGACTACCACAGATAAATGATGACGCAAAAATCTGTGAATCATGTTTAGTTGGGAAACAAACTCGTCAAGGTTTCCCAAAAGCAACAACATTCAGAGCCTCAAAGCCATTAGAGCTTCTTCATGATGATTTATGTGGTCCTATTACACCACAAACCCTTGCAAATAACAAATAAATATTTGTTATTATAGATGACTTCTCAAGATATATGTGGTCTATTCTTATGAAAGAAAAGAGTGAAGCATTTGACAGATTCAACACTTTCGGAAATCTGATAGAAAAAGAGTTAAAAGAGGAGGTCAAAATGCTTAGAACTGATAGAGGAGGAGAGTTCACTTCCTTAGAGTTCAACAAGTTTTGTGAGTCAAATGGAATCAAAATGAAACTCATAACACCATATACACCACAAAAAAATGGAGTGGTGGAGAGGAGAAACAGGACTCTAATGGAGATGACAAGAAGTTCTTTAAAGGCTATGCAGGTACCTAATTATCTATGGGGAGAAGTTGTATGACACTCCACATACCTAATAAACAGGATACCTACGAAAGCTTTGAAAGACATGACTCCATATGAAAGTTTGCGAAAGAGAAAACCAAACATAGATCATTTAAGAGTGTTTGGTTGCAAAGCATACGCAAAAGTTGATTTTTCAACTCTTAAGAAACTGGATGATCGATCTCAGACCCTTGTGAATCTAGGAATTGAGCTTGGATCCAAAGCTTACAGATTATTCAATCCAACAATGAAAAGAGTGATAGTGAGTCGAGATGTGGTATTCGATGAAAAAGCAAACTGGAACTGGAAAGAAACTAATGATGGACCAAGTAGGGATCCAAGAATGTTTCACATGAGATGGGGTCAAGTAATTGATGAAGGCGAAGGACCCATAATCATCAATACCAATGGAAACAATGATGTTAATCAAGAAAAAAAAGATAATAATGAAAACACTGAGAATAACGAAGAAGAAGAAGAATAATAAGAAGAAGAGATCGATGAAATAACTCAACCCATTCCACTGCGAAAATCAACAAGACAGATACAAAAGCCACAGTATCTGGAGGATTATGTTCTTCAAGCTGCAGAAGAATGTGAGATTATGCTACTTTCTGTTAATGATGAACCAAGGAATTTTCAGGAAGCAAAGGTCTCGACTAAATGGACACAAGCATGTAGTGAAGAAATTATTTCATTCAACAGAAACAAGACTTGGTTTCTAGTTGATAATCCAGGTGGGGTAAAAGTGATTGGTCTTAAGTGGATCTTCAAAATAAAACGGAATGATGGTACTGTCAACAAATATAAGGCAAGACTTGTAGCTAAGGGATACGTTCAAGAATCAGGCATAGACTTTGATGAAGTTTTCGTAGCAGTTGCTAGACTAGAGACAATTCGTCTCTTAATAGCAGAAGCAGCATCAAACTCATGGGAAATTCACCACTTAGACGTTAAGACAACATTCTTACATGGTGAATTGCGAGAAGATGTGTATGTTGAACAACCAGAAGGTTTTTGAAGTAAAAGGACAAGAGCATAAGGTTTATAAGTTATCAAAAGCTCTATATGGTCTAAGACAAGCTCCTCGAGCCTGGAATACAAAGTTAGATCAAATCTTAAGAGAAATCATATTTTTTAAGTGCTCTAAAGAAACATCAGTATACAGAAGAGAAGAAAAGGGAACGCTTCTTGTGATTGCAGTCTATGTAGATGATCTATTTTTGACTGGCAACTCCCTTAAGGTGATCAATGAGTTCAAGAGAGAAATGTCATCAAAGTTTGAGATGTCAGACCTCGGAAAACTCACTTATTACCTTGGCATAGAAGTCCATCAAGGAGTAGATGGGATTCAGATTAAACAAGAAGCTTATGCAATGAGAATTCTGAAAGAAGCAGGACTTGAAACTTGTAATCCAACTAAGATACCAATGGAGTTTGGACTTAAAGTTTCAAAGGCACAAGAAGAAGCTGAGATTGATCCAACGAGTTATAGAGGAAATGTTGGATGCCTTAGATACTTGTTACACACAAGACTAGATTTGGCTTTCTCTGTGGGAGTAGCAAGCCGCTATATGCAGAGTCCACGCAAGTCTCACGGTGATGTAATAAAGCAGATATTGAGATATCTAAGAGGAACAATCAGCTGTGGATTGAAGTATGGTCGAGGAGGATCAAAAGGAATTGTTGGGTATAGTGACAGCAGTCATAATATTGACCAAGATGATGGAAAACTCAAACTCTCTAGTTGCCAAGGTGCTGAAAGCAAAGTGGTCATCATTTGGTCTATCTGGAAGGAGAGGTATGAAAGGGTTTTTACAGACAAGAGAAGCAATGCAAAGGCTGTAGTTAACAAGGCAATTTACTGCTTATTCTGTTGGCCGCTGGCCATTAAAAACTTTAGTGAAGTAGGTTCTTCTGATGTTATGAGAGATTGGTATAAAATCTATTTCAGTCCTTCTTGAGCTGGTAGTCTGTTACTAGCTCTTGTTTTTGTTTTTTTTTTTCTTTTTTCAGGATGGTATTGTCTTTATATCCCCTCTTTTTTGATCAATATATCCTTTTTTTACCAATCAAAAAAAAAAAAAGATGCTAAAAACAAAATATTATTCTAATGTGGATGTGCTTAATTTCAGGTTCCCTAAAAAAACCTTTTGGGCTTGGAAGTGTCTTCACCGTACGATGAGTAAGATTAAACATTTTATCTCACGAAAAGCAGGTAGTGACGGAGTTATAACAAGACAAATGGGGTCTCTCGACCCCCTTAATTTTTGACTACTATTAGTTAGTAGAATTTTAGGTTTTTTGTAATTTTTAGTATGTTGTGGGGCAAATATAAGTAGTAGCATCAAATCTACTCTTTTTAAGGGGTTAAAATTGTGAAGTCAAAGAATCGTTATTAATCGTACATTTTTTTTTCTTGAAATAAATATATTAAAAAGAAACTAGCTCTCCAGGATAAGGTTCCGAGGAGAAGAGTCATGTCAATAGGAGGAAAAGAACGGATTTGAGGAGGAAAAGATTAAGAGGAGGGAATTGAAATTTTAGATGAGTGAGTGACTCTTCTAAAAAGTATTGAACTGTCTATAATATCCTTGCTTTTTTTACAATGAAAGACCAAACTAACCTAAAATCAATTGCACCCTCCCGTTTTCGTATGAACCCTAAATTCCTAATTACCTTTGCGAAATCCACATCCACATCAGAATCATACATGAGTGTTTTTTTGTACTGGCAGTAAATCTTGTTACAATTGACTTAAAATCATGATACCCTCTTGCATTTCCTCGTGAACTCCATCAACTAATATGACGAACTGAAAGAAGAGAGGGAATATAAATAGCCAAAGAAGAAAGGAAGCAGTCGGATTTCTTGACTGAAAATGGTACATCGGCTGATGTTACTAACGAAAACCAGTTAATCCAGTGGCACGTTAATTGAATGAGTACATTGATTGAGTCTGAGAACTAACGAAAAGAAAGCTTGTCATCAAGCGGGGTTCCTCTTATTCTCCAAAGTAATAATCTATACACACTAAAAAGATCAATCAATGAAAAGTTTGAATCATATTCAAACTAATTAACTTTGATGTTAGTTTCTTTCGATTTTATTTTTATTTTTTTTGTCGCTAGGTTCTTAGTTCTAGGAATTACTGGTTAATCCAGTTTTAGGAGACCCGTTAAGTGGTTAATCCAGTCCTAAAACAAATTTAATCGCTGGTCCAAAAACATGTTTTTGGACCAGATTTTTTACTCGCTCGTCCAGTACACGTGCGGAACTTATAAAGTGTATTTTTAATTGGCCAAAACACCCTTTTAAGTCGGATCTAATTCTGTTTTATCAGTTCGTTCGTTCATCACAAATTAGAGAGCTTTGGCAATGGCGATTGGTGGAAAAAACCCGAAGAATTCCAACTCTCAATTCAAACTAAAACCAGAAGAGGCAATAATGGTGAATCTTCATTTTTCAGCTCCAACGAATTTCGATTCAAGTTCGAACGATTGGATGGGTAAGTTGATTTAATTTATGTTTTTTTCTTTAGTGTCTTCATCTGATGGTTTTTTTTTAGGGTTCGTTTGGGTATCATCCTAATATAAGATCCAAATCTCCTGATTCCACATAAATAACAACCTTTGTTTAGTGTCTTCATCTGATTCCACATAAATAACAACCTTTGTTTTCTGAAACTCAACCTCCATTTTTCAGGTTAGGGCTTATTTTGGTTTTTTTGGTTGGTTTGTTTCGTAATTTATTATGATTAGGTAGAGTTTATTTTTCTGTACTTTTTTTTGGAATCTTAGAATCTGATACTTGAATCCACTTTTGATCTTAAAATTGGTCATTTTCAAATTGATAATTTTCATTTGTAGAAACTTGTTAGTATGCTTTGGAATTGGTTTTAGTTAGGAGTTATTATTGATTCGTTGAAATTGCGGATAATTAGAATGAGCTTTTAGGGCTAAAGAATTTAAGATTTACTAGTAATTTGGCAATGTTTTATGGATGGAAATACTCTGTTTCATATGCTTAGTGTTCATGCTGTGTGGATGCTTAAATTGATTGATATAATGTTTCTGCCATCATACTATGGTTCTTTCATCCCGAAAGATTATACATTTGATCAAACATTTCCCTGCTTATGTCGTTTACCGAAGATTGTATGTTAAATACCTAACAATCTCTATCACCAGTACATGGACCTCTTTAGTTTTTATCGAATGTTAATTAGCTAATTTTAGAAAATGTTCCATCCATCCTTCAGGTTTTGGAATAAGTGTTGATTTACTCCAATTAAAATGTTTTGGATTGGTGTTACGTAAGCAGTAGTACCACTCTTGTGGAACAAGGGATTGGTGGAAGTGTTGCAAGCAGTGGTACCACTCTTGTGGAAAAATAAGAAGATGGATGGTTATGATGTATGTAAAAAACATCCATCTTCTTGTAAGCCCATAACAACATCCATCAGCAATGGTGTTGGGTGTATAAAATCTTATTAGGAAACAACATTTTATTAGGAATCACTTGATATCTAAAATTTTGTACCAATGGTGCTGGGTGTCAAATTCATATCAGTATACATTTTATTTATTAGGGATGTGTTTCCCGTAATTTCTTGAGGTTGTGTGCCTTTCATAGAAAATTAACGACATATTCTTGTGTAATCGCCGGCTGGATTATGCGAAAACACGGTCATTTTCACTTGGTACATATCAATATGTATGAATATGTATTAGATTTTTGCTCAATGCCTCCGATCTGACAAAAGAAGAAATGGTCCCAAGCTGTTCATTATTCATTATTGTGTGCCATTTTTTTTGCAGATGCTGTTGAGGAAAATTTTATAGAGGGGACATCATCCCATTAGATTGCATAAAAGCTAAGGATCTTGTGGATGGAGCTGACAAAGATTCTAATGATCATGATGGAAATACAACTTGCTTTGCTACCGGTACAACAAGTGATCTCAAAGATGACCCATTCAATAATTCTTATATTCTTATGTTACATGTGTATATGTGCTGTGATATCTACTAGGTTTTAACTAAGTACATATCATTATGTACTGGGTTTTTACTTAGTATATATCAATATGTACTAGGCTTTCCATTCTTATTTTCTTCGGTACATGTGTATATGTACTGCAATATTCTGTTTCCATTCTTGTGGTTTCTCTCTACCAATAAATATGCATACAAAATATCTAAATCCCCTTGATTGTGGTTTTAACTTTTCTTGTTAATTTTTGCTGACAGGTTCATGAGAAGTATGTTATCAGGGTTACTCACTATCCACACAGAAACATGGTTACCGCACACAGAACCTTGGTTTCCTTAGGGTTACTCACCATTTTCCTTGGTCTATTTAGACGGGGGTCGAGGGGGCAGCGCCCCCTCGTAAACAATGACAAATCGTTTATGGGAAAAAATTTGTTTGTATTTGAGTTTTATTACAAGTTCCTTTCATTTTTATATTTCCCAAAATCAATCTTCATCGGGTTAAGTATTTTGTTGATGACATATCACACACATGGTAATGCGAAGAGCATAAGGCTTGTCAGTTGGCTCATCTGGCGTAATACTTACCTGACGTGTGTCATCAGCTGAAGAAACAGGTTCTACGTGCCAGTGAATTTCACAACCACACTTGTCTTTGGAAGAGATAACTCCTGAATAGGGCAAACCAGATTATCACACTCAAAAAGAATAAGAAGGCTCATCTGGCGGTATTTCATGCTAGTTATTATTGGTGGCATTATATATTTCTTAACAGAATAGACTTGAGCATGTTGTACTTGTTGTGTTTCCAGGGAGGATGTATTTTGTTAGTCGGCTCATCAGTTTTTTTTCTTTTTTTCCAATAATTGTAAAAATACACGTAACTTCTGAGTAAGAGTTGTTTTAAAACGATATTTTTTCCAGGGTATGGTTAAGGCTTTCATATCAGGGATAATTTTACGCCTTTTTCTCCGCTTCCATGGTGCGAATTGTCTGCATTATCTTTTGTTTTATTAATGAAAAAATGTTTATCATTGTTAACAACACATAATTTATAGTATTACTGCCCTTTTGCTCTAAAAAAAATTCTGAGTATAAGTTCCAATTTTCTTATTGTGCATCATCTTTCACAGTACATGCAAATATGTACTGCCCGTATTCAAGGCTTCTTACTCTTTTTCCAGTTTTCATACTGACAATATAGAACATCAATATAACTCTACATATAATAGTTAAGAGAAAAAAACCAAAAAAAAGAAGAAAAATATAAACAATGCAACATAATCCATCATTTACATTATAAGATTTCAAATTTCCATACTAATATGTACTGCCAACTAAAACCTAACCCAATTACATCGTACATACCAATACATATGAATATCCACTGTCAGTAATGTTGGCCTACTTTAAAGTCTTCATGTCTTGGATTTAAATTTATTTTTATGATGACAAAAACAGTTCTGTTTGCGTTGTACACACCATAGTATTTGATGGCTCTGCATAACAGTGCTTGATGAAGGGTCATTGCTCTTTCCTGCGGTGAGTTTGCATATTCCCTTAATTTGTAAATTCCCAACGCCTAGTAAACAAGTCAATATATGAAGAAACAAACTCAACATCTGCGGGTCAATAGGTCTTGGAAGATAAACTGTGAGTACCTACAACATCCCAGATAAGACATGTTCCACCACTTGATGACCTGTGCGAAAAAGAGAAACATCAACATATCAATTACAAAGCAACTTAGTATCAAAAAAACAGTAATAACAGTACACATCAACAAGTACATATCAACAAATTGATAAGTTTATATCAATATCTAGTATCTACTGCTTTCACCCATTACATATCATTATCTAGTGTAGGATCAACGAGTACATAATGATATATTCTTGTACCTAATACTAAGGTAATCCAGTATTTCAATACAATGATATGTTCCAGTACATATTTTTGCAAGGTAGTATAAGTTGATATGTACCTAATACTAATGTAATCCAGGTATTCAACAGTACATGTTGATACGTACTACTGGTGGATTCTACTTGTATTTAAGCATAAAATACATATTGATATGTATTGCATCAACAAGTCCTTTTTTTCCTAAGTACATGTTGATATATACTCTAAGATCATGCCAGGCATAAACTACTGTACATATCGACATGTACATCACTAACGAATAAATTTTACCTAACGTACATATCGATATGTACTGTAGGATATATTCAAGAAGAACCATGCTAGGAGTTTATATGTACTGCATCAACTAATCACTCTTTCCCTAAGTACATATTTATATAAAAAAATACTCACCAAATCGAACTCCTAGCAATAGTTTTAACTTCTTCCATGAATCCTTGAAGATGCACAAACATTCTTGCATTCAGTATTTGTGATTGAACTATGATCAATAGCAAAGTGAAGATTTAATACAACATACATTCTGAAAACTGGCCACTGGAAGGAGAGAATCGTGTGATTAAACTATGGTCATTGATCCTATGCTGATTAATGACCTTTAGGCTTAACCAAGAATGTGAAAATTTGGTTTCATTTTAGGTACAGAACAGATAATTTTTTCTCAAAGCTCTGAGAAAGCAAACTCATTCATATAAATGGAGACTTACATACCTTGCGATTCAGGTAATGATGACATGTTCAGAAGATCCGAGGACCATCCATGTACACTAGCTGAACGCACCAGCTCCATATGGTCCTGATACGATTCTCCCCCACTAACACAACCCCCAACACCACCAAAATGACTTCTATCAGGCAAACCATCAGAATCCATGGCTCCAGACGAAAATGGAGAACCAAATTTCCAAAAGAACATATCAAAATGTACCTACTAGATATCCAACAGAACATATTGGATACATATCGATATTTTGAACATCATTATAACTAACAGTACATATCAACACGAACATCAGTATGACTGCCAATAAATATCTATATGTAATATTGAATATAACCATCAGTACATATCCTAGTAAGTACTTTCAACAGTACATATTGATATGTATAATCGAATCGTACACAAGACACAACTCATATCAATATGTGTCGAAGGATATTAATATGTACTGTTTGATTTAATGGTTCTACTAAAAATCAAAAATCATACAGTACACATGTTGGATAGCATTACCTTGTTTTAGCAGAAACACCAGGTTTCTTTGATTTCGCCTTCTTAACAGATTCGTTGTTCTTCCTTGATTTGGTTTCACAAGTAGATTTCTTCTTCTGATTCTTTGACCCTGGTTGAGAATCATGAGTACTTGTTTCTTATAATCTTTTTTAACCATTTACTTCGAGAATTTCAGTAGGAAAACAAATTTATGAGTAACAGGAAAACGAACTATAAAATCAGATCCAAAATGAATCTCCATCAAAACAACTATGTCAATCTTATACGATTTTTCGTTTAGATCTGATTTTTTTCAGTTGATTTTGTGATGGTTTCAACGGATTTTTGTAATGATTTCATCAAATCTAGGGTTTTATCGTTGATTTTTCTTTTGTTTGTTGATGACCGATTAAGAAGATCACTTGAATACGATGAGGTAGAAAAAAAATGAGAGGAAGTAACAGGGAAAAGTTGTTTAATGGAAGAATTTCAGAGAGAGGTTGGTTCTTTAGTATTCACACGTATAATAAAAAGGGTACTCGGGTCTTTTTGCAAAGACCAGAACTTTTTTGGACCTCCTATTAAATGTTTTTTCTGGATGGACTACAGACTAACCCGGGTCGGGTTTTATGGACTAAACAGGAAATTCTTTGGATGCGGGTAAGAAACTAAAGATGGTATTCAGGCTAGATTTGGCATTTAAGATGAAATGAAATATTTTCAACATTTTGACTTGGACCGGACATTGACCGAAATTTTTGAGATTTCTTTCCCTCCTCAAATCCATTCTTTCCCTCCTATTAACAAGACTCGAGGAAAATTGTTTGTTACAGTCATAGGATAATTGAAGGAAGGGAAAGTGCAATCGCCACTACCAGATGATGGGATATAGTTTTTGGCAAAAGCCTTAAGAGTTGTCTTCTATTCAAGACTTAGGGAAATACAATTCATTTGTCTAAAATAACTGAAAAGTTCTACATTGTCTTCAAACATATTGATATTTTGTTATCTTTTGAGGTGATTGCCACTTCTTCTTTAGTGTCTTCATCGTCTTTCCATTTTCCATTGATATATTGCAGACTCGGTGTTTGTTTTGTTGATGCCATTTCATTGCTGCAATTATGCTCCGAGCATTTCTTTCTTCCAGGGAGCTCACTGCGAAGTGGCAGGCCCATCGTCCTTTAGAGGTTCCTTGATCATCTGTTAACGCATTGATTATAATAATAGTATGAGCATGAGTTATCCAGCAGCTGTAGCAGATCATTGTTAATTTTGTTTGGTATTTCTTTGTTTGTAACTCTTCTAGTTGACATGGGTTTGGGTTTCTGTTGTAGTGCAGCAGTAATGGGATGTTGTTGCTGGTGTGTATATGATTTGTTATTAGGTTGATTGTTACCGCAAGGGTTTATTGTTGCTTCTGAAAGCATTTTAAACATCTAGCTTTCCAAATGTACCATGTTGTAAGAGCATATAACTGATTCCAAGTAGTACCAGGCACATGGCTAGGATTTGTATTATGGATCCAAGATTCTATCCATAGTTGGACACTCACTACATTGATATTAATTCTGCATTGAACTCCAAACCAGACAGCTCGACAAAAGGGGCATTTGAAGAGAGTATGTTCTTCAGTTTCGGGGAAAGAGTTACACATTGAACAGGTTGTGTTCACTGTGTGAACCCATCTTCCTATCTTGCATCTCACACGTAACGCACCGCTGTAACACTTCCATACAAACACTTCGACTCGAGGTAAAACATTTAGAGACCAGATTTTTCTCCAAACTGGGTGATGTGGGGGGATTGGTGGATGGGTGTTGTTTACCGGCCTATGCTTTATAAGAAACTCATAAACAGATTTGACTGTTAGGTCTCATTTCCTAGTATGCGGCCAAGTAAGAATGTTTTTGGTAGGGCTATTCTGGATGAGTTTTATTCCGAGGATGTTCTGAACAACTCTTTGGAGGAGAACATGGTTTAAGAAGTTTTCATTCCATTCCTTTGTGTCACTGTTAAAGACATTACTGACTTTGGTCAAGGTATTGGTGATGGTTGGATTTATGTCGCTTCTGGTGATTGTGTTTGAGTTAATTAGGGGTATTCAACTGTGATTTCATAGTTCTATATCAGTGCCATTTCCTATTTTCCAGACTGCTTCATCTTGAATTATTTTTATCCCTTTCCATAGACCCTTCCAGAACCACGAACTATTTTTTTTTTGGTTTAGTTACACTAAGAGGGGAGCGATTTTTGAAATATTTGGATTTTAAGACTTTCGAGTCAAGTGAGGTGGGGTTCTGTAACATTCTCCAAGCAGTTTTGGTTATCATAGCTAGGTTGAATTGTTCAAATTGTTTGAATCCTAGCCCTCCATGATCTATAGGAATGCAAATGGATGTCCAGGATTTTGGGCACCATCCCCTATTGGTCTTAGTGGAGTGCCCCCACCAGAAAGCTCTGATTAAGGTATCCATTTTTTTATAATTTCTTTGGGTATAACAAAACAAGCCATTTGGTATGTGGTCAATGTATCAGCCACATGTTTAATGCACACTCCTTTCTCAGCTGGAGAGAGGAGTTTGCTGCTCCATTCCCTAAGACGGACTTTTAATTTTGCTAGAACCAGTTCAAAACATTCTATTTTGGATTGGTAGGTAAAAAGTGGGACTCCTAGGTACTTATCATTCAGTTTTATGCGACCAACTTTGAGAATTGCAAGAATCTCCCTGATTTTCGAATTCGAGACAGATTTACTAAAGAACGCTCCAGATTTGTCATAGTTGATTTGTTGACCAGAGCCAAGGCTAAAGAGGTCCAGAATTATTATGAGATTTCTACACTCTTTTTTGCCTGCTTTAGTGAAAATTAGGCAATCATCTGCGAACAACAGGTGTGAGATTGAAGGTGAACCAATGCCAAAGATAACTTCAGTGATCAATTTTCTTTCTTCTGCTTCTTTCAATACTCTTGAAAGGGCTTCCATGCAGAAAATAAATAGGTACGCAGAAATTGGGTCTCCTTGGCGCAGTCCCCTAGTTGGCCTAAAAAACCCAGTTGGGGAGCCATTGATCAGGACAACACTAGTGGGGGTTCCTATACATTGGTATATGAGGTCTATCTAGTCTTTTCAAAAACCCAATTTTTCCATGATTTTGATTAGGAAGTTCCATTCTACTCGATCAAAGGCTTTGGACATGTCGATTTTGAGGCCCATGTACCCTTTTTTCTTTTGCTCTTTCCTCTCCGATCTCATAGTGTGGATAATCTCATGGGAAATAACAATGTTATCATCTATCAGCCTTCCTGGCACAAAAGACGATTGGTAAGGGGAGATGATTATATCAAGGAAAGGCTTGATTCTTCCCACCAGAAGTTTGGATATGATTTTTTAGATGGTGTTACAAAGAGATATAGGTCTAAAATATTTTGGGGTGTTACAAAACCTTGTGGTTGTTCTACATAGACTTCTTCATGGAGTTCTCTATTCAAAAATGCCGATTTGACATCAAGTTGATAAAGTAACCAATGTTTTTGGGAAACCATAGCAATCACGGCTCTAGTGGTGTCAAGACGAGCAACCGGCGCAAACGTTTCATTGTAGTCGATACCGGGTTTTTGTGAGTAGCCCTTTGCCACCAACCTTGCTTTGTATCTTTGAACCGTTCCATCCGCATTGTACTTCACCTTGTAGATCCACTTCACACCAATAACTTCGTTGTCACTCGGCCTTGCTACTTTCTCCCGTGTGTCGTTATCATTAATGACAACAACTTCTTCTTCCATGGCTTTTATCCATACCGGTTCTTTTGATGCTTCTTCAAAATTTTCCGGTTCAACCGTACAATAGTTACATCTCTCATACACTTCACTCAACTTATGCATCTTCCTTGGTGCCGATGGTGGTGATGTTGATGCACTATTACTTGGAGATGCTCCGTGTCTTGTATTTGGGGGTGTTTGGGATAGTTCTTCCTCATTTTCTTCACATTCTCCAACTTCAAGAATAACGATTCTCTTCTCAATTTTACCTTCTTCCCAATTCCACGAAGCTCCTTCATCAAACAAGACATTACGACTTGTAATCATTGTGTTGTTCTTCAAACTAAACAACCTATAACCTTTTGAGTTGGAAGTCCACACACTTCAAACATGGTATCAGAGCTAGGCCCGTATGAGAGTGGAATGAGAAGCAGACCCAAAGGGCGCCCGTCCACCCGTAAAGAGGTCCACGTTGTAGTGGTTTAATCTCCGCCCTACACGTGGAGGGGGAGCATGTTGGAGAAACTATAAGATAGTCTCACATAGCTAACTCCTTAGCCTAGATCTTAATATATAAGGTGGTGAGCCACTCCACTCATTGCCAACTGGTTTCGAATTGGAAGCCCACACAAATCTATCAATGATACATGCTATTAAAAAAAATACTACACTCAAACTTCCTGGATATGATACATGCTATTATGGTTAAGTAAAAATTAAGTAGCTACCAACTGTTGTCTAAAAAGAAGAAAAAAACATAACAAAGTAAGAAGTTTAGATCTAGGGCTGTCAACGACACTAAACGTAACGAATATTGGCTCTGCCGCTGCCGTTGCCATTAAAATAATCGGTTAACCGATATCCGTTAAGTTCCACGGAAATCTGAAATTCAATTCCATTACCGCTACGTTGGACTTAACGGATAACGAATATTTTTTCGATAATTTCCGTTATCAAACTCTACAGTCGCACCACCATCTTCAGTGAATATTCTTCACAACCATTTCAGTTCATCAACACCACAATTTCATGGAACTGCAGCTGCAATTAGCACTCCCATATCCCTGTAACCATTCAGCTAACATCATTAGACCACAACAGACCCATTTGAATCATCTTTGTTATTAATCAAGCATAACAACAGAACCATCTTCCATGTAAATCGATCTAGATTTGATTCCGATACAAGCAATTTCTTTCTTGTTTTCTCAATTTCTTGTTGTTAAATCGAATTGGAAACAAACCCATCTCTGGTTTCTTCTGAAACCTCATATATTCATCAATTTTTGTAACCCATATGAACATCGACAGTATCAACTTCTTCTTCTTCTTCTTCTTCCTCCCTAACTCGAAATCAACATCATCAATTCAAAATATGTGTTCTCGAATTCACAATCAAACCCAACTCTCCACTAAATCAAACAAACTCTCCACCAAATCCTAGTTTCACAAATCAATTCCAAAACCCTAAATTAAGCTTCAAAATCTTAATTAATACAAAATTGAATTTCAGAAAGAAAAATAACTAGACATGATATATTAGGAGATGATGGTGGTACTGGGATTATGAGACGAAATAGATGAAGAAGAGGAAGATTCAGATGAAGAAGAGATGATGGTGGTACTGGGATAGATAAGTTTTCTCTTGGGAGTACAGATATGAACGAGGAAAAGAATGGATAGGTAAGTTTTCTGTCGGGGTATAGGAATTTACACGTGCTAGTCACACGTTAGCGGATAACGAAAATAAGGCTAACGGAAATACCCCAACCACTACTGTTACGGTAGGATAAATTAACCGCTATATTATCGGTTATGGCTAACGGCTAACGGATATAACGGAACTAAACCTAACAGAAACCAGTTAATCAGATTCGGCTAACGGATAACGGATATCCATTGACATGCCTATTTAGATCTCTATGTTTTTTGAAACTATACGAGTTTAGATCTAGAGATGAAACAGAAAAGATGGTTGTTTCTAGCAGAGAAACTCTCACATCTTTTGTCTAAACTAAACGAGTTTAGATCTAGAGGGTTCTAGTTTTCTGAATATGTAAACAAAAAATATGTTTTAAACAAGAGCCTGTACGCAAGAAAATGATCTGACGGTGAATGGCGGTGTATGCGAACAGACATGTCCCACTAATTAAACACGAGATGGCTACACCTAACTACATACCGTACTTTGAGGTGATCACATCAAATATTTTATCTACCTCAACAAGTAATCTCTGGTCTCTTGTTAAGAGATACTGTAAGACTACAGAGTGTTTGATGGACAATGACTGATTTGATTTAATAATGGGTCCGGTTATTGAAACTCATGATTTTGACTTAATCTATCACGTTTTATTCGAAACGTAGATTAACAATTAATCCAACGGACCAAATTCACTAACCCAAAACAGTAATAATTCTCAATGGCTCGGCTCGAAGCCGTTGAAGCCTTATAAAATCTCCTTGTTTGGTTGGATATCTCAAGCTTAATGGCTCTGTAGAATGTAGTGGCAGGTATGGTGGCATTTATATTCTCAACTTTAACATGGTCTTGATTTGATCATGATTTATAAATCATTTAATGTCCAACTAAACCTTCACCATTTGATGCTGATACAAATCAGGAAAAAAAAAATCAGAAAAAATCAGAAAAAATGTTCCCGTAAAACCATTATTTCCATCCGCTCTTTAGGTGATTCACTTAGAACAACAGTACACAATCTTTGTCAAAACCTCGCATAACTTGGCCTCCATATCCCCATTGATCAGTAAATCTTCTATAATGTCATGTTGATTTTGACAAGTATTAATAGGATCATCAGTCTATGCATCGGTCAGTAATAAGAGATGCTGCATCAAAGCTATGAAGGATTAATTAAGCCATCGTTGAACATGTTGTCAGTGGGTCTCCTTCCTGTAAACCACTCTAACAAGATGATCCCAAAGCTGTAAATGTCTCCGTTTATTTATTGATACCTCTGTACCCATTCCATACTTTGCATTTCAATATACAAAAACGTAGAAATGGAATTACACATAAAAATTGTGAGTTCACCACAGTCCATGATATGTTCACAAAAATTGAGATTTTCGCAACATTCCGAAAGAAAGAACACTCTTAACCTTTTGATATTAACTTACCCAATATCGCTATATTGTTCTGCATCATTTTGGATACGAAGATGAAAGATACCTTTTGAAGAAGAAGATCAAATATCACGTGTCAGTTTTTTAGGTAAAAGAAGATATTTGATACGGGTTTAGTTTGGCTTTGAGTCGAGTCATTAGGAATCCATGTTATTTTGGATTAGTAACTAAATCCGTTAGATTAATCGTTAATCTACGTTTTTGATAAAACGTAATAAATTAAGTTAAAAGGTTAAGTCACATTAACCGGACCCTTTAATAATAACTTCTTATTTGGGAATATTGATAAACCGTCCCACTCTCAATTTCAGGTTAATAAATTGCTCCGGTTTTTTTTTGAACTTTTTAAAACTGTCCCCACTGTAAACTTTTTCATCTAATTTAGTTTTTCATCTGATTTTTTACTTATTTACCCTTTACTTTTCACGTTTATCTTCTACTTCATTTTTTCAGGTTCGTCGAGCTCGGTTCATGGATTTAGGGTTCGGGATTCAGGGTTAGGGGTTTAAGGTTCAGGATTCAAAGTTCATGGTTCTTGTTCATGGTTCACGATATAGTTCAGGGTTAGGGGTTTAGGGTTCATAGTCCAGGCTTCGTTGTTCATGGTTCAGGGTTCATGGTTCACGATATAGTTCAGGGTTAGGGGTTCATGGTTCATGATTAGGGTTCATAGTTCACGACATAGTTCAGGAGTAAATATGACTTTTTAACAAGTGAGATAACTACCACCTTGCATTTAACGGGATGGAAAGCGTTATTTGAAAAAAAATAGGGCAGTTTAGAAAAGTGCAAAAATGTAGGGGCACTTTTTTTACCCTAATTCAAAACTGGGTCACTTTATCAAAATTCTCTTCTTATTTTAATCTCTTACCCGTTGATCGTCATAGTAAGGCCATCTCTTATGGGCATGGCAAAGACCCAGATTTGCCATTTTTACGGGAAAGCTGCTGCACTTGCCGAATACTCCCGCCGAATAATCTCCCGAGTAGTAATCTAACGGTCCTCCAGCGAGCTTAGCATTGGGATTGGAGTATGTAGAAGTGGGTCCGCGTTTTTCTTTTCAGTCGGTGATTGGCTCGGGATTTCTTCTTGGGTTGTTTATCATTTACGATATTTGCATCCAATATAGACATGGTAAATTGAAAAACACACCAGGCTAAGTGGTAAATTTTCCACTTAGCAACCGCCCGGTGCACACTATAACGGACAGTGTTGTCAAGACCGTCAAAAGTGTAGTCTCGGCCGCTCGGTGCATACTAGTCCGACCAGTAGGTCTGAACCAACGTCCATAAATTCCACCTATAAACAACCAAACTCCAATTTCATTTCAACTCACACCACCTTGTTCGTATTTTCTCATATTTTCCAATTTTTTGAGGGTTAACCGGCTTAGTACTTTAAACTTTGATAAGGGGTGCTAACTGAACAAGCGGCTGAATAAGAGAAACATCAATCAAAAGAAAATTGAATTAATTCAAAAAAAAATTAAAGTACTATGCCGGGTACTATTTCCGTCATGCTCGACGACAGTTCGGCAAAAACGACCTAAGCCGGAAATTAATGCCGGCAATCTCGAAAAATATTCCGGCTTTCCGGAAATGCACTTGAAAAATAACATCTAATTTTAAACAGTACCGGCATTGTATTTTCTTGCATATCGATGCCGGAATTGGTAATACCGGCATTCTCTTTACACAAGGTCCGACGCCGGAAATCGGAGCCGGCATTCCAGATACTTCTAAAACAACACCGGTGCCAAAGTGACTAACTATTGGGTGTTTTTCTAGTGGTACCGGCATTCTATATATGAAAGATTCCAAGCCGGTATCTCGAGACGGCTTGATCCGTAATTTTTTTTTTAGCGACGAGGTACGCTCGGATATGATACACTCGGTCCTCAAGAAACCCAACTTAGGGTGCAGTCTTGTAGCCATAAGCCACATCGGCAGAGGGACAAGAGGCCGCGAATAAAACTGGTTGTTGCATCACAGGATGGGAAGAGCCCACCTTAACCCGGTAGGGGTACGCTTCCTTGAAGGGGAAATCAGAGGGAATATAAGGATGTCACCTTACATTAGGGAGCTGAATTGTGTCAAAGACATTAATATAATAAGGCTACTACTCACAGGAGTACTTATACTTGCCGTATTAAATCATTAATATATCCTGCAAAGGCAATAATACGAAAGGTGATAAGATATGGTCAATGGGTCATTGCGCGAAAACGTATAGACATCCTGCGACTCTATCTCACGACCAACATAATATCCTGAGGAAAAAATAAGTCATACTAATAGGAGAGCCTGATCAAGACCTCTACTTATGGAGGCTCAATAAGACCTCACTATCAAACCCAAAAACTTAATTAAACGTACATATGATTTTTTGAATATCAGTTCGTATTCGCGTAAACCATTTATATTGCTAAAAAGATTGTATCATATACACCATTTTTGTGAACAAATACTTCGCAGGGAAATAATTGAGATATCAAGGGCAAAATATGACGGTAAATTAACATATAGGTTTGTTCGCACAGGAGAAAAGAACATGATTATTATCTAAGATGAGAATAATAGAGGCAAGTATGGAAATTACAGGAAAAATGTATTATTCACATACTTAGAAAATAACTTTGCATAGAAACAGACTTGTTCTTCTTTAAATGTACAGCAAAAAACAAGTAAAATAGAATCCAAACATACAAAGGAGAAAGGAAACTAAGGATTGTTCTTGGACAAATCATCATGCGAATAAACAACTTCAGTGTCAGCCTCAGCAGAAGTCTTAGCAGGAGCTTCAACATGAGGAATAGCATCAGGAAGATCACTACCAGTTTCATTCTCCTTGGGATGATCTTCGGGAAGAGGGATTTCTTATAACAACTCTCATAATCATAATCACTATCAAGAGCAGGGATAGCCTCATTGTCAGAAATATCAAGAGGTTCCACCTCTTCCAGAGGAAGCAGATTGGCAATGCATATTTCATCTGCGTAAGCCTTAACCTTGAGATGAGCTTCGCGTGCAACATCCTACTGAGTGTTACTTACGTAGATTTTCATTAAGTGCTCAATATATATGCATCTTCTTTCTGCCCTATTACGCGAAGCGGAGAGTGTGGAGGAGAGATTCATAAGATCCTTATGAGCTTTAGCCAAATCAGACCTCAACTTTTGAATAATGAGTTGGCTGGATTTCTCAGAAACTGCGAAAACAAGGAAGATCAAATTAGTTCAGGAACATCAAAACCGCATAAAACAGAAAATATTTTGGGGTAGGTAAAGGATTGACTGAGGCAGTCAGCTCAATGTGACTACCTTCCTTCCGAGAAATGAAATACTGAAACAAGGCGAGACCACTATTTTTCATACTCTCCAAACACTTATCAAAGTCATCATCTATCAAGCCTCCAATACGGGAGCGATTTTTCTTTTCATCCTGAGAGAGAAAGGCATTTTCCTTCTTTAAAATACCATGCAAACTTTTTAGTCGTGTATGTTGTTCGCGAAGCTTATTCATCTCTACAATCATCTTTATTTTACTCATGATAATCTTCTCATTTTCCAAGGACACTTTCTTCATGTCTCTGTCATACTGATTCCTCAGAGTGCGAAGAGATTCCTCTTGCTCAGTGCAAGTTCGCCATAGAGCAAGATATTGCTGTGAAAAAATTGTCTTCTCACTCAAGAGGGATTGTTTTTTTTTCCGAAAGGGTGCGATTTTCCTCTGATAGATTTTGATTTCTTAAGAAAGCACTATATAACAACCCAGAAAGAATGGATACTTGAGAATTCAGAAAGTCATTTTGAATATTAAGGAAGGGATTTTCGCTCTTCAAATTGTCAATTTGATCAAGCGAATAAGAATGATTGTTAATTAATTGATTTAGTTGATGCCGTAACTCCTCATTCTTCGCACAAGCATCCTCAGCAGAGTGTTGATATTCAAATCTTTTCATGACCCGCTATTGGTTTAAATCTATAAGTGTATGCGAACAGAGGCAAAGAAAGAAAATGCATGCGAGGAAATTTAAAAAATGGATGAAAGTGTAGTAGAATCACAAAATAACCAAAAGGAGGAAAGACGCACCTCTAAGCTCTCGTTTTTTTGTGCGAACCCTTAAAAAACAAAACTAATTACCTTAAATTTTATATTTAATTTGTATAAGACGCCGGTATTTAAGTTCAAAACTCTCTAACTCCGGGATGTTTTATTGGTGGTACCGGTATGGAAATTTAAGAGGGAACCATGCCGGTTTGGATATTCCATGAAATATTCGGTGGTAGGTAAAAAGTTAACTTCGTGCCGGCATGATGTTTTTGGTTGAAGACCACGCCGGAAATTGTTTCAGAATTGGGGAAATCTATTGCCGGTATGGAAATAGTATGAATATTGTGCCGGTTCTGGTGGTGCCGGCGTGGTATTCATACTACGGGTATTCCGATACCAAGCTTTTTCAGAGAAAAAATGGCGGTTTCAAAAAAAAAACAAAACAAATTTTTGACCCTTAGCAGCATTACCTGTGTGTTGGGGTTGCTTGTATGTTGAACATGTTTACTTTCTTGGGTTGGTTCTTCAAAAAACACTTGATGCTCAAGAAAATCATGATCCAAGGGTGTTGGTTCATTATATAATTCCAATTTTGAGTTGTTATCATTAACCGAAGATTGAATATATGATTATTGTTGTAGTTGAGCTAAAGATTCAGCAGCTGCAATTCTCTCCTCACAATCATCTTCCATTTTCACAAAAAAAATTCCACCCAAAAATATTTTTCCCTCCTTCTACTCTCACCTCCCTCACACAAATTCAAATAAAAATAGACACTAATCTATCTCCCAAATACTTAAGATTTTACTAATTATAAACCACTAAACCTGATTCGTGAGGGATAGATTAGGAATTAAAAAAAAATAATTACATAAGGGGTGACCCAGATTTGATATTTGGATCCCTATTTTGTCATGTAGCTACATCCCCCAATTAGTTTTGATATCCCCCAATCACGCGTTCTTGTTTTTCTCTAAAATCACTTCAGTATTTCAGAAATGATTATGTTTGTTTATTCGCAGGCATGTTACAAATATATTGCATCAAAGAGCTGGCTCAGTTCATAGAAGAGCAACAAAAATCAAAGAGTTGAACATTGAGTCAATATGTTAAATCAAATAAGCACACATCAACGCAACAAAGAAGCGCACATCAACACAATTTTAGTATCGTAGAAGATGAATGCATCTGTAAGAATTATGTTTTTTTTTCACTAATTGTCCCATCGTTCATGGTGCACTAGCAGGCCTTTCCGTTTTAGGGACGCGTTTTTCAGAATTTTGAAGAACAAACAATGAACCTGAACATTGGTTATGCGCTGGTGTTGGAGGCTCGGTTTGTTGTCATTTATAAAAATGTTAACAAGTACAGTTAAACCTCTATAATTTAATTGCATTGAGACCACCAAATTTTATTAATTTAAGGAGATATTAAATTATCGATAGATTAATAATTTATTATTTTAAAGATAAATTAATAATATATTAATTTAGAGAATATGTTCTATCGATAAGGTCAACAAATTGAATATGACTCATTTAATTTAAGGATTTGGAATTTGAAGTATTATTTCCTATAGAAAATTAGATACGTATTCATCTATTGGAAATTGTTGGTCAATAACTCTAGTTAAAGCTTTGTTTGATATGTATAAAAACCTTTTCAATTTTCTTATTAGTAGTTATTAATTTATATAATATTTGGGACCTATAAATACTTAAGGGAGATTTTTGAAACGTATTAAATTATTATATTGTCGAAATTATTATTTTAGTACTACAGGCCCAAAAAGGGACTAATAAATTTTATTATTTTAGCGAGATTATTATTTTAGCGAGTATTAATTTACAGAGGTTCTACTGTATATTGTTATGATAACAGAAGCGGCTTGAAACATGAGGAGTGGTGAAACCCTATTATACATTGAACAAAGGTGTCGTGCAGAGTGGCTCCGTAACAACGAAAAAGACTTCCGATATGGAATTTGTTATGAAATCTTAAAAATATTACCCAAATTTAGTCCAATTTATATGTTTTAATTTCTTAATTGTTAAGTTAAACAAAAAACTGTAAAAATAGGTTTTTATTTATCAGAGAAAGTGCAATTACACTAACAGTCATCCAAAATTTTTTTGCAATTATATTAAAAGGAAATACATCTATCAAACTAACGATTTCCTTGACCCTTGAAGATATAATCTAAGCATGATTGATCCTCTATCATATTGGAATACTCACCAGTTTGAGTATGAGATTATGGTTGAGTAGTATCACGAGATTCATAACCTTGATATGGTACATGAGATGTTTAAATTACATTAGCAGTTCCTTGAAATGGGGTATACACCGTAGATTTCCTAAAAGCATCCATATTCACGCCACCATCAGGAGTGAGTACCAAGACTTGTAGCATCTTCGTAGGAGTATGGAACCGGATATCTTCATCTCCACATCTCCCCTGTTGATTCTACCTAGAGCATGGTAACTGATACTATGTTAATCACATAACTTCAGCTTTTAAGAAACTTTAGTAGATCATAACAACAGCATGGTAACTGATACTATATTTTCTGATCAAAAAAAAGAACTGATAACTATATTCTATTTTAGTTGAGGCTACTTAGTTCTCTTCTACCTATCATTTTTTTACACTGTAAACCAAATAACTACTCTATTTTAGCTGAGGCTACTTTGTTCTTTCCTACTTTATCATCCTTCTACAAGAATCATGTTGGGAGCATGGAAATTGGGTTTCAAAAAGACAAAAAAAAAAAAGCAAAATAAACCGATACTCCAAAACTAGCCCATTGATGGTGGCATTTGTTCCAAGACACAGATCGCCCCATATTGTATTGTAAATTTATCTGGAGCTGTAAAGAGACAAGGCAGAAACAATTAATTAATTATATAAGAAGAGGGATCCCTCAACTTAAACAAGAGAATGTTAAGTTATTGGGAAAAAGAAATACCACTTATAGTACATACGCATAAACATCACTAACAGCCACATCAAAAACTGCTCCTCTACGATTTGTGGTAATCAATATGCCTATCTTCGATAGCTTAGGAAATAACTAGTAAGGGTATCTCTAGCCAGTACATCAGCCCTTAACTGGCAAAATTAGGAGGAGCAGTTTCTATACTCCATGATAGAAAACTTATTACCTTAGTCTTTCAACTAAGGAGTCTCTACCGGATAGGTTTTTCTGTCACCCCGAATATTCATGGCTCAGGCTGCAAGATCCGAGCCATGCATTACTAGGTTTTTCCCAATTATGACGCGCGTTAGGGTTTATTTTTATTGCCTCTTGCACATGTGAGAACTAGGCTGCACGTCGCAATAGGATGCCTAGCCTCCCTAGTTAGAGGTTTTAAATTTTATTGCCTCCTATTGAGGTCTTATTCATGAGGTCTGATTGTTTCCCCGTTTTTCCACTTGTCTATTTTTATGGAATATCATTCTGAAGAAGTGAAATATTTTTCTTTTCATTCATGTCTTTCACAGATACACATGTAGTTTCTTTCTTCTTCTTGTACTTCGCACAAATATTTGATTTTCACGTGATCTATGGATAATACCTCTTTAAATACATCATATTCCATGGGTGATCGAGTTTTCACCCTGTGTTTCTTCCATCTTTTTCCATTAATTCGTACGCTACATTTCCAGCGATTCTGTTTATTATGTATGGTCCATCCCATTTCTTCTCTAGCTTTCCATCTCCCCCTTTTTGAGGACGGTATTTCTATTAGCACCAGTTCTCCTGGTTGAAATTCCCTTTACTTGACACGCTTGTTGTATTCTCTCGCTAGTCTCTTGTGATAGTTTTCCATGTGTTGTAAAGCAATCTCTCTAATTTCCTCCAAGTCGTCCAGCTTTGCGAGAATCAAATTTGTGTTTAATTCTTTTCCCAAGATCCCTTCTTTGTTGTTCGATAAGCCCATAAAGCATTGTGTACCTATTCGCACAATCCTTTATTCTGCCCCTCTAGCTTGTTTTTTAGTTTATCCGCAAGCGTCTTTTTAGTTGCCTCTGCTTTCCCATTACTTTGTGGATATAACAGGGTTGATTTTCCGCTTTGGATTTTGAAAGCATTCAGCAACATTTCTATGTTCTCTCCCTCAAATTGCGTCCCATTATCTAACACTAGCTGCACGGAGATTCCAAATCTGCAGATGATATTTTCGAATATGAAGGTGAAAACGTCCTTATCGCGAATGTGTTGAACTGCTTTCGCTTCTGACCATTTTGTGAAATAATCTGTTGCGAGAATTAGATATCATTTTTGACCTGATCCAGGTGCATGTATTCTTTTCCCATGTCTTTGACATTCTTCGCATCGTCTAGATACCTCTTTCACGTCTTCATGCATGTAAAGCCAGTAGTATCCTTGTATTTCCGTTTTGTAGGCTAATGACCTTCCTCCGCTATGATTTCCATCGTCTCCATAATGTATTGGTTTTAGAATTTCCTTCCCCTCCTTTCGCGTCAAGCATCTGAGGGAAGGTCCTAGGAATGATTTGCGGTAAAGTACGCCTTCTCTTAACTCATAATTTATCGCGCGACTTTTTAATTTGTGCGCTTCCAGTCTGTTCCTAGGTACCTCTCTTTCCTCCAAGTATGGGTGAATTTGCGACCTCAATCCTCTCCATTATCATTATTTCCTTCCTATTCTCTTTCCACCATCATTACATATGTCTTTTCTTCTTCTTTTTTGATTGATGGGAAACAAAGTGTTTCAATCTTTATGTACTGAGCGGTGGGATCCACTTGCATTGATGCAAGGAATGCCAGAGCGTCTGCGAATCTATTATCTTTTCTACATATGTGTCTCCACTCTACGTTTTTTATATTCGCTGATAACTCTTCCACAAGTTGCTTGTATTTATCTAATGATGGTTCATTCGTGTTGTATATCCCTAGTATTTGGCGGATCACCAACTGTGAGTCACTATTTATTTTGACATCATTCAATTCCATTTCCATTGCCAACCTGATGGGATTCTGGAAGAACCCTATATGTGATAACCACAATCGCACGGTGTCTACAATGTAGACAGAGGCAAGTACGGGTCGTTCCCACGAGGAGCAGTGGAATACTATAACCAATATCTCTAATCGACTAATCAAAAATGATGTTTTTGGATTTTTAGAATTAAGGATTTAAAAAGAACAAAACAAAAAAAAACGAAAATTAATAAAACACAATGAGAAGAAGTATGTAACTAGGGTCTATGAATTCCACTACTTTTTATAATTGTGCACCGAAAAGAACTCTAATTCCAAATATGTGTTTATAGCTTTGTTCTATTGCAACACCTATTATTGATATAATTTTCGATCATAAACTCGCATCTCCTAAGTATAGCCCATCAAATTTCTAAGCATGACCTATCAAATTATAATGACGAGAGAATTATCGAAAACATAATTTATAGATTCACAATTATTATTTGCTTCGTCTAAGCATAACCCATCAAAAAAATCAACCTAAGCATGGATTATCAAATACTAACACACAAAATTGTAACCTAAATGAATTAATGAACTTGGGCTATTGTGTCATACAAAGCCGGTGAGGCAATAACATGCATTCTTTGTAAAATCAACAAAACATAATTATTGGATTTCGAAATTCAATTTAATACCAAATTATTCAAAATCGATTCAAGTGGTCTTAATGCTAGAAGTAGTTTTCTCCATAAAACCCTAGCTACAAAATAAATCTAGCAATACATCAAAATGGATTTCTCAAAACCCATAAAAATAATCAAGAAAATATAGAGAGATTAAACCAAAAGAAATGTCTTCCCCTCTTCCCTTTGTTATGCACACGCTCCAACTTCCTCCTCCCTGGCCGCCGGCCTCCTCCTCCGTCTGTCACTAACAGAGAAGAACCAAAGATGATTCTCCAAAACTGGCCTCCTCTCTTGATTTTGTCTCGCTCAGAATATATCGTCTTGTTAGGGTGTCCGAATAAGACCTATCAGATCTCAAGGCCCAGTCCACTAACCCTGCTTCTTAATCTCTGTCCGTCCATTCTCTTTGCATTTTATGAACCTTCCCAATCTCGGCCATCCACCGGTTGTACAATAGTTCAACCAAATCTTCACATTACGAAATACTTAGCGTGTTGCATGGGACAAGACTGAATCTAGACGTCATCAGCTCATTCTCTTCAGCAGAAAACATCACCATTTGACCGCCTGCCAATAACAGCCAGCCTTGCTCTTCTCGACTCAGGTCACGGAACCACTTCTCCAAGTTCTATCCTTGCTCCGTATCTTCTCACCGATCGATGCCACCATCATTCAAACCTGCAACCCAGGCTCCATCGAATCACAACTCCATCATCTTCTCCGCTGGTTCTTACTTCTACAAAGAATTTCTGCAGCAATTTCAGGCCAAGTATGATCGACCTTAATTCAGCCATCATCAAGCTTCTTGCGTCTTCTCTGTACGTGACTCGAACCACAGTCCCCATCAAATCGGCAACCTACTAAGTCTCTTCTTTCTCCTTGTATAATACTCGAGCCAACATCAGCATCTCTGTTGTTAATCAAACAGGTAGAAGAAAGAACACAGATTTACGTGGTTCGGCTATAGCCTACGTCCGCGGGAGAAGAATGACTTAGGGTTTATTATTATCAATGGAGTTTTTACAAGGCTTATATATATCTTACACATACCACATATCTTACGTATAGATAGCAGCATATCTAGAAAATATTTTCTTGCAGTGTAGACCAATCATAAATAGAGAAACTAAATATTCTTCTCTGTTCCAACACTCCCCCTCAAGTTGGTGCGAATATATCAATGGATCCCAACTTGGATAGAATTCAATTGAATTGCTTGACAGATAAACCCTTAGTAAAAACATCTGCCAGTTGTTGATGGCTACGAATGAAAGGAGTGCATATTACTTTGGCCAATACCTTCTCTCTAACAAAATGACAATCCACTTCTATGTGCTTTGTACGCTCATGAAAGGTGTAATTTGACGCAATTTGTATCGCAGCTTGATTGTCACAGAACATCTTAGCCGGCTGAGGTGACAGAAAACCCAAATCTTTAAGTAATGCTCGCAGCCAAACAATCTCACATGTTGTTGAAGCCATGGCTCTGTATTCTGCTTCAGCACTTGATCGAGAAACAACATTTTGTTTCTTGCTTCTCCATGTAACCAGATTACCACCAACGAATATGCAGTACCCTGTTGTTGATTTACGATCAACTGGACATCCAGCATAATCAGCATCCGAATATGCTGTTATACAGTAGCTAGAAATTGAATAGGCTTCATTCTTTGTCATCAAAACTCCTCTTCCTGGTGATCCTTTTAAATACTGTAAATCCTAGTTACTGCATTCAAATGTTTAACACGAGGTGTATGCATATAACGACTGACTAAGCTTACTGCATGTGCTATGTCAGGTCTGGTAACAGTAAGATAAATTAACTTGCCTACTAACCTTTGATATGACCCAATATCACTTAACACATCACCATCATTATCAAGTTTGTTGCCATTTTCTGTAGGAGTATCACAAGGCTTTACTCCCATTTTTCCTGTAGCCTTCAGGTCCAACACTATTTTCTTTGATTCAGAAAAATACCCTTCTTTGAGTAAGCAACTTCTAATCCCAGGAAATACTTCAGTATCCTAAATCCTTGATGTCAAATCTGGAATGAAGCATTGCTTTAAGATTTCTAATTTCTTGTTGATTGTCTCCTGTAATCACAAGGTCATCAACATACACTAGAACTATAGTTGTACCAAGATTACTTCTTTTAATAAACAAGGAAGAATCGGCAGAGCTCCTTTTGAACTTATTCTGGATGAGTACTGAACTTAGCTTTGCATACCGCACGTGGTGATTGCTTTAAACCATATATTGCCTTCTTAAGCTTGCAAACCATATTGCTCTCTCCTTCTCGAGGGTGTCCAGGTGGTATACTCATATATACCTCTTCTTTTAGATCACCTTGTAAGAATGCATTCTTCACATCCATTTGAAACAATTTCCAATCTTTATTATCTGCAATAGACATGAGAACACGAAAAGTATTCATCTTTGCAACTGGTGAAAAAGTTTCTGTGTAATCTTCTCCATATCTTTGAGTAAAACCTCTTGCCACTAATCTCACCTTATAACGTTCAACAGTTCCATCACTTCTTTATTTAATTTTGTACACCCATCTACATCCAAAAGTCTTCTTCCCAGGAGGAAACTTGACAATACTGTATGTATTATTTGCGTCTAAGGCACGTAACTCATTCTCCATTGGTGTCCTCCATTTTGGATTAGACTTTGCTTCATTATAGTTTTTAGGTTCTTGATGACTGGATATAGCACTTAGAAATGCAGAGTGTGAAGAACCTACATGATCATAAGTTAAATGTGCCTGTATGGGATACACAGCGGAATGATATGTAAAGAAATCTTTGTATTTCTATGTAGCTTTCTTCTCACGACTTGAGGTTCTGACAATTGGTACCACTGGTTGGTGATCTTGTGGAACCATAACCTTAGTTTCTGGAACTTGATGCGGCACATCTTGTAATCCTATATCATCATCAGTAACACTAAAATTATTGTCTGAAGCTTCCTCATGAACTGCTTCATTATGCACATCCAACACTGCATTAGGTAAGTCCACCAATTCTACCCCACCACCATTATCTCTGTGGGAATATGTTGCAGTAGGTATCTCATTAATAACTGGAAGTGGTGCCAAATATGTATAACACTCCCCCTGAGACCGACTGCCAGAGTCACACTGAAAGTAAGCCAGTGTTTCATCAAACACAATATCACGAGAAATCTGTAGCTTTCTAGTGGGTGGATGATAACAAAATATATCCTTTTTTTGTAGATGAGTAACCAAAGAACACACATTTGGTTGCCCGTGAATCCAGTTTATCACGATGCTTAGCCTGTAAATGTACATAACAGACACAACCGAAAACTCGGAGATGAGAAAGGCTAGGCTGATGATGTTTTAAAACCTCCAATGGAGATTTGAACTCAAGCACACGACTAGGCAGACGATTGATCAAATAAGTGGCCGTCAGAGAACCATGAGACCAGAATTTCTTTGGAACATGCATCTGAATCATAAGAGCACGAGTTGTTTCCAGAATGTGACGGAGTTTCCGTTCAGCAACACCATTTTGCTGCGAGGTACCAACACAGCTAGTTTGATGAATAATACCATGACTGCGCAAATAACCTGGAAGAGGGCCTTTGACAAACTCAGTGCCATTATCTGATCTAAAAATTTTAACCTGTGCATCAAATTGGTTGCGTATCATACAATGAAAATCCGCAAATACATATGAAACTTCAGTTTTGGATTTGAGTAAGTAGATCCATGTAGCACGTGACCAATTATCTATAAAGATAACAAAATATTTATACCCATCATAAGCATCAATTGGAGCAGGACCCCATAAATCAGAATGAATTAATTCAAAAGCCATTGTAGCTCGAGTCACAGAATTAGGAAATGGAAAACGAGACTGTTTAGAAAACTGGCAAACATCACAGACTTGAGACTGGACAGTAAATGTGGGAAAAATCCTAGAAAAAACACGACTGGAAGGATGTCCAAGTCGTTGATGATAAAGAAACTGCGGAGTAGATCTTTGAGTGAGACATGCCATGTCACTGGAGCGTAACAGGTACAGTCTATGAGAAAATATGCCTCTACCAATCGTCTTCTTCGTCTTTCGATCCTGAAAGATGACCGAGGTAGGGGTAAATGTAACATCACAATCAGAGAATTAGTGATTTGGCCAACAGATAACAAATGAGTAGGAAACGATGGAACAACAAGTGCATTAGATGGCGGACAATCTGAAAAAAAATTCACTTTCCCACTGCCCATCACAGGAGCAGTAGAGCCATTAGCAACAGAAATATCTTATGAGAGCTGCGAATAAATGCATGAACTGACGAAGGATCATTTGCCATATGATCTGTAGCTCCTGAATCAATAATCCAGATGTGACGGTTGGAAACAGGCGTAGTAAGAAAGGCTAGTAAGTTACCTGAAGCATGTGTGGCCTTGCGCTCAGTCTTATTACCCAACTGGTTAAAGAAATCCTTCAATTGGTCTATGGTGAAGGATGAATTATCAGCTACAGCAGCTCGAGCAAGCTTATTTTTGTCAAAATTAGCTTTAAGATGAGGATAAATATCCCAACAACGATCCTTGATGTGACCAGTTTTATTACAATGATCACAATGAAAAACTTCTCTCTTACCTTTAGCACGAGAATTCTTGTCCTTATCAAATGGCACGGCTCTTCGTTTATCATCTTTGTATCTCATAAGAGCACTAGATTCAGCTGCATCCATATCTACAATGCTTTTAGAAACAGGATTCATAACTTTCTTACGTGTCTCTTCACGCTGCACAGTCGCACAGACACTAGACATACTTGGCAATTCAGCACTCATGAGAATAGTGCTTCTAAGAGATTCATACTCTGGTTTGAGGCTACTGAGCACATCAAAGATTTTATCCTCCTCAACCCTCTTCAAGAGAGTTTTGGCATCAGTTGTATGAGGACGATATGTATCAAGTTCATCCCACTTCTTTTTTAAATAACCAAAATGCTCAGTAAAACTTTCCGTACCTTGTTCAGCCTCAGCAATCTCACATTTCAGCTCAAACACCCGAGCAACATTATTCCGTAAGCCATACAGACTAGCAACAGACTTCCACAAATCCTTTGCAGATTCTGAGAACGAGAAAATTTCTGAAATATGTGGTTCCATCGACTGAAGAAGCCACGTGCGAACCAGTTGATCATCAGCAATCCAATCATCATACTTTGGATCTTTAGCATCTGGACAGGTACTATTCTCACCAATATACCCAGATTTTCTTTTACCCCCAAGAGCAAGAGCAGCAGCCCTGGACCAGCTGACATAATTGACATCATTCAACAAAACAGAAGTTAATCGCATGCTAGTATTATGATCTGATTGTGCCATAGGAAACACACAGAGAAAACAAACTTGATGACAGAGTAATGGCCAGGATCGTTAACGATCCCCTGATACCATGTTATTAATCAAACAGGTAGAAGAAAGAACACAGATTTACGTGGTTCGGCTATAGCCTACGTCTACGGGAGAATAATGACTTAGGGTTTATTATTATCAATGGAGTTTTTACAAGGCTTATATATAGCTTACACATACCACATATCTTACGTATAGATAGCTGCATATGTAGAGAATATTTTCTTGCAGTGTAGACCAATCATAAATAGATAAACTAAATATTCTTCTCTGTTCCAACAATCTCAAGTAACTTTTACACTGCCAATTCATTCGGCATTCCAGGACACAGTATCAACTACTTCCCTTCATCGTCTGCATTCAAAACGATCAACAACGTCTGGTTCCACTGGTTTTGCTCCCATATCTTGGTGATGTACATCAGCAGCACCCTACGTTCATATCTTCTCAACCAATACCACCGAATCAGCTGTAGACGAAACCATCGAATGTAATATAGCAACCAGTACTACTGCTTAAGTCTTCTTTTCCCTTTTTTGATCAAATGGAGTTTCAGTTCATGCCTAGAACTCCCATTAAGTCTCTCCATCTTGTTGTTCGAAAATTATTTCATTGGCCAAGACCGACGACTGCTGCCTAATTGAGAAGGAGAACATGAACTCCATCGGCAGAGAGAACTGCAACAATCACTCTGAACTCTGATGTAATTAAGAAAGCCTTGCCTTTCAAACCACTTCATCTGCATGATAAGAAAACGAGAACTTCTTTTTGTCCTTCTCTTTATAGTTTACAAACAACAAATTATGCCTTCTTTTATAATCCACATAGAAATGCGTAGAGGAAATGCTGCCACGTCATCATCCTTTAAGCCCCAATGAAATCTTGGTTCTCCCTCTCTTATGTCGCATAGAAAATTCAGTGAAAGCCACATTTGATCATCTCTTGCTGGCACAATGAAATAATTGAGGCGTGTGCTCGCAAGTGCCATTTTAGCTTCATTTAGCTAATTATCTTTAGGAAGATCTAATTTGCTCCTACTTTCTACAAAAGCATTAAAATAGAGTTATTAGCAGAGATATCGAGTCCTATCTAATATAAATATGTGTACAAAATGCAGCATTTACGTGCTTATCACAACCTCAATGCATGTTCTACTCCTTCAAATTTTGTTTCGTTACTGGTCGATGCGAACTCCAGCCTGAATGAGTGCGCCATTCTCGCTCCTAGTGGTGACATGATCACCATTTCTATGCTATTTCCTTCTCCATTTACACATCCATCAACTAGTATTTCCCACTTTTTGAATTTCTCTACTTTAACAAATTTAGGGTTCCCTTATCTTCATCTATGTCCATCATTTCTTTTACACTTTCATCTTACTCCAATGGGAACTCTGCTAAGAAATCCGCAATGACTTGTGATTTCGGTGAAGATAATATCTCGTACTTTACTTTAAATAGCCCCACTTGTACATTCCATCTTTCTATTCTTCCTGATCTTATGGAGTTTTTCATTACAGAATCAATTGGTACATTGGTTAAAACTCGAATCTTATGAGCCTGAAAGTATGTGCGAAGCTTTTGGGTTGCACACACCAGTGCGAGAATTAATATTTCGATCTTTGCATAATTTTCTCTACGGAATTGTAAGTTTTGCTTATGTAATAAATTGGCTTTTCGATCCCTTCATCTAAACGAAGAAGTACAACACTTAATGCATGTGGCGTGGAAGTTAGGTATAATAACAATTCTTCTCCTGGTTCATCTTTCTGCAAGATAGACAAGTTCATTAGGTAATCTTTTATACTTTGCAGTGCCTTTTCGCACTCAGTCGTCCATTCGAATTTGGTTCCTTTCTTCAAAATGTTGAAAAATTGTTTGCATTTGTCTGAAGAGCACGAGATGAATCGTGTTAGAGCATTGCTCGGTCGAACTCGCATGCGTTGCTATCTCAAGCATGTTTGTCAAGTTTAATTGTCAAAACTATATGTCTTGATTTCTAGAGTACTTAAATCTAAGTCTCGGTTAGGACAAATTAGTGTAGTTGAGGTCCAGACTCCATGGCGATTATCATGTGAAGACGAAGAACTACTCAAGGAACCAGTGGAACTTCATCCGACTAAAAAGGTATGTGGAGACTTGAACTTATTTATCACTCAAAAGTCTATCTACTCTATTTTCTACTCTTGAGAGAAAGTCGTAACTATGATAGCTTTCATACATACACATTTGAGATTTCGAGCCGAGTTTACTCGCCTATCTTTTTCTCAAAATACGTGTTGGTAAAGCTTTCGCTTTAGCCATTGTTCATCTTTATCCGTGACGCAAGTCATGATGACATTTCAATATGAAAATAGCTTTGATGACGATAGTCGTGAATAACGATTATAACATCATAAGAATGTTCATTGATTGAAATGTAGAGTTGAGAATATGTAACAAACTATAGATATAAGCATATATAGTGGGTTAGCACATTAGTGTACAGATCCATGTACCGGAAACCAAGTGTGTGCACTTGTGCATACGATATTAGCGAAGGAGACAGGTTAGGTACGTGTACCCATACGCGTGTTGGTGGAATTTTTTGAACCGAAAATTTCTGTTGTGGTTTGTTAGTTTACAAACTGGAAAACCGTCACCTTAGGTATGCGTACCCGTACGCGTACCCTCGGAAGTTTTTAAACCAAAATTTTTTGCTGGGTTTTCAAACCCAATTCCGGTAAAGCTAAGTTACACGTACCTGTACGCATAACCGGGCTGGTTATATCTCAAATCGGTAGCTCATGAACTTAAAACAATAAATCATTAAGGAATGCAATCTTTTCAAACCGTGGCTATATTGTTCATGAATTGATTCAAGTGAATCAAACCGATTTTGTTTCAATTGTGTCTATTATAAAGATCTAAGCAATTGAACAACTCTTGAACTAGTTCTTTTGAAGTCATTTGAACTAGTTATGAAGAAGATGAATATGGTTAATATGAAAGTTACTCATACGGCTAACCATTTGGTCAACCATTTTTGAACCAACCAAACGCACACGTTTAGGTACGGTTACTCAAACCTAAATGAAAGCATTTCATTTGTGTGTGACAAGCTAAGTTTCGATCTAACGGTTGAAAGATACTAGCTTGGATAAATCAGGTTTTTCATATAACGGTGAATATTGAATGCTTTGTTACTAAGCTAAATTAGATTGCAAACCATGATTTGAAAACTATATAATCTGTGCAGAACTAATACCCACACCTCTTGTATGATACTAGTTGGTTTTGCTAGAGTCGTTTCTCCTTTAACCGTAGGTTTCTTCTCGAGACCCTGTCGGTTAACAACTAAACACTTCATTGGGATTGTGAAGCCAGACGAAACTACTTCTCTTGTAGTTGAGCGATCTGATCTTGCCATTTTCTATCGTACAAGTTCAATTGTAAGATTGGCTTGAGATTTATCTCCGATGGGGAAAGATATAAAAAGTAATCACAAACATCTTCGTCTCATCGTTTGTGATTCCGCAACATCTTGTTTTGCTACCTTACGATTAAGATTGTTGTGAGGTGATTGATAACTCTAGGTTGTTCTTCGGGAATATAAGTTCGGATTATCAATTGGTTCCTGTTCACCTTGATTTATCAAAAGACGGAACAAAACCTTTTGGGTTTATCTGTGGGAGACACTTCAGTGTTGTGTGTACCCACTTTCCGAATATCTTTTCCACCATTCCCTGATATGTAGCACCTGCATTTTCGAACCAAAAAGCATTCTTGTATAGCAATATAATCCTCATGGTGCAAAGAAAGCCGTGTTCTCTTGATCTTCTTCTACTAAGGGGATTTGATTGTATCCGTCCATCAAAGATAACCTTTCATTTCCAGCTGCTTCCTCCACCATTTACGGTATATCTGGGAGTGGGAAACTATCCTTCGAACATGCTTTAGTTAGGTCACTAAAATCGATACAGATCTGTATCCCGTTGTTCTTTTTTGGTACCACCACCATGTTCGCTATCCACTCTGGGTACTTTGCTAGTCGGATTATTCCTGCGTCTAACATCTTCTGCAACTCAGCTTCTATTTGTGGGTGATATGTTGTTTTTATTTTCCTTATTCTCTGCTTGAACGGCCATTACGTCCTTTTTGTGATATCTAACCTGTGACATGAGACATCAGAGTCTATACCTGGCATTTCATCCATGTCCCATGCGAAGATGTCTTTATATTTTTGCAAAAGCGCTGTAATGAGAGATAACTCCCAATATTCATCTGACTGATGGATCAAGAATGTGTAAAGTTACGATTTTACTCTTTATCAAAAATCCACCATCAATAGCTGTCACAGTAGTACCTTGCAGTGTACAAAGACCATTAATTCTCCTGCCTTTCATAATTGTAAGACTTCCCATTTAGACACGAATAAATCCACCTTCACCTTGATACTTGCAATCATTTGAATCAAGTGTACCTAAAAAAAGTCAGATTTCTTCTCAAGTCAGGAACATTCCTAACCTTAGTTAAGTTCCTCACCATACAGTCATACATCTTAATTTAAATTGTACATACAACCACCACTTTACAAGTGATATTGTTTCCCACTTTACCACCTACTCTAGATTGATAAGTAGTAAACCACTCCCTATGAGGACACATGTGAAAAGTACACCCCGAATCTAGAATCCACCCACTCTCCGAGCTTTCGGTATAAATCGTGAGAACCGTTTCATCATCACTTTCTACTTCAACATTTGCTGCGGTGTCTTGGTTAGTATTCTTCTCAACATTCTTTCCTTTAAGAAAATCCTTCTTGAAATGCCCTTGTTCCTTACAATGAAAACAATAGAATTTACCGGATTTATATTTAGACCTTGACTTTGATCTACTCCTATCTAATCCATCCTTTGGGTTTCCTCTTCCTCTTACAGACAACCCATATCCCGAATTATCTTTACCATCAATACCCGTCTTCTTTAAACCTTGGAGTTCAAAGACGCTTTAACGTCTTCATGGAAATTATGGTTTTTCCATATATTACGGTATCAAAAAAATTACCATAAGATGGTGGTAAGGAACAAAGCAATCCCAACGCTTGGTCTTCATCTTCATTTTTGACATCAATATTTCCCAAATCCAAGAGAATTTTATTATAATCATCAATATGATCTATAATAGACATTCGTTCATGCATTCTAAGAGTATGTAATTTCTTCTTAAGATATAAACGATTAGTTGCGGATTTAGTCATATACCTATTTTCCAATTTGTTCCATAGCCCGCCCGGAGTCGTTTCCGTCGCCACTTCTCTCAAGACCTCATTGGTCAAACATAATAAAATTAATCCATGAGTTCATCCTTTTCCTCATCCTTCAATGTTGCTCCTAGACCCGTTTTCACCTCAAAGTTTTCACCAAACCATGTTGTACCAAAACAATCCTCATCTATAGCCTCCATAAATTGAAATCATCCTTCCATCAAATTTCTCAATCTCATACTTTGCCGACATCCTGGATCGCTTCCATCCGGAGCTATGATACCAATTTGTAATAACAAATGATAAAATCAAGCACAACCAAGCAAGAAGCGAAAATGGAAATGAAATCAAAGTAAATCAAGCACACCCACAACACAAGGATTTATAGTGGTTCTATCAAAATGATCTATATCTACTTGCAAAGACAACAAAAAGATTTCTATTATGTATCAAACAAGTTTACAAGGTATTGAATCAACCACATCTTAAGAATACTAGCCCCCTTTTTTGGTGCCTCACTCTCTCTTCACATGAGTTTCTCTTACTAACACAAAAGGAGAAGAAGACTTTTTATGTCCTGATGCCTTTTAGTCTTTAGGTCACAAAGCTAACAAATGGGCTGGACTAAATAGGGACAGGCCCAAACTGAATACTGAACGTATTCAAGGCACTAAATACAACACAAAGTATGAGCTTAACATGTCTGATTTTTGTAGGACGGTAATGCAAGTAGTAAATTTAGGATGCGGATATGTTCTTATTGAACCGTCGGAACGCTGTAATTTTTGAATATGTTGTGTTATTATGAGTCATAACACTACTGTAAAAACGTAGAGATGATCGGATAATATGTACTTGCAAAGATTAGAAAACCATGACTGCATTCTGCGAAATAAAAATCATGTGCAACATAGTTTGTCTTGAATATGTCATTAATTAGTCATCGTGAGCTATAAATTTTACTCCCTCCATTTCTGAAAAAGAAATACTTCCACTTTTTCAATTTGACCTATTTTTGGGCTAAAATGAAAAAAAAAAAAAAAAAAAAAATTTTCCAGAAACGGAGGTAGTATATGTTATCACACGTTATATTTCTAAGTCACGGTATAAATCTCAACTGAATATGATTATGTTTGTTGGTCGAAAACTGTGGTCTCGATTTACATAAACATGATTGTTAGTGCTGAAATTTTGTCCAAAAAGTCATGGTGTAAATCTCAAGTGAATCTGATTATGTTTGTTGGTCGAATACCGTGCTCTCGATTTACATAAACATGATTGTTAGTGCTGACATTTTGTCGAAGTTCTGTATCCAATGATCTTTGAATAAGATGTGGATGTAAATAAGTATAATCATCGACCTTTCTTTTGACTAATTTTGGATGCATTTCCTTTAGTTAACACTATATTTTCTTTGTGCCTGTTGGTTTAGTCATCCTATGAGCATTCTAGAGATATCTAATATATAGTATTTAGTATTAAATGAAGTAAAATGGAGGTTAATTTGCTAATAAAAGTGTTTATTCCATAAGTTTCATACTCTTGTTCAGAATGGTTTTATTCACAAGTCCCTTTTATTTGTTATTTAAATATGTACCTCTTGATTCTATGGAATGGTCATGGGAATGACTACAACTTCTAGTTGGGATTCTGTTTGCTTAAATGTGTGGTCATGTATGGCATCTCCCATTCTTAAATTTTCTTTGAGGGAGGATCCAGGACAATCTTAGATGGACAAGGTCGGGTAAGATTTGTGCTATTTTTTTCGGTAAACTCAAACGGCAATGAATTTAAGTCTAATTTTTTATTGCTATACTCCTATTATAAGACTTTACGTTCCTACCAAAAATGAATGCAATCCGAGATAGCAAAACTTGCCATCTACCGATCTTAATTTCAATCGTTAATTTTGAACGGCTGATATTCAAAGGGATAGATGGTGTGTTTTATACATCTCGAATTATGATCATTATTTGTAAGAATGTAGAGTCTTATAACAAATATACATGTACATCATAAAAATATTAGACCAGTTTTACGGAGAAAATGATGCAAATCTTGTCCGACCTTGTCTATCTAAAAGTGTCCATGGATCCTCTCTCACATAAAATGGAAGTGTGTTTGATTGTACATACACTAAAAAAAATAGTAACAGCGGAAAACAAGATTATATACACGAACTAGAAACCTTTTATTTTACTTATCTATAGCTGTTGGATTCTCATAATATTTTTAATAGTGGTTTTTTAAGGGAGTAAGGGATTGAGTGACCTCGATGTTCCTAAGCATGTACAGGACTTGGCTTGTGTAAAACCATTAGTAAAATTCTGTTCGACCTCCTTAAAACGTTTTGGGCTAAGACCCTCAAGTGATGCTACTAATCTTTTAATTCTTTAGTCAAGTTTGGTAATCATTTAGTCAAGTTGTATAAAGATTGGTCTCCTATTGTTTCTTTTGGTGGTATTGTTGAACTTAGATTACAACTACTAGTACTTATGATGCCCACTTGAGCTTTCAATTTAGCTATGGCCACTTGGATGATTAAGAGACACCTTAAATTATGTTTAGAACTGCCGGTAATCGGTCTAATATGACATTTTAAGGGATGAATTTCATTTGGAGTTTACTGATTGATGCTAAGCTTTTAGTGGAAACTGTATTTTAATTTTTAATATATATGGGATGTTCAGGTTTAGTTTACGGGGCGGAGTGTTAGGCGATTAGAAGTCTGCACATCAATGAGCTCCATGTGACGAAAATGAGGATGCTAAGATGGGCATGTGGGCATGCAACGCACGACAAAATCCGAAATGAGTATATCCATGGTAAACTTGGGGTAGCGCCGATGGAGGACATTCTTGCACAACATCGGCTACGCTGGTTCGGGCACTCCAACGAAAACCACCTAATGTCCCAGTTCACTTAGGACGCATCAAATGGGATGAAGGTAGAATGAAGCGTAGAGGACGTCCGAAACTGACCTGGGATGAACTGATTATACGGGATTTGAAGGACCGAGGCTTGGAGAGAAAGTTGGCGCTCGACAGAACCGCGTGGAGAACAGAGATCCACGTGAAGGAAGTATGTACATGAGATACGTGACTCGACCCTATTACTTTTGAATCTCTCTTTTAGTAGAACCGTCTAAACCATGAACTTGTAAGCGGCCATGACACAATTGAGGGGTGGGGGTGGGGGTGGGGGGTGGGGACTCCCCATGTAGTTGTGCAGCTCGTAAGATTGTGAAGGGGAATCACCCCGTAGCCCTGCAGCCGGGACATGGAGTATGTGGATACACCACCTAAATAATAAAGAATGCGTAATCCGATTGAAGTGATGGGCTACTGCACTCTCTGTACCGAAAAAGAACGAGACACGAAAGATGTCAAGGATTAATCTTACCTTTGGTAAGTTGTATCTAGGCCTGCAGGCAGCCAGTGTAAAAACTCTGCCGCATTCCTAGAAATAAGATATTTTCGAGATTTATCTCCGCCCGACCCGATACTTGTTACTGGAAAAGGGATCTGGTTTCTGGTTCAGGTCTAGTGTATCTTTGATATATATATGACTGAGTTTGTGGTATTTTTATGACACTGGAAATAGTGTTGCTCTGAAATTTATAAAATATTGTGTAAGTCTTCGATTTCAAAAAATAGAAATCTAATTTAGCTATAAGAAATAAGGTTGTCTAACCTAAGCTTTTAATTCAAAAATTTGATTTACCTTCTGACTCCTAAAGCATGATTGCACGTGCTGCTATCACATATATATAATCGGTGAATTTTACTATACTCCATAACCTAAGTCTTTGAATTATACTCCATACCTGATGTTACATGTGAGTTATGAATTTGGTTTTGTAATTATATCCTTTGGAATGCGTTAATGCCTTGTGACATGAAGGTCAGATAAGCAACAAGTTTACGGAGGTTAATATATTATTGTACACGATAGTTGTTGTTGTGCAATTCATACTGCTCATGGTAAGAAATAATCACTACTCAATAGTAGTTCGTATTATTTAGTGGGAGATAGTTACTATCATTGAAGGTAGTTTATACTATCTATGAGATTGTTGCTGTTACAACAAACCGTTCATACAATCTATAAAAATGATGAATTACGGTCGTGCTTGATTCCTTCGAGCAACTGAGATGGTACGTAGGCGGCCGCTCTGCGGGTCAACACAACTTTACGAGGTTGTTCATATTATCTGAAAGTCTTGGTTACTGCTTTGCAGTTCATACCATCTATTCATAGACGATTGCAACCTTCAAAAGTATATATCATTGGTAACTGGTCAATGGTGGCTGGTAACTAGAACTACCTTGACGTTGGCAACTGGCCATCTGTTATTTTTGGCAACTGGCCGTCTGTTAATTTTTGGCAAGTGGCCGTCTGTAAATTTTGGCAAGTGGCCGTCTGTAAATTTTGACAATTGCCTGTCTGTGAGTTTTAGAAATTGGCCGCCTATTAATTTTTGCAATTGGCTGTCTGAGAATTTTGGCAACTGGCCGTCTGTATTTTTTCTGGCAATCCGCCGTCTGTTAATTTTTGGCAATTGACCATCTGTCAATTTTAGGAAATTGGTCGTCTGCTATTACTGGCAATTGACCATCTGTTATTTCGGCAACTGGCCGACTCTTATTTTCGGCAATTGGCCGCCTGCTATTTTTGGCAATTGGCAGCCTGCTATTTTTGACAACTGGCCGTCTCTTATTCTGCCAACTGGCTGACTCTTATTTTTTGGAAATTAGAACTCAATTTTATGAGTATTATGGTATGTGACATATGCTCATAGAATTCTAACCTTGAGACCAATGAGATTTCTGTTCAACCAGATCTCAAGTTTGTTGTCGGTAAGAAACGATTGTTACCTACTGAGATAGGAATTTTATCAATGAATTTCATTTATTTTTAACTTGAACGGCGTTTCTGGGAATCGAAGCTTGCCAAGCGGGCTGTAACCCGACCCATTGAGAGAGAAAATATTCTGATCCGTCATAAAATCCTTTGAAAAGGAATAACAAACATTAATAAAATAATAAAGAAAAGAAACCATGTCCCCGCCAAATTCCTTTTTTTTTTTAAATATTATTGTATTAATTTTCTCTTTCTTCCTTTCCTTCTTTGATGAGTATTCCATATCCTCTTTCTTCTAGGGTTGTCAATGGGTCCGGATCCTCCCGATTATCACCGGAATCGAAACCTATTATAAAAGTCGGGTCTGCTTCTTAACGGTTTTGGGTCCGGTTCCTAACTTTATGAACTCATAACCGGACTCATTATAAATCCCGGTACCCGTCGGTTCCGGGTACCCATTGGGTATCTAGAAAACTATAAAAAAAACTTCAAAAACTTGATATCTTTCTCTTTTTCGCTTGAATCTAAAAAAAAATTACAAAAAATTATTATTGTTTCTTCATTAATATATTAAATAAACATTCAATGTAAGTAACTAACAAAAAGTAAAAAAAATAAATCAAGCCAATAGTTTTCCTAAAAATATGAGAATAACCGAATACTCATTACCAGCGGGTACCCGACGGGTATTGCCCGTTTGGACCCGTTAAGATTCGGGTCGGGTAATTACGTGTCGGTTCCAAAGTTGTTAATGGTACAACTCTAGGTCCCAAAACCGGATCCATTTCTATAGGGTCCGTTTCCGGATCCGAGTAATGAGTACCATTGACAACCCTACTTTCTTCCATGTTTTTGGATGCTCTTGCGAGCAGTGTTACTAATACACACATGCCTCTTTTATCGGGGCTTACAAGGGGGTTCCCCAAATTCCCAAAAGGTGAATATTCATTATTATCTCATGGAATTCAGCCGAGAAAAAGCCATGATCAGAGAAAATGAATATTAGGGTTTAATTAGTGTAATTTTCTAGGGGATTCACCCATGAATGCCACACTAGAATAATTGATAATTTTCTAGGGGATACACCGGTGAATGCGACACTATAACTAATTGATAATTTTCCAGTGGATTCACCGGTGAATGCCACACTATAACTAATTAATAATTTTCCATGGGATTCGCCGGTGAATGCCGCACTAGAATTAATTACTCAGCCGCTCTATACTAGCATGCAATATGTCTAGGAGGAATTTATATATGATGTGATCATCATCATATATTATTCTGCGAAATTTCTGACCAGGCATCTTTCAAATGCATTGCACATATTGAAAGATATTATATTGCTCAGTATGAGATATACGAAATATCGAGAGCTCTTAAGCAAGAGGCCCTGATATCGCCGTCATGTATAATTGAGATACATGGAATATCGAGAGATCTTGACCAAGAGGCCCTGATATTGCCGTCATGTATTATTGAGATACATGGAATATCGAGAGCTCTTGAGCAAGAGACTCTGATATTGTCGTCTTGCATTATTGAGATACATGGAATTTCGAGAGGTCTTGAGCAAGAGGCTCTGATGTTGCTGTCATGTATAGAGGTCATAGAACTGTAATTCCCCTCTCTTGTGTAAAGCGAAGAAATAACCTTTTATGCATTATGATATGGTCAGAGATACATGATTCTCGATGTGACTTTACGAATATGACCTTCCTCAAAAATCCACCATCAATATTAAGTCCCCTGCTTAGTGTGGGACAGTCATGTTCCGAAGTATGAATATATATGGTGATTTTACTAACCTAAGCAAAATGAATGGACAAAGCTTAGTCGTTATATACTACCAGGAAATTCCAATTCGATAATGTTCCAATGATGTTGAATGATCGTTGAAGGAGCAATAGTTGACGTAGAAGGGATTGTAAAATGACCGAGCATCATCCAGAGAGAATAAATTGGAAAGGCACCGCTGATTTTAGATAGAATAAGGACCACGTTGACCGAGTATGGCACGAGTGTTGCTTAAAAGAGGAAATCCTAACTTGACCGAAATTAGGAAACCCAATATAATGCTTATAAAAGGGAATAAAACCCTTGTTTTTCCTCCATTCTTTTTGTAACCACCATTTATAATTTCTTCCTCCTAGTTTTCCACTTTTGACGATCAGCAGAAAAATACTTGCAGGAACAGACGTTGGCCGACCAATCGCCGACGAACTTCCGACCAAGTAAAAAAAAATGCCAAATACGTAGGGGTTAGTCAATTGAGATTTGTGGATATATTTAAATAATTTTAGAGACTTATGATATCTCTTGTTAGTCAATAGAGAGTTCTTCAAAATCTCAAACAATCTCTGTTATTGGATTGTGACTTTCTAAAAGTTTTCAAAATTCTTTGTTATTGGATTTGGAATTTGAAATCAATGACTTATGGTTATGAGAGACTTGTAGAGACTTTTATTACAAAACATACCATAAATGGCTAAAACAAAGTCTCTCATAAGTAGGTGATATTTTGAGAAACTTTGTTCTTTCTCTTTTCTTTAAGGATTAAACATCAAAATATCAAAAACAATAACCAAATAAACTACAATTAAATTCATAAAAAATGAAAAAAAGATGTTGTATTCCAAAACCCAATAAGTTTACTAGAGCTTCAAATCTCTTATGTTGGTCTCGTTTTGATTTTATTAACAAAATGGTTGCAATTTATGTTAGCCATGCATGGACTAAAATATTTTCATTGAAATATTCATAAAATAATTTTGTAAAATAAATAAATATATTGTTTTTCTCATGTGTGTAAGATGAAATTCATATATGTTTTATTGTCTCAACGAATCACCATAATTCCTTGAAAATCATTCAGAGAGTCTCTTAAGATTTCGAAACTCACGGAGAGTCACCCAAAATCTCTTGCATAAAAAGTTTATGAATGTCCCTATTAATCCCAGTTGAATGGCCCCTATTTGTAATCTGTAAAACAAAAAAACATGATTTTATCACCGAAATGGTGGTCGCACCAAGTTTTCCACCTTTGGGTTTGACAGTGTAAGGCCTATTCTTATGCACATGCCAAACCCTTAATTTTGGCATATATGCACCCACTATGGGTATGCCAAACTGCCAAACTCATATGCATATATGTCAGGAACAACATATAGGCATACACGACAGAGTTTCCAGCGAGCGATAGAGCCTTCATCCCTCGATGGTCAATCTAGCGCTCGTTGGTCATCAAAACGCCAATGTTAGTCAAGCTATCGCTCGATGATAAGATCAACGCTTATCAGTTTCTCATCTAATGGCTACAATTTTCCCCCTCTATAAATACCTAATTTCAAACTCATTTCAACTCACACCAGAATTTCCAAATCTCTATAGAATTTCTCAATCTCTTAATCTCTCAATCTTTTTCAAATCTAAAATTATCACATCCTATACAATTCTATATTTTCTTGTAAAACGAATTCACAATATCAAAGTCAAGGAAAATGTAAAAAAAAAACGAGTCCATGGTGCAAAATACATCATGATAGAAGATGAATGTATTTGTCGTAATTATGTTTTTTACCCAAGATTGTATTGATGGTGCACAACAACATGGTAACACCATGTGGAATAACATATTTAAGAAATATGAAGATCAAACCATGAACATCAATGGTCGTGATGCAAAAGGTTTGGCAGAACACTTCATTATAATCAACCGGGAAGTGGTCGCTTATGTTGCATTAATAACGCAAGCCAAGAGAAAAGGCAAGGACAGTGGTCAGAATGATGTTGATTTTGAAAGACAGGTTCGTACAGATTGGCAACGAAGACATGGTAAACAGTTTTCTTACGAAAGTTGTTATTATATTTTGAAGGGGTTGAACAAATATAATACATAATACTTATCAAATAATCAACAAGTACCTGAAAGGTCACCATATAATTCTTCTCCCTCAACACCAAATTTTTCACCATTTTCACAAGGTCCATCAAATTCTTCACCAGATACCACAACAAGATCAAATGCCAACTTAGTTTTCAATAATTATGTTGATGGTAATAATAAGGGAAAACTTCCAGGGAGGAACACTGCAAAACTGGCTAGAAAAATAGCTCAAGAAGGAGGGAGTTCCATAGGATTTAACATGGCGAAGTTTGTTTATGGAACATCAAAAGAACGTCAAGAAGCAAAGATCAGTTGATAGGAAATTTCAAAACCGAGAGAGTAAGAAAAGTCGTCTTTCTCAAGAAAAATTTGGGTTTGACTATGACGAGCATAACATTCTTCAAGATAACACTTCAATTATGAACTCCCAACAAAAACATGTATGACAAATCGAATTTGACAGGATTCAAGCACAGATTGAACATCAAGCTGGATTTACTAACAACCAAACCAATGATGATGATGATGATGATGATAGGAACTGATGATGAGTTTGATGTAGTAGTTCCTCTAGATGATTAATAATGCATTAGTTTAAGTTTGATTAATGTATTAGTAGTTCTTCTAGATGTAGTAGTTTAAGTTTTAATGTATTAGTTTAAATTTTAATTTGATATGTTGTTATTTATTCCAATTAATATTAGTATGAAATGAAATGTTGAAGTTTATGAATTAGAAATGTTTTTTTTATTAAATTTTGCATTCCATTTAATAATAACTTTAACAATACATAGATTAAAAAAATAACGTAACTTAAAGATTTAAGATAAATAAATAACCTAAAGATTAAGAATAAATAACTAAAAAAAATACATAACTTAATCATTGTCTTCCATGCTCTGCCCAAATATTGAATCTCAGATCATCTCTTAACATGTCATACAAATTTCGATGTTGAATGTAGTTAGTCATTTGACCATAATTCCTTGCAGGAGGCCTCTTTGTGGTCCAATCTCCGGTCTCAAATCTTCATCCTCATAGTTAGTCCAATCCGAATCACGACGGGTTTCCTGAATTACCATGTTATGAAGAATTATGCAAGTGATCATAGTTTTGTGCATTTCACGAGGACTCAACCCACGATATGGTCCACAAATGATAGCGAACTTCCTCTTCAAAATTTAAAAAGCGCATTCCACATCCTTCCTCAATGCCATTTAGGCATCGTTAAAATTTCGGTATGAACGACCCAATGCACCAGCAGGAAGCTGACGGTAGCATTGAACCAAGGTGGACCATTTTGGGTAGATACTATCCGCAAGATAATAGTCGTGAGTGTACTGATGACCGTTGATCATGAAACGGACTTGGGGAGAAATTTCATACTTCAAATCTTCAAACATAGGTGACTTATGCAAAACATTAATATCATTTTGTGAACCCGGAAGACCGAAAAAAGCGTGCCATATCCAACAATCATAAGACGCAGCAACTTCAATGATGATCCTTATATTGAACGACCCAATATACAGGCATCCTTGCCATACCCAATGCATACAATCAAGACTACCTAGCATTCCTGGGAATCCCCTGTCCTCATTATCCCTCAATATTTGTTTAACATCTTCGTCGGTTGGTTTTCGTAAATATGTTGGACCAAAATGATTAATCATTACTTCATAAAACAATAAAAAGTAAGTGTAAGAAGTTGTTTTACCCATATGAAGGTACTCATCATTCGCATCCGCTGGAGTGCCATAACCTAGAATCCTTAAAGCCGAAGTAACTTTTTGTTCAAGACTATGACCTCTAATATTCAGTGCATAAAACTGATAATTGAATTGAGGTTATACTCGACAAAGCTATTGAATAATCTTTTTCACCAGATGATGAGGCATGCGGAATTGACCTTGAAAATTTTGATCAGAGTACACACAATTTGGAAGAAAATAATCGTGCATCAGCTTTTGGTGGTAAAATTCCCTCCCTCGATACGTATATCTTCTTGATAATACTTCTTTGGGCTCTGGACTCTTGGTATTTGGCCCGCATGTACAAGCATCAAAGTTTCGATTAGTTTACTATCTTCTGCTTCCTCATCGTCAATTTCTTGCAACCTCATACGATACGTTTCTTGCTGTAATCTGAACCGATTATTAATAACATTCCCCTCTTCATTGGATTTCGACATTGATGATTATGAAATTTAAAATTGAGAATATAGGAAAGGAAATTGGTGAAATATCTTTAGAAGTATGTGTGAGTTATCTGGAGAAGAAAAATGGCATATATATAGGAACCATCGGTGGGAAATAGCCGTTGCAGAATAACTACTAGCCGATAATCATAATATCGCCAGCGTTATTATTTAAATCGCGCGAGAGAAAGAATGAAGCCAGCGATAAAGTCTTAATTGCTGGAGATACTATGAATATTACTCGCTAGAAACTTAGTCGCTTATTGATTTTCCCATAGTGATGCAATTGGTTTGCCATGCACCTGATATGCCAAACAACATTTTTTGGCATGTGCATAGGAATTAGGAACATGGACGGAGCCATGATTTATTGTTTGAGGGGACAAATATACAGGTAAAAGTAGTAATGCCGTAAATGTAGGCGGCCGAAGGCCGCAATTTTTCTTTTAGGGTGTTGTTTTTTTCTTCAAATGATGTCACCATCGTACTCGATTAGCTGTGAGAAGTTTAAATTAATGTTTATCTTTAATAACTTTTTATATTTAAAGCCGAATTTTATACGATAATGCCTATTACTTGTAGTTTTTAACGTAAGCATAGTAGAATTTGCATAAAAATCTTATACAATTCAAGGATCTTTAAGTAATTTATAGAGATAAGGGGGACAAATTTATAAATGCCTAAGTTCTCCAGGCATAACATATGGTAACTAGCCTCGCATCAGTAGGGGCGGCCCTGAAAAAAATAGTGGCGATTATTTTATTCCCAACCTATTGGAAAGGTTATGGGATGTCTTAATTTCGGAAGATTACCCAATTTTCCTTCAACAATCGGTAGTCAATATAGGTATTTTACCTACCGGCTATTAAAGTATCCACTCGAAATATGGTTTGTGGCTGTGAAAAATCGGTAGATATGTTAAGTTCATAAATAACTTCATAAACTACCGATTATAGTACTCAATGAGGCGTAATGAGTATGAGTTATTTGAGTAGAATTCACGAAAAATCTTACGCCGACGCCGGTAACCCAAGTAACCGTCACTCTGCTGATCTTTTTCACCAAGTTGATTCAATACACAGACACGTCAACGAATTCGTCCATTTAACTTATCTTGTGAATCAATATAGATTGAGGGGTGAAACCAATGATGAGGTTATAGAACGATCTCTCGGGAAATGACGGAAATGGAAAAGATCAAGCTTCCGTTATGAAGCTCATTTCAGAATCCTTAAGGCGATGGAGAGATTTAATCCGTTTATGGATCGTCCAACACGTCCACGGCGCTAATCCTAAGTCATTGTAATAGAATTGAGGAAGTTCAATCAATAGTTATGATTGTAAAATTTAAATTATTATGATTTGTAGGTGATATCGTTATGATTTTCAAATTATTTATAACAATCGGTAGTTTGTATTCTTTATCTAACTCTCGATTATACTCCAACGACTATTTATTTCAAACTAAACTAGTCGTGCCTCGAAAATCACACACAATCGGTGAATAGTACATATTGATAATCCTCCGATTATAGATGTTGAATGAAACTAAGAAATCTGTTGACAAAAATGCAAACAATAATATATAAACATAATAATATATACCGCCCGATTATGCACAATCGGTAGTCGAGTTAAATCCTTTACTACCGATTGTATGTAATCATTGTACGTAATTTCAGTACAATCTTGTAAAAGTACGCTACAACAGCCATATTTTCAAAAAAAAAAAAAAAAAAAGACTTTGGGAGTCTCATATATATAATGAGGGTAAACTCTTCTTATTTATGCACCAAACAACACATCAATAACCCCGTGTATTCTACATATATTTTTCATCGTCTTCTCTTGTGAATTCATTCTATATCTCAACTTACAAGAGTGGCAACGTTTGACGCAGCTGAAGATTTGGTCATCCTCAAAACATGGTATCACGAAACAAGACGTCAATATGTCAAATCCGGAAGGATCACACCCGGAATATTTTGGGGGAAGGTATATAGCGAATATGTACGAGAGTATGGAAATCCAAAGCAAAGATAACTCCAACAAGTTCATGATCATTCCCGACTGGTCCAAAAAGTGGTAAATGATTACATAACGATTCAAAAGAGGATATTTAACACTAGGCACTTAAGATTATCAATCCAACAATTTGTAAGTATTTGTGTACGTCTTTTACATAACACCTGGTGGTTACATTATACGAACTTAGTATTCTTTAGTATTGGTTATTTTATGTAGGAAACACTCGCAAAAGGCACTACCTAGAGGAAAAGGGAGAAGAATCCATATATGAATTCCTGAAGTCCGTGGTCAGAGTTTAGCGAAAAATGGATACAATCGGAAGTTATTATATAATGTATTCTACCGATTCTGGGAAAATTTTCAAATTTTTAATCTCAGAGTTTGGTTATAATCGGAAGTTAGTATTTAATGTATTCTACCATTTCCGGGAAAATTTTCAAATTTTAATCTCAGAGTTTGGTTACAATCGGAAGTTAGTATTTAACGTATCTACCGATTCTGGGAAAATTTTCAAATTATGATCTCAGAGTTTGGTTACAATCGGAAGTTAGTATTTAATGTTTCTACTGATTACGGAAATATCTCAAAAAAGTTGAATTTATATTGAAAAGCTTGTACACATCTTGGCATTTTTTTACAAAAAACATGTACAAAAAGGGCGGTTCAAAATACATCTTCCAAACATAACTATCATTCATCGTCATCATCCGAGGGGATCAATTCGAGTAGGCCTTCCGGATCATTTTTCATGACACGATCCCAATCCAACATGTTGGTCTCATATTGTTTCACCCAATCCTTACAATGATTCATTGGGAAGTAATCCATCCACTTACTCACCGGAGGTAATGGACAATCTTTCTTTACCCTTAAACCGATAAAATGCATCTCATTCACAAATGCCATAACAATTCTTCTATCTTTAACCGATTCATCGCAAAATGTCCTTGTAGGTGCAAACGTCATACTACTTCCTTGCGACGGAGGAACAAATACATGCACCACGCAATTCAAAACGTTCTCTAGGAGATCCGCATATAGGCATTGTCATCCAATACTTGGCTCCGATTGTTTTCAATCCCTTTCGGCACTTTACACGCACACATAAGTCTTTGTACTCTTGTTCTTGGTCGTATCTATCTCCGGTCCTCATCATCTTCATATAAAAATCATTTTCCTTTATTAGTTGCACCACCATCTTATTTCTTAGATATTGGCATTGGGTAACATTTTGGATATTCGCCTCGTCAAAGTAACCAATTTTTCTGTAGAGACGTGAAACCCACAATTGCCATCTCCATCAACCTCGTCGGTGGAAAAAAAATGGAACAATGATTGGAGGGAGTTGTTGCAAGTACTTTTCTATAATCGTGTACGTTGATCGAATTGGTCTTCAATGGAGATCCCTAGGAAAACGAAGAGTACCATTCTTCTCTCTTATAGTCACCATCTCCATTGGTTGGGTTTGTTGCGAGTCGCTCATTTGATCAAAAACTCCTGAGCTAGCTTGACACTCCACGAACACTTCTTCTTCCACCACCTCGTCTTGACTTACTTGGACGGCTCCGTAGAGACCTTTTGTTTCACGTTTCTGGCGGTTGGTCCACCTTTATATTTTATTGGACGACCTCTTTTCTGAGGTTCCGACACACCTATTTTCTTAGGTTGCGGCTCACCTTCAAGTTCGGCTTGCACATGCTCGTGCATAGACCAATCTCTTGTTTTTGACAAATGTTTCTTCAATTCTTTTCTTTGGATGGTCCTTAACACTTCGGTGATCGGCCTACCCGCCGCCTTTTGCTTACACGGTTTATCAACCTCCCTTAAACAAGTGCGAAGGACTTCCTCTAAATGGTGCATCAAGATTTGTTTTTTGGTTCCATTTGATGTAGCGTACCGCTCGGCTATTCGTGCACACAATTCCGACTTCAAGAACGATGGGCGTTCAACTACCGAGGTGCTTGGAGTGAAATATAATTGTTTCAAGAATGGATGAATGTCACTAATGTCAATCAATTCAACATACCTACCCAACATATGACGACACGGCAGTCCAATCATATCCTTACAAACACAAACCGTATTCTCGTCATCGTAAGCTTTATAAAGCTTCAATTGTTTCATCATGTGATTTACTGCCCATTTTGTAACTTTGTGAACAATTCCCCTTAGAAGCATTTTTTCCGCAATATGTTCCAAAGGGAATTTATGTACACTAAATTGCATACAACCCTTAATATTCGTGAGATCTCGATTGGTGTATCCATGGATTGCTTTTTGGATCGATACAACTCCATTTTGATTGCCGAGTAATATTTTCTTTAATCGGCCATGAGACCCCTATGCAATGCTTGTCGTCTCGTTCTTGAAGTTACGATATTCATATGTCCATGCATACACAAACCTCTCCTTATGCGGTGTTAACCATTATTTTTTACAATAAGCCACACATTTTGGATAGTCCGTGCCCCATTCATCCTCAAATTTCTTTAAATTAACCTCACAAAATTTCCTCAGTTATCGACCAAACCATCTTGTCCCATGCTTTCATAAATAATTTCCACTTTATTCCTTCCTCCTTCCACTTTTCTTCAAATAGCCTCTTCTCTTCTTCCCGCTCTTCCACGATTAATTTGCTAAGACGTTCATCCTCTTCCGTGGACCTCTTGGTACCTTACCTCAGTTTCTTAGATTGGATATGGGGATTGCAATTGGATAGGAGGTTGCATTGAATGCACCATGTACATTGCAAGTTTCAGGCTTCCGGAAACACTACCTCTATTGCATTCATTAGAGCTTGATCATTATCCGTTACAATAACCTTTGGAAAATCGTCGTCGTTATAAATTAACCTCAATGTCTCCAACATCCAAATAAAACTCACGACGTTCTCGTGATCCATTAAACCCCATCCAACCGTAAACGTGTTTTTGTTCGAAGTGTGGCAAGAAATGTTCAACAACGACATGTTATACTTGTTTGTCTTATAAGTTGCATCTATCAACAAAATTGGATGAAAGCATTGTGCCAATTGGATCATCAAAGGATGTGCCAAGAAAATACGTACCACTTTACCATCCTTTTTTTCCTTTCGCAATGTGTAGTCATGCAACTTTGCTAATCACTCTGATTGTTGCATAACCGTTCTACCATACCATTCCGTCTTTTTGATCGTAGATAGGACCGCCTTGATCGTAGACAAAGAAGAAATGTAGCGGACCAGAAAATCCTTGCTTCCAACGGGTCGGGTTACGACCCGCTTGGCAAGCTCCGATTCTTTGGAACGCCACTCGAGAAACCATACTTCCAAATTTTTCCGTCTAACTCGATTTTACAAAGCAATTGCTTATCGATTCGAGCAAGCATCATATCCTCATCCAGTTAGGACCCGACAGTTGTTAAATGTGGCTCATCCCCTTAGGGACCTGTCAGTTAGTAGCTCATCCCCGTAAGGACCCGACAATTATTAGTCGTGGATCATCCCCTTAGGGACCTGCCAGTTATAGCTCAACCCCGTAAGGTCCCGGTAGTTATTAGCCTAAGCTCATCCCCATAGGGACCCACCAGTTATAGTTCATCCCCGTAGGGACCCGACAGTTATTAGTCATAGATCATCCCCATAGGAACCTGCCAGTTATAGCTCATCCCCGTAGGGACCCGGTAGTTAGCTCATCCCATAGGGACGCATCAGTTATAACTCATCCCCATAGGGACCCGTCAGTTAAACAGATATGAACTACTCTCAAAAGAATTAGTAATGATTTCCATCTCGATGGTATGAACCATAAAATTCCCTTTATAGGTAGTATGAACAGCCAGTACTGCAACTACCTCTTACCAAAAATATATAATGTCAAGGTTGCAACCATATATGGATAAATGGTATAAACCGTCAAGCAGTAACAGTTGTGCTGAATCGCATAGCGGCTGCTTACGTACCCTCTCTGTTGCTTGATCCCCTCTCTGTTGCTCGAAGGGATCAAGCACGACCGTAGTTCGTCATTCATTCATTTAGATAATATGAACTACTCTTATTAGTAGCAATTATCTCATACACAGATAACATGAACTGCTTACCGTAGCATCAACTATTGGTTACATTAGATAATGCAGATAGTATGAACTGCATAGCAGCAACTATCCCTGACTTATCACGTGCTAGTCTATACCTCCACTTCAAGGCTTATTCAAAACTCCTGCTGTCGAACATTCTGCATTCTGTAAAATGTTAGGCATACAGACAATACAAAAGATGTGCTGGGAATTTGTAAGAATAATCTAAATAAAAATCAACTCCTAGCCAATCTGCCAATGTACCCAACTTTACAACATCTTATATAAATTCTCTACAACGAGAAATATTTAACCTCTTAATACTCATGGGAAAGTAAGAGGATGGAAACAACCATCTGTGATACACATAAAGAAGAGACCAACGTATATCGGCATAACTAACATTTTAGGACAATAAGCAACGATCCCATTCAGCATAAAGTAGTACAAGTAGATACAAATCTTAAGTCGGACTGCGGTAGAAACTCAATGGAAAAATGGATTTAATTTGCTTGCCTATTGATAAAACGTGACTAGTACTTTCACATTAATCATGATCCCACTCATACAACGCTCCATGGTTCAAGTTACAATCCAAGTTAACTCACAAATATAATATTAATTTATTTATAAAAGAAGATGAAAAGAACCAAGTCAAGATCACTTGGTCATCCAATACAACAGTAATCTATATATACAGTTCAATTTAGCAAGGTCTCCACTAGACCACTATTCTCTTAACTGTGTTAGTAAGAGTGACACCAAGACACAGTTCAAGTGGTTGCATTTTTCAAATATAGTCCGGCACTTTTAAGCATATCACCGACCACTACGAAATAGATGAATTTTACCCATCATTAGTCCATAAATAAAAATTACTTAAACAACTAAATACTTACATAAAATGATTATAAAAATGATGGCGAAATCAGTCTAGACGATACTCTATGTGATACGATTGATGTCGTTATATTCCTGTAATTTGAATGCTAAGGAAAATTAAATAAAGTGGATCCTGTACCGTAACTGGGTATGCACATTTTGACCACATTTATAACTAGACACATTACACGCATATACACAATGAAACATGGCCATTACAGTGCCATCACTGCCAATAAAACAGGCTTAACTCGTACACCATTAGCAGCTGTTTTACAAATACTACGATGACTAGTTACCACATACACGATTTTACTGCAAACACAAATGCTACGATATCAAGCAATTCAAAATATAAATCTGAATTAGAGGCAGCTTAGCTAACATAGATTTTCCATATTAGTGACCAAAATCTTGACTTAATTTTAGTTGCATACATCTTAAAATGAAGGGAAAAATCCCATAACATGGATCATGCAGATTCAAAGCCAACAGTCCGAATCCATATGCCAAAACAAGAACTCATGTTCACTGAGAACTAAAACAACAAATGATACCATCACTAAATCATCATTTAGTGTTTATTAATCCGAAACTAGTCTGGACTTTAAAGGGGAAGACACTGACGTTTCCCTGCTCGGAAAGTTTAATTGTCACATAGATACTTTGACAAACACTTGATAGGTCCCTAAATAATTACTAAAATGTTTCATCCATAGTTGTGCCGTATAGTCCGAAACTACGACAAATAGGCAGAACGATAAATAATGAAGCACCAGAAAATACCTATATCCTTTAAAAATTCACATTAATCCATTTTCCATAAAAAAAAATCAGATGATGCATTCATGAGTTAGAACATTCCTAACCTATACCATTTAACTGCCAACTATAATGTATTACCAAGTTCACACCGAAAAGTCCAACTTCAGTGCATGATACTACTTATTTCCACTTCATAGATATTTATGAATTGATAAGATAATTAGCTAATCTTAAAGCCAAAATCTTAGTCCCAATCTCTGTTGGAGGTCACTATTTGATAAGCATATTCAGCTCATAGGTCATATCATTTCTAATTAAAAATGAAATATATATATATATATCGACTGTAGTTCTAAATTTAATTTGCTCATCTTAGAAGATGAAGATAATTAACTCAGAAATGAATCTAACTGATGCTAGTACATTAGCTAGCCATTACTAACATATTTGGGGGGAAAGCCCCGAATCCAACATTTAAATTAGGTGTACTAGCATGTCAAATCACCAATTAAATTTGATATTCATGGGATTGCCATAAATTACAACTAAACCATGCTTTAATATCATCTGACCTCAAATTTAATCATATGTTCTTATGAACCCTAATTTCTCTATGAACAACGATTTCAATTCAAGGAAGAAATTATAACAGAAAAACCAAATCGAAGCATGTATCAAGTGTGGTAATACAAACCCATAAATTGATATGAATCTCCATGTTCAGTTCAGAATGAAAGTGATTTCTTCAAACATCTTCCAATTCGAGTATGAAATTATAACAAAATACCTCAAATCAAATTTCTTCAAACGGAACAGAGAAATTCCTCCAACCCATCATCAAATCAACAAGCATAACGATCTCCACAATCTTCCTAACTTAGCTCCGTTGATTGCAAAACCCTAGTATTCTGAAATTTGAGGGTGACCGAACAAAAGCAGTGAAAGAACATAAAAATCTTCCTCTTTCATAACTCCTCTTCTTTACCATGTATCTTTTACTTTACACCCTCTGTTAGACATGTGTCAGACATGCTAAAATTATCTAGTGTTTCAATAGCATTTACTAATGGTACATATTACCACTTCTAAGGGATAACCCATTTAGTGCACACTGGCTTTAGTTAAACCCAATAAAAGACACGTAGTGTTATAAGAAAGGTTGTCGAGGTCGTCCGCCTTTATCTTACTTAATATGTCACTCGCTTTTTGGATCCGCATAGACTTCACCGTATCCATTTCATGTGGTTTTAACTAGGCAATCATTACGTGTCCAACAAGAGTATCTGGATCATCGTGGTTGTGACAACCATTAGCAACTTTAGACATTCTATACTCTTTACTATCCTTATTATTGGGCTTGTAGAAGACAATTTTAAATGGACATCCAATCTTCTTTGTATGGGTTCGGTATTTCTTCCTCTCTGTCTTCCTTACATATTTATTGTTCTTTCCCTGGTGACTCTTTTCTCCCCACCTCGCTCATATATCATTTCAAAACGACAATCCCTCATACAACCATTCTGAACTACCATGCACATCTTCTTTTTGGCATTGTTCTTAAGTCATTTGTTTGCCTCCTCCTTACTTCCAAATGTCTAAATTTGCATATACACAACAAACATCATAAGCATGAGCATTTAACGTATATCATTTAAAGAAAAAGAAAAGAGTAGTCATGAGTATACCAAATCGTTTACATAGTGGTGAGAAATATCATGCCTCAAATAGAATTCATCATCCACCGCTACAATAGACTACAAACAACAACAACAAGTTAGGCCATAAAAATCGATGCACGGGATAGCAATTTTCTACAGATTGTCTTATAATCGGAGGGTAAAAGCAGAAAATATCCTTCCGATTAAATACTTTGAAAATCTTTGACTTATGTTGACTAAACTCTAATAATCGGTAGCATTTGTACTTGTCATACGCCCGATTACATCTTAATCGGTAGAAAAATGAATATCAACTACCGATTATGAGATCCGAAGAATTCCAAAATTTTCAGTTTTGGAGGAATCTGATTTTGGGGCGACAACCATAATCGGAGGTTTAAAATTTTCTATATTCTACCGATTGTGAAATATGAAACAAGCCAATAATTGAAATTCTTGAAAAAATCGTATTTGAGACGATTTTACAATCGGTAGTTATGTAAGTTTGCGAAACACCCGATTATTCAAAATAGAAATTTTCAATTTGGGGTTTCTAAATCGGTAGAAATTTTAAGTCCCCTATTCTACCGATTGGTCATATATTATTGCATAGGACTTAGCAATCGGTAGATATATAAGTATATTATCTACCGATTCTGGGTAGTTCATGGCATTTAATGCATGCAAAAATCGAATTTTCTCGTTTAAAAATGCATACAAAGTGGGTTATGAGTTTCTTAACACAATACATGTGAGTTAGATGCATCGTTAGCTTCGATCACGGGTGATTCTACGCTTTCTACCATGAAAGCGTCGTCTAGGGTTTCCTCTCCACAAAAGTTTGGATCATTCAATATATAACCCAAATCGTCTTCTTTAAACGGTAGTGAAGCTTCAACATTATGTTCTTCATCTTCTTCTTCATGCCCATCCATGCTTCTCGTTGATTTTAAAAAAAATGGTAAAATCCACTTCTCATTCTTTCTCTTTTTCTTCCTCTCTCTCCCACCAAAACAAAAACCAAATAATGGGAAAAAGTTCCCTAAAACCAAGTTTGTACACCTAATCTACCAACTACAAAATTAACTACCAATTGTGTACACCTAGACCGCCTATTACAAAATTATCTACCGATTATTATCATCGACGCAACCGATTATATATGAGCCGATCACGGATGAATTCTCAAATCCCCAAGGTTTAGCGGTTTGGTTGTAGTTGGTTTTTTAAATCCGCGAATTTATCCCCTCCGTAGGGTAGTGAAGGAATTTCATAAAACAACAAACCATTTGAGAAGTTATAAACATCAAGTAAAATATCAAGTAGCAGTGGAACCGAAGTTGAATGTTCAATACTAAATTCACGAAGTTGAAGGGTCAAAAGGACACCATTGTTTAAAAATAAGCTAATAACGAGGATAAGCGCCACAAAATTGACATAAACATAACAATGAACAAGCACAAGCTTGTTACTCTATCACGGAAACAAAAAAGTACAGATATCTACACATGGCACTATAGGCATCATCAGATTACTAAGTGAAACAATGCTTCTTTTAGGCGTATTTGAAAAAGGAGATGCTCGTAGTTACAGCTTGGCGTAGCAGTTAAAGCTAACTGATGCACTAAGTTATGATGCCGTAAAATTGCTTTATTCCAATCATGTCCATACTAATAATTTGAACAAAACATTGAACAGGCAATGTACTGAAATAATAAAATGTATGAATAAGATATTTCTGTGATAAGAAGAACAAAAACCTAAATGGCATCCTTCGAACAGTAATGACCAGAAACAACGATTATAGCACCTGCAGAAACCAGCGAAATCCATTTTTTTTAACTAAATCCGCGGTTAATCCGCATCGTACAATCCGCTGATCCGCAGAGGTCAAATCCGTGGGTGATTAGACTGGTCACGGTTCGATTTTTCAAATCCGCAACTTTGACGGTTTGGTTGCGGCCTTACGGGTGACCCCTAATCCGCAGTCGTCCGTCTGTTGCACATCCCAAACGTCTGTCTATAGTTTTCGCTTTTGTACATGCGGTATAAGATGTTAGGCCCGAGCCCAGCACCAAAATCGTCCCAAATATTTTAGTAACCCTTAGAGCAAATCCTATGGATAGTGTCACTCTTTCAAATGAAGGAATTTGAGCAGATTAGAGGTTTCTATGGGTAGTGTTTACTCCACTTTTTCCCAAACCCGTTCATATACTCGTTTGGGGACTAGACGGGGTTGGGAGTGTAACACTAGACGGGGGACTATTCCTCGTCCAGAAAAAAAAAGAAAAACGGGAGATTGTCTCCCGTGTATAAAAATATTTGAGTTTGGACTGGGGACTGTCTCCTGTTTGAGTTTTTTTGTGTTAGACGGAGGACTATCCCCCGTTTGATGGACCAATTTCTCACACCTATTTTGTAACGGGGATATTATGCTGTCACGGAGTAATTCTGTTTTAAACGATCTTTAAATTTAAGCATCTTGAAGTAGCAGGCAGCGTCAATCATCAATGGATTCTGTAGTCAAATACATAAAAATTATCAATCAACTGGAAGAAGAAGAGTCATCAGAGGAAGAATGAAGGTTTTGGACATGAAACGGAGAGAAACCAGGAGATGTTGGAAGGAGATTTCTGGAAAAGAGAGAAAGTAGGAGGAGATACTTGGAGAAGAGTCGTTTCTAGGGGATTAAGGACACGCGTAAACAAGCAGTTGCTATGATTCTCCCCGTTCATACTTAATTCTTCGAAGCTTTTCTTGAATTCTTCATCTGAAATTGAATCACATATATTTAATTAATGTAGTAATCTCTAGTTTTCTAATCTCTTCTCCATTTTCATCTATGTTTTCTTTTTTCCTCTGAAGAATGAAAGTTCCGCACAGTTCACTCTCTCTAAAAAAAAATAGGTTTAGATGGGGGACAGTCCCCCGTTTGTTTTGAAAAAAATTAGCGCACGGGAGACAGTCTCTCATATAGTGTCTTTTTCATATTTACCCATAGTGGCTTCACTCGTTCATATGAGCGAAGAATCCTTGGTACGTGCGAGTTAGTCTCCAAATAAAGGTTATGTCGGCTGCTTCATAGAAGAGAAGTTCCGTTTCTCAGAAGAGAATCGTGGATATTCAGAAGGAACTCAAGAAGGTGAGACTGATTTTATAGCTGCTTAAGATTTTTAGGGTGTCTCGGATTGTTCGATAACAACATAGAGCTGTGGAGAAATCAATGTTAGGTATCCTGTGGCTGTAATTAGGAATTTGTTTAGAGGTCTACGTAGATCTTTTTTCTTCTATTTATGCAAAAAGGAATTAGTCTTGCTGGAACATTAACACAAGTTCTAGTTCGATGTAATTGATTTATTTTTTATATTGTTTTTAAAGGTGTAGCTAGCTGACATACCCAAAATTATGGCTTTTACTGTTAACTCTTCTGATCAGAATGAAAGAACCAGTAAGTAAGTTTAAATGATTCTTTATCGAATTTCAGCTCAGTTCTCCAAATTTGATGTATACCTTACTATCCACCTTGTATCCATTTCAGAGAAGCTCCTCAGCTATGTGCATTGTTGAAAGAAACGAAAGAAGGATTGGATTCAGCGAGGAGCAAGGTGCAATCTTTAACATTGAATGATATGGAAGGGAAACCTGAAGAGGTCAGTTGTGTATTTATATCCTACAAGTAAATAAATTAGATTAATGGATTAGTTCTCTTTCTGTTCATCTCTAATTGGCTATGTTCAAAAACAGGTACGAGAAGTTGTTGGAGCTGAGAGTAGAGAAAAAGCAGTAAAAGCTTATGAAGAAGTCGAGAAACAGGTATGAGTCTCTTAAATTATTAAGTGGTACCATTATCCGCCTTGATGTTAAATGATGTATTTATCTGTGTTCATTATGATAAATCCCCTATTTTACTTGACAATGCCAGATTGGTTGGTTTGTCGGAAGATTTCTACAATGATGTTAGAAGATATGGTAGAAGTTTACCTTTGAATGAGGATGGCGATGAAGGTCCATCAAGCTTCAGTAATTCGAATAGGGGAGGGACAAAACAGTTTAAGCGTAAGAAAATAATCATATGAGTCTCTCTCTCTCCCTCTCCCTCTCCCTCTCCCTCTGGAGTTATAGATAGATGTAAGATCAACTGAAGCAAGGGTGCCTTTACCAAACAACGCCTCACTTTTGGCTTCTAATATTTTCATGCTTAGGCGGCTTTGTTTCTAAGACGTGGTTTTATTAATACTAGTTAAAAGGCCTTTTCTCCGAATTCTATCAATTTGCAATACTTTGTTTAATCAAGTAGTATTTGGTTTAGAGATGGCAAAAGAAACAACAGAAAGAACCACCAGATTTTGATTTCCCCTGCTTAATCTGGTTAAGAGTATAGTGGGTACATTTTTTATATGTGGATAGCAACGGCTAACAAGATAGGCAACTCTGATCAAAAAAAAAAAAAAAAAAAAATAGTGACTATTATGTCCTGCCTAATGCAATTGATGCAAGGAAGTATTACTGAGGAAACCGCCACTTGGTTTGGTAGTCACCCAAGTTTCATGTCCAGTTTTATTTGTCAATATATAAAGTTTTCTTTGCATTAAAGAACAAGAAAAAAAGAATGGAGACCATATATCTGTTACCCCCTGTCTCTTTACTTCCATACTCTATTTTTTTCGTCGGTCTGAAATTTTTTTCAGTCAATCCGAAAAAAAATGACCAGCTTATATTCGTAGTGGTATTTTCTTATTGAACTCTCAAATATATTTTTGATGTTTTATAGTTATAAAATCACTAAATATCACCCGGGCCTTATGGGGGTCAACTTCTTGTTTCTGTATTCTACCATTTATTTGTGGTTATTGTATAAGGTTTTTTAGCTTAATTCGATGATGGCAGTCAAGATGCAATAATTCTATATTAAATATTTTGTGTGTAATAATATTCCTTACACACCTGCAAGTTATATTTACAAAGAGGTGAATGTTCACCATCCTTACTATTTTTGGTCCTCTTCATAATATTTCCCTTTTTATGGGAAAGGTAGGAGCGGCGATATATTGTTTTCTATAAGAATATTGAGCTTTGTGCATGCACCATCAAGTCTGTTGGAAATAATAACTAATACTCCTGGTTTTTTAGAAGGTTCATAAGCGATAATTACATTTTCACAAAAGAAGACAATTCGGGTTTAATTACACTCTAACAAAATAGGTCTGTCGGTAGTAATGGTGACAGTGGTTATAAAATCTTAATTCCCTTTAGAAAAACTCAATTAGCCCAAGCATGATTTTTAAATCATGTAATTTTAGCATGTTTGAGGTACTTGTAGGCACATGTGATTTCACCTTTGGTTGGATCCCAAACGGGAATATTGATGGCATCGATGGAGCTTTCAAATATGCCGAGTGTTTAAGCTAATGATTGTGCCCATTTGTGTCATACCTACAAACAAACAGTAAGAGTAGGATCAGGGCACTGTTGTAATAAACCAAAACAGTAGGTGATTACGCTCTGGGTTGTTTAGAATATAAAATAGATATTCCCTCCGTCCCAAATTAAATGAGCTAGTTGTAGTTTGCATAATTTTTAAGACAAGGAGGAAATAGGAGTATATTTAAGTATTTTTACAGTTATATGTTTACGGTGGTGATATACACCTCCCCTTTCTACTCCCTACTCTCCTCCCAGATGAGTTGTCCTTCACATCTGGCACATAAAAAATAAAATCAATAAAACACGTCATCCATAAATCTTAAGGCCTTGTTTGGTAAAATTTATGATTATAGATAATCATAAATTGATAAATGATTTTAGTATAATCATTTTAAATATAAATTTTACAAACACTTTTTTTCCAGATAAATGATTATCTCAGAATGATGATCTCAAAAAAGAGAGGAAAGAACAATGACCTAGGATATTTTTTTAGTCCTATGTTGTCTTTTGTCTCTCTCGTGATAGTTTAGAGAAAATAAGAAGAAAAGAATTCAATTTGAGTTCCTTGGGAAAAATAATTAATTATAATAAATTTTCAAAACAACTTTTTCTCGTTTATGAAAATAATGGATTTTTTCAATTATGATTAAAATAACCAATTATTATAATGGTTACCAAACACATATAGAATCCATTATAATCTGCATAATGGATTATAAGCTGATAATCCATTAAAATAATGGATACCAAACGGCCCCTGAAAAAAATGACCAGAGAATTTATTCTATTTATCTTATTTCTGTGCTTTTTCCCCTATATCTCTCCTGTTCTTTCTTTTTAGTTTTTCCACGGAAAGGGATGATGAAATCTTTTAATCGAATCCATGATCTTTTTTGTAAACTGAAGATATCAAACATCTGCTATTTGGAAAAAGGAACCCTTCAAAGCTCTACTTCATCTCAATAAAACTTTAAGAAAAATAAAGCAGATCTAAACTCATGGATTAAATTGAAAACCTGGTCTTTCTAGGTCTATTTCATTGATATGGATTGGAAAATATGGTGTAGGTAGTGAGATTTATTTAAACAAGGTAACTGGTAGCAACACAACAAGTATGATACAGATTCATCTAACGATGAAAAATTAAAATCAAGATCTAGGATAGGTTTGAGATCAAATTTGGTCCATTTGTTCAACATAATATTTCCTTTCTAGACAATGGGTCATGCAATTTCATCAATAACTTGCTTTTGATGTTGGATTTTGTGTTACTTGTATTGACAGTAAGCCTGTAAAAAAATTGTGATGAGGGTGATGGTAAGCTGTTTGATTCTAATGGAGGGTGAGATTCTCTTATGTAAAGAAGAATTTTATAATTTTGATCAAAATCAATTCTACTGTGTATGGGAGAATTATTCCACCATCACAGCAGATATGAAAATAAAGAAGAAGGAAGAGGAGAATATAGAAGAAAGGGGAAAGTCGATGAATTTTTTTTAAAGACATCACACGTCAGAGAAATATATTGTAGTTTTGTCCAAATCAGCTAGACACATGTAAATACACCTCATCAGGGAGGAGAGTAGGGAGGAGAAATGGGAGGAGAATAGCATTTCTGATATCTTTATGGACAGTAACTTGTAAAATTTATAAATAATTTATCTCTTAAACTATACCACGATTTTTCATAAACTTTGTACCGTTGAAAAACATTTTAAAACACCTACGCGATGAATATAAACATGGCTATCAAATTATACATATTTCTTATAGTAACAATATTCAATTAAAAATATAGTTTTAAAAATACTCCATTGATTAGTGAGATAGCTCATCTATTTTGGGAAAAAATTTAAAACCAACTATCTCATCTAATTTGGGACGGAGGAAGTATTATATTTGTTCCCAGTTGGTGATTATACATGTAACAAAGTAGAGTCAAGCATCAAGAAGACCAACGCAAAAAATGTAGGAAAAGGGGATTATACGGCGACACATTTACAACGAACCAAACATAACAACCAAAATCATGAAAAATAAACGATGTAAAACTTGGAATAAAGAGAATCTCAAATAGATAAGTTACTCTTCTTTGCACTAACACCCTACAACCCAAATCATAGTATTAGCAACAAAGTCGTGAAAATCAATTGTTGTGATGAATAAGTTATGAGGGTGAAGAAGAAATTAAACAAAACAAACCAAAAAAAAAGAGAGCATACCATACGGTTAGAGTCCTCGGAGAAAAGATAGCTAAGAAACACACCAGTTATAGGGCTTCTTTCTATCGGAAGATTAAAAGGATACATCCATCTTCACTTTTACAAATGGTTTTCTTCAGAAATTCATCTTTTGGAAGAATGCTATCACTGAATTAAAATTCAACCTAAATTTGATTTTTAGTATCAAATTAACACCTAGGTAAAAGGTGGAAAGTCAGGGTTGAAATTTTAAGACATGAGTCACCTGACAGGTGATTTTCTTCTATATTTTTTCATTGGCACTATTGAGAATTTGAGAGGAGGAGGATCGAAAAAAGAAAAGTAGGTTTTATGGGAGTCAGGTATAAACAGAATGGAAAAGACTATTTTTGGGATTGAGATAAACGTCCAGAAACAGCGTGGAACATATGTACGACCCAAAATAGTCCCGGAGGTTCGCAGCTATCCGAGAAAAAATTCCTTCTGGAGATTCTCGATCGCCGGATCGGGGTCCCTGTTGAACACGTCCATTTGATAGCCTTAGATATCATGGAGACAAACCTTATACGATTTTGTTTGCACTAACACACTACAATTTTGTTGTTGGAATCTAGGAGACCTCGCTAAAAAAATTTGCAACTGATGTCGGCATTACGGATACAAAATTTATTATCTTGATAGCTTTTATTATGTCTGCTAGTCTCCGCGTTATTTAACACGAAACAATAAATTCGTAAAAAGCAAGTTATATATATAAAAAGAAAACCAACTTGTTTTATAAGTGAAGTTTAAACTAAAATTAAAATTATATTTTACAACTTAGCTTCATAAGTGAAGTTTACATTTGGTGTCGGGAATTCTCATCATTTATCTCATCTTAGTTCACCTCTTCAAGTTTCTCTCCCGTTTTTGTTGGAGTTTCTCCATTTTCAGTGCCACCTACACTTGGGTACAATTTTAAGTTATCTTGTACAGGTATGAAATTATTAAAACTAATTATTTTTGGGGAAAATTCATAAACTAGAAAGCTTCCACCCATATAATGAATAAACCAGCCAGAAAAATAAAAATCTTTTAAATAAAGTGGCATTTCTGTTAGATATTAACATATGGACCCACCAATTTGGTCAGCTACTTTGAATAAGTCAAACTCGGTCAATGATATTACCATCATAACCTTACCCACTTTCAAAAGATGTGTGGGGTGTAATAGATTTTCATTTTTTCAGTTTCAGACTCTTTCTGGTTCAGTCGTCCTCTCCGTTCTGTTGAAACTATGGTTAGGTATTAAAACGATTTGCGAACTGATTATTAGAGAAGACGTTATTTTTGAAGACAATGATGTTAGTGAAGAACCAAAGTTAATTTGGAAGAAAAAAATATGGATATTTAGGGTTTCAAAGACGGTTTTGATTAAGTGAAGATGAGGTACAAAGCGAGATTGAAATACTTTGAATCCAGGTGAGATTAACGAAACCCATGACTTAATATATGATGAACATCGATGTTTTGATAGTTAATTGATCGGCTAATTTTTAGGGTTTCTGTTGTTTGTTTTTTCCTTTGTAACTAGGGCTTATTTGAAACCTTTTTTTTTAATTAGGGTTTAACTTTCGTGATTGTTGGTTTGATTTTATGAATTATTGCTTAATTAGGTTTTGGAATTAGGGTTTATGTTTTTATTCTTTTGTAATTAGGGTTTAATTAAAATTAGATGTTATTTGTTTAATTAGGGTGTAATTTTCGTGATTGATTGATTAGAGTTTATTGCGGAGATTTTAGGATTTATATATGATTTCTTTTCATTTATGTTGCAGTAAGTTCATATTGAGGAATATCAGTGTATATGTGGAGCCTAAGAATGACACTTTGGTATTTCCTGATTTCCATCGAGATGAAACAAAGTTGGGGATGCTTGAGTATATGGTATATGTGCATTTGTCTTTGGATGTTAAAGAGAAGTTTAATTTATATTGGCTTAAGGATCCATGTATGCCAGAGCCATTGTTAAAAAATAATGATTTTGTAATTTTTGGGAGGACTCTTATGTGAATGATGAGGGGTGTATATGTTTGTGGATGGGGATGAAGGATACAGTGTTTGGGACTCCAAAAACTACACCAAAGAAGACAGTTAGTAAGAAAACTACACCTAGAAGATCCCCAAGGCTAAATAATGTGGATAAATCACCAGAAGGTGTATCAAGAAAGCTGAGTTTCATGGAATTTCTACAACAAGATGAAGAGGTACCCATTTCCAAACATTCTCATGTTGGTAGCAGTAGCTGCAGTCAGTCAACACCAGTCCAAGCTATTGACCTTGATGATGATGTATTTAATGTTGGACATTGGGTCAAAGCTACAACTAAAGTTAAGTTTGTTGAAGATTTAGAGAATATTCAGCTAGAAAATATCAATATAGATGAATGTCACCCAGTTGAGGATTCAGATGCTCCTCCATTATATGACAGTGATGAAGACATTGAGCAAGAAGAAGAAAAAGACAAAGGTATATTTCATTTATTTTAGTAATTCAGAGTTATTGTGTGGTACTGATGGTAATCCCGAATGTGCAGGTAAGGGTGTGGTGAAAGACCAGCTTACATGGATAAATTTGATGAAGATTTTGGTGAGTGCATGAAGGGTGACCATGAAGTTGATATATTCCCTGAAGAAGGGGTATTTATTCCAGTAGATCCTACCAAAATGGAAATAAAAACAAGAATTGAAAGTAAACATGCATTTAAGAAACATCTTAGAGGTTATTGTGTTGCAAATAAGCGCCAATTTAAGTTGGATAGAACTACTCCCACTAGAATTAAGGCTGAGTATAAGTTTAAAAAAGAACATGAATATCATTGATTTGTGTATGCTAGCAATAAGGTGGGTGAGAAGACTTTTGGCCTTAGGAAAGTGAATTTGGAACTCACTTGTCTGGGGTATCACAAAAATAGGAATAGATCTGTTGATCCTCATTTTGTAAAAGATTTTGTGCGTGATCAGTTAAAGAACAAGCCTAAAAAAGTTGTTTTAGACCCTTATAAAATCAAGGAAGATTTCTTAGCTGAAAAGAAAGTAAATATACCATATCAGTGTGCATGGAAGGCTGGAAACTGCATTTTCATCTTTGATTTGCGGTTACTTTTGTTGCAGGTTTGATTATGAAGTGGGCGGTTTTTGAAAAAGTGACCAACTTCTCCACAAGCATAACACTCATTCTCTACTGGTAACTTCATCTTCTTGCATTTGACATGATCAATTGCATCTTCAAACCATTCAAAGTATAGACATGTTGGAATTGAATACTTCAAAAACATCTGTCCATTTGTTTCTTTTGTTTTTTGAGCAAAATAATTTCCTTATACCATTAGATGTTGCTGCTACTGCTACCTGGAGAACTTGAAATTTGGCTCATGTCTTTATATATGTTTGCGTTTATTGCAGGTTTTTGGGATATTTTTGAGATATTTGGTAGTAGAAACACTAGGGTTCTTCTCTGCAATAAGACCTACTTTTTATGAAGTTGACCTGAAGAATAAGACCCTTAACATAAGGGGCGAATATGATCCCTTGAATTTTTAACGGGTCGACTGATGACACGTGTCAATCCGACCATTACAGAGGTTGCACATGCTCTTCAGGTGACAAGGGTCACCGAGTTGACTCGAAGCTGTTTTGGATACGGACTCAGTCAAGGGTTAAGTAGTTTTTTACCGAGCCTGTTAACTGCCAAGTGTACAGATAACTGTTGTCCCGTTTTTCGAAGAAAAAAAAATGGGATGAAAAATGTCAATATCGGCCACTTTATATAATGATTCAAAAGAACGACCACTTTCTTAAATATAGGCCAAAAAGTTGGCCACTTCATTAAAAAGGCCTTTTCTTTTCATGAGAAATGTTACCTGAATATAAATTACTGAACAGTTATTCAAATACTTTTTCATGAGGAATGTTACCTGAATATAAATTGTTGAACAATTCTTTAAATACAAATATTTTTAACCATTTTCAAACTTTGACATGATGTTGTTATTGAAACAATTTTGGCAAGTAGATTCCAACATTATGTATGGTGTTCTTTTATGTGAGCAGATTCAATAATTGTATTAACGTCAAGCCTCAAAGAAATATAAATTGAGCAAGTAAAATTAGTTTACACTCGATTAATCAAGAAATTAGAATACATCATGTATTTCTACTTCTAATCATGGTCATGTATATAATTTATATTAAATTTGTGTGTATCAAGATAACTATGATTCCAACTGACTTCTAAGGAACTTCATTGCACTCGCTCGTCATCATTGACTTGGATGTTCCAAATCCTGAGTTCAACCCCTTCACAGTCATAAAAAAAACTTTGATATTTCCACCTGATTCGTCTTATTAGATACCTGGATAATGTGTGCCTTACTTTCTTTGAAGAAAATAACAGATATCAATATCTTAATTCCCAATAATCAACAAATGTTTCTTATGTTTGCCATAAAATCAATTAACGGAAAGTTAGTTTGAGAAAAAAGCATATACCCTTTACTTTATTTTATTTTATTTATAGATGCAACTGTATCTAATGAAAATCAAAACTTTCAGGATCTCTTGACATCAAACAGTTAATCTATAATATAGTTAGATAGTTATAAATACACACCATATACCTCATAAATCTTTATTTTATATTTTTCCAACCCACCAATACCCTCTCATGAAACATTAGGCACTTCAACAACCTGAAAAATAAATATTTGCTATCGCTCACAATTAGTACCTCTACTATCTCTTAGGAAACAAACAATATATATTGTAACCTATGGAACCTTATGGAGAACTTAAAATAATCTTCCACAAATGATGACCTATTTGATAACATTTTTTAGGATATGAGATCCTTACTTACGAAAAACTACTATCTCAAAGCCGCATGAAACTTAGATGTCTAGACAGTAAAATACATGACAATACACTGCCGACAAAGAATCTGCAATGAGATTATGCAAGGTGTAGCGTGGTAATGGAGGAAACGCGACTCTCTAATCTACATTGTCTTCCTTTATCTTCTTCCACATAAATCCATTGTAGTCATCTGCTAAATTCCATCATACATATCAATTACGCTATATGGTTCATATTAAATAAACCTTAATCCAAATTAATCGAAATAAATGTGAACGATGTTAACAGTTAAAAATTTGGAAACGATCAAACTGTAGATAAGAAAACAACCATGTCTTTATGATTTAATGGTAGAATATAACCGAAACCGAATAAAATAGAACGATAATTGAAAGGGGCCTCCAGAGTCTCTTAAGGTGACATTACTTGAATACTGGGAAATTGAGAGGGGCCTCCAGGAAATCAAAACAAACAATTAATAAGAAATCAAAAAAATATAGGATAATATAGCGTGCTAAGTGAATTCTCAGCCGACTAATATACATGATATGGTTTGGATTGCTAGATTTAAAGCTATCCATTGAATTTAAAACAATAATTTGGAGTGTAGGATTAATGTCTTAGATAAACTCTCATTGCCCGATCAACGTGAATTACTTAGTTTATGTGGAGTTGATTGTTTTGACGGTGACTCAAAATACGACATTAAACATTTTCTGAAATGTGTTTTTATGGTGTTATTGTTCATTTGAATAAGACTAAAAAAATACAACCCATTTTTCTTCTTCCTCTAAGTTTCGTAAAGAAAAAATATAACCCATTTTTATTCTTCCTCTAAGTTTCGCAAAGAAGTGGATGTTAATTAAGATGTTTGATTAGTTGTAATTGAGGCTTACTTGATTGAGATTTACTCTAAGACACTGATAAAAAGAAAAGAAAAAGTATCTTTTAGTATTTCTTTTTCTTCTTGAATATAGGAGACCATGAGGATCAAGCAGGTAAAGAGATAAAACAATTAGTTGTGGAGGTAAAGCACTTCGTATCATGTAGTTCAAACTTCAAAGTAATGACTATAAATTATAGAACTCTGAGAAGTACCATTTAATTATATGACATCATAGCTTATCCACTTTTGTACCTTTCTCGAGTTTATTTCTTTAACTGCATTCTTGAAAATTTGAACACCAAGCCTTTTATTATTGTCTCCACAGTCATCAGATCGCGTATCTTCTTTGGGACAACTTCTGCATTAGAATGGCTGATAATTAAATATATTTTCTTCCTGAAAGGAAATACACTTGAACAAATGCATATTTATAGAGAAATAGATTTACTGAGATCTATCTTAGTCCAACAAAATTTATACTATATGCAGCCACACTAAATCTACAAAGTATTCCACACCCCTTGTAGAATTGTATTACCAAGAAATTGCTACTTTGGAAGAGCTCATTTACCTATCCCTCTCAAAGACAAAAAATAGGAACTGCAAAAGCTGAATGGAGTAACAATACAAAAACTCCAAACGTAAATCAACTTGGTTGTACCTGCAACCAAATATCATGTAGTTGAGTATTGAAGGTGGTTTCCTCGGCGTATTCATGGTGAGTTCATCGAATTTTGCTGCCAAGTACCATAATGCGATGTAACTTTAACATAATAAACTTTCTTGATGCCACTGGATTCTTAATTACTAGAACCATAAGAAGCGGCAGTTATTGAAGGCAGAAGAATGCATAGTAAACCTTTACTATAAATACTCCAATGTGTAAACAAAAGCAATAGGTTAATATAATGAAATAAATATAACAACCAAACAGTGCCATTAACAGAGAAAAATCAACACAATCAAATAATCCATGGGTGATATGTGATGAGAATTATAAGGATAACCTCAACTTGATTCCTTTGCCACTCATTTAGAGAACCCATTCTTGATTCCATAAGAAACTGGAGGAATTGAAAGAGTTTGGACCGGTGGTTATACTTCATACGTCTCCTTACAACATTTTGATCCAAAGTATTCATTATTTTTTCCTTGTAAAGTGGTTACTCTAGATGCCCTTTACTCGAAAGCAATATTATAATTGCAGGTAACATGGGTTTAAAAGCTAAGCAAACTTTTCCTTCTTGTGGTATGTCTCTGGAAACTTAAGTTGCTCCTTTCATATATTTGTATTAAGGTCAAGTACTTCAATATCAACTATTATAACAAAGAAGAAAGGTTTTGAATGCACACTCCAGTTCCAAGGTTTCACTTATTGAATTATCTACCCTGCACCCATGAATATCATTGCTTTGAAAGACTTCACAGAGAATTTGAATTAGTAGCTTGTTCCATTCAGGTGCTTCTCATGTACCAAGATGATATATGACACCCCTCTTGATCCCAAAAATGTTTGCACTACGTAATGAAAAGCTAATATTGTCAATAGAAGCATGTGAGGTTCTAGCTTACTCAAATAACAATGCCATCTGCGAGAGTCGAACGCACAACTACATGGTTGAGAACCATGTGCTCTTCCATATGAGCTAAGACAGCAAGTAAAGTGCTTACATGAATGAATTGTATGGTGTTGTGGTAACATACTATCCCAGATAAATTTAGAGTAAGGAATAACACAATTTGGAAAAAGGATCAGAGGGATTCTATATAAAGGAACACACAACAACATTATATTGATGAAGCTGCAATAACGTCACTTTACCAATCCCAGTTGAGAAGGAATCCGAGTTCAATGTTCTCATGGACACTTATAGATCACGGTGGGGTTTGTTTTTTCAAGCATAGCATATTGTAAGTAATTGATAATCCAAAGGGATCGGTCATAGAAAGAAACTTTACTAATTGGTGAAATCAATTTTTTGTTTTAGTAAACTGTAAGTTCTTGTTTGTTTTTTCCTCTAATAAAAATATTAATATTTTTGTAGATACCATATTATTCAGCCATGGCCATGACCAAGATCCAAATTAGATAATAGAGATCTAAACATGGGATATTTAAAAAAAAAACTACCAACTGAAAGGATTGAAAGAAAATAGCTATATAAAACATGAATTGAAGAAACAAAATTCCAGAATCCTGTTCAAATGGAAAAAAAAATATCTCATTAACAACCACATTTATAGAGACACGAATATCCACATGGTATAAGTTATATATTATTCACCTTTGGGTCTACACATGATCTTTACATGTATAAGTTTCCTATTTGAAGGTATAGAACAATACCTGAATAGCTGTTGATTGGAGGTCAAATGCAACGAAATGCCAAGCCCATCAAAGGCCTACTCCATGTACATATGACATGGTTTCCCAGATCCCTTTGCGTTTCCCAAAGGCACTTGTCGGCGTATGTGTAATAAACTATTGTAATTTTTTTATCCATATGTATTAAGAGTTTTGTCACTAAAATTGAAAAATGGGGATATTTTTAGAGCATAGCTTGGTTGAACCCACCAAGCGTTGGTAAGTCAAGTTTGGTTGTCAGATTTTAGTTAATCAAAACTCATCTAAGAGTCGTTTGATTATGTACTAGAGACAACTTTGTATAGGTTAGACTAGAAAGTCTAGGATTATGAGACATACAAGTGTTACTCAAAGACCTAAAGAATGTGAAGAAGAAACGAGCTACAACAACGACATCATCCTTTCTCTTGAGGTTAGCAATATTGACTTGAACTGTTTCATTCCTAACGTTTCTTTCAAGTCGTGATATATAGAAAACATAACTGTGAAGCTGTGAATGATATTTTACTCTAGCAGTGAGACATGATCATAGTATTAAGAAATTACACTACGAAGTATAACTCTTATCTTTTGAATTTCGTAAATATGACATCGACATAATATTTTAAATGCCATTGTGATTATGTGTATGGGTAAAGGTGAAGATTTCGTCCTAGTAAACAATGTTCACATTGTTTAAAGGAAGTACGTTCATGAACTTGTTTTATGAACCAAAAGGGAAATCGCTAGGCTTATTGGTATGGTTATTCATTGCATATCTTTGGATTACCAATATGTGTGAGTTAGTAGAACCGATCATAACTTTTTATGTATCTTGGTATAACTAATCACAATGCCCGACTTATGATTTGGTATGACTTGTATTAGTGTAACCGATCCTAAGTAATCACCTAAGATGGTATGATCGATATTTGAAATTAGTGTGACTGACCCTAGTAATTGTTGTGACCGATCAAAAAAGATTTGTGTAGTCGATCCTTGCAATTGGTGTAACCGGTCCTAGCAATTAGTGTAACCGATCTTAGTGATTGGTGTGACCGACCACAAGTAATACCATGAGTATATGGTAACCGGTCCTGGTAGTTGACGTAACCGATCCTGGTAACTGATGTGACCGGTCCTGGTAAGTTATCTGACCCATCACAATTAGACCATAGTGAAGGTATAACTGATCCCATGATTGGTGGAACCGATTGAACCCATAATTGTGATTTGATATTTGGTCAATCACATAGTTTTCTTGGAATACTGATGAACCAATTCTAACTTGTTTAGAAGTATGTTATAATCGATTCCAAGATTGTAAATATGAAAGAGGATTTACAAAGTAATGATGTCAACATAATTTGAACACCATCAGTAACTCTTATTTTTTATTGTTCAAAGATATTCCTTAATTACTCAAGGAGATCCCGGTCCGAAGTAAATTAAGAATCCTTTAATTAAGGTTGTTAGTTTTATATATGCTTTAATTACCAGCAATTAAATGTATATCTCTAGAAAATAATAATTAGTAATGTGCATTTACTAATTGGAGATTTTCTATTGAGGATTTCGGAAATATTGGACAACGCATTTGCAGGAGTTATGAAAACCAAATTTTGCTATTCATTGCATATCTTGAGAATATTTTCGGTTTTGGAAATTCCTTGGTGTCAAAACATCCTTGGTCTATAAATACCCAAGTTTGCATTTCTAGCAAACTATCCTAAGAGGTAGGAAAACTTCATATTCTTGTTGTTTCTGGTGGACACGTCTATCCGGAGAAGAAAGTACCCTAATAGGAGAAATCTCTTACGACCGCTCATTTAAAGACTTTTGTGGGATCAAGAAGCTCTACGAGTACCGTTGGTGGGAAACTAGATAATTGCAGTTTATTTTAGTTTTCGATTGATTTGATTGACTAACGGTTGTTGAACTTTGATTGCACCTAGTTTGTTTATTCTTGAGAATCTCCTCTTCTGATAAAAGACTCACTCAAACTAGATCGAAGTGTCGACGGGATCTTTAGAACTGTTTGTAGATCTAAGGACATCTTATAATAATCTATTGTTAACAGACTCCGTTCTGTGCGTGATTGATCACAAAATATTCAAGTAGTGATGTACATGTTTTTATTGAAGATTAAAGAAGCTTTGAAGACAAAAAAGATTTCTTATTGTTTTCATATCTTTGGTGTGCACAAACCTTGATCGTCTGGGATCCAACTAGAATAGGATTTATTCGATTGATTAGTTTCGTAGATCGACATCACTTTATAGTTTCTTGTTGGATTCTATATTGGTTGATTGAAAGTATAAATTCTGCTACTTCGGTAGTTTTTGGATAGATAGATATTAAACCCGACAAACTAGTTTATTAGATTAAACAGAAGCCTTTGTCAAAATCATATCACTGAGATTGAATAAAGTTGTTACCAAACAGATTTGTTGTTCCTTTACTGTTTGGAATACGATCAAAATGAGTTGTTCCAGTGCTTGCACTTATCGAATGTCGGAAGCGCAGGGATATTGAAGAAACTAAGTGAACTAGGGGTATTTTCTTGGTCTCAACTATATGAAGTTGATATAGATTTTGTATAGCGGCTTAATTCTCAGAGTATTCAATTATGAACTAGGTCCCGGGGTTTTTCTACATTTACGGTTTCCTCATTAACAAGATCTTGCTGTGTCGTTTACTTTTATTTTCCGCAATTATAATTATTGTTATTATAATTCAATATAAATTACACAAACGTTAATTCCGTATTACTTGATAGTGATCCTATAGAGTTTTGTTAAGTCCGAACCTATTATCAAGTAATCACACTTTGATTTTTGTATTGTCTCGATCTCGTATCCATAGACGATCATACAAAGTGTGAATACCGATTTGTCGTATTGTCTCGACTTTGTCCATAGACGACCACTTTCGGTAAGAGGACTTATAGGTGTATATTTTAAAGATTGTGGTGTATTTGGGTATCCTCGTCTTTTCATATTATTATTTTAATAGAAAAAGATAATTCATTAAACTTAACAATGTGACAAAATCATTTTCTCTCTAAAGGGAGTTTTCAACCATGCAGGAGAATTACTTCCCCAAAACAAAGAAACACTACTAGTCCTACCTTCTTTAGCCAAACAGTGGGCTACTTCATTTGTGTCTCTTGAAACATGAGCAGAAACCCAACTACTGAAACTTCCTAACAGTTCGCTACAATCAATGATAATGGGGTTATTAATCCATCTAATAGACCCTTTATGGCCGGAACAACATTCAAATAATCTCCCTCCAAATGCAGCTTTTGAATGTTGTTTCTTTTCGCCCTATTGATTGCCTCGCAACCTGAAATAGTCTCAGCCCAGACTTCATTTTCAGCTACTCTCGTGGTGTATCATGCTCCACAGAAAGTTATTGCATCATCAATCAATATTGTTCCAGATCCCACAATGTTATTTTATTTTTGGAAAGTTGCATCGAACTTTAAAAAAAATTCAGATTGTGGAAGGTTCCATTTAATTGGTTGTCTAACTCTACCAGCATGCAGGTCCCTAACTGTTTGTTTTCTTAAGTTCCCATTTCATTCAAAATCTTTTTATTAACCAGCATTACAATCCCTTCTATTTGGGATTGAGAATTTTCAAACACACAGGAACATCTGGCTTTCCAGATGTTCCATTGAGTGTATCTTGCAATAATTTTAAAACCATCCTCCATATTATTTAGTGTGAACTAGCTCGAAATCTAGTCCTTAGAGACCGCCCTCCCATAATTCATACAGAAGTCCTGTCTATTTCAATCCACACCTGCTTAGTTAACTAGCAGTTTAATAGTAAATGATCAACAGACTCAATATCATTATTGCACAGAGGACAAGAAGAGTTTATACTTGGAACAAATCTTGAAAGTCTTTCCATGATAGGTAGACGACAATTATGAACACATTTCCATAGGAAGTGTAAGATCTTCAGAGCCAAAGGAACCTTCCAAAATTTTGTTGAAGGAAAATTCAGATGAGTAGAAATTAGGTTGGCACTGTGACCTGCACTATTGATAGTTGTATAAGCAGTTTTCACTGAGAAGACACCACTACTAGCGAGAGTCCATCTAAATGTATCACTTCATTTCATAGGAATTCTAATCTTACAAATCTCAATAACAGTCTACGAATCAAACAAAGCATTTAACATACTTATATCCCAAGTATTACTTTCATCCTTTCAGGTATGGTGAAGGTCTTTAAATCAGTAGATCCAAACCCAAGTGACACCAAATCAGACCTATTAGGTATCTATTTATGATCCTATATGAGTCCATCAAATGAGACCATCAATTAAAAAATCAACCAATCAAAAATATATATGAAATATACACTCGTTAAGAAATATGCACGAATTTGCTCGATTAATTTTGTTATAGCAAAAAAATTGCGTGAAAAAGGGAGGAGTTAATCTCCATGGATCTCAAGATTCATGTGCAGAGAAAAACCCCGCAACTAAAATGGGTCATTAAATAACAAGCCGCACTAGGTGGATAATGTAGATTCTCCGACTTCCCTCCTCCCACTGAAGCAGAGAAAGAAACACTCCCTCGCTTCTCCAAACCTAAGGTGGAAATGAAATGATGGCAACCAAATATACAATAAACAGATAGACATCGAAACAGACACCAACCAAACAAACCACCATGTACTCCTCCTACTAAGATTAGTCTCACCCTCTTCTTCTTTCTCAGTCTATTTTTCTCTCTTCAGTTCTCAATTCCATACTTGAACACAGGGCTAAAGCTTTAGCTCTAATGGAAGGAGCACTATTTCCAAACAGACCAACATTACCAACACCAACAACAAAACCAATAATACCACCACCATCACAAACAAACCCACCATTGAAATTCAATTCTAAAACGCTTCCATTACCAACAAATACTCCTCCACCTCCATCTTTACCACTTGATTCTCTTCTTCAGCAACTCCTTCATATTTCACCTAAAACTTCATACCCTTCTCTTTCAATATCAACATCATCTCACAAACAACAGAATACTCATATCTCTAAGCCCAAATCCATTCCTCCTCCTTCTCCTTCTTATCCTTCAGTTGGCCATAAACATAATGATTATTCTTCAATTGAATTCCTTACATCAAAAGGTAAGTCTTTACTTGTATCCGTTGTGAATCAGCCCATGTCAAATTTGAACACTTATTTTAATTCTATCCACTCTGAATTGGTTGAATTTGATCATGTCAGTCTTATCAAAGGGTTAGACCTTTCAGGGAATTGGGAAAAAGCCCTAGTTTTGTTTCAATGGTTTCTGTCAAAGAATAGTAATGAAACTAACAAATTAGACCAACAAGCAATTGAGGCTATGGTTAGAATTTTAGGTAGAGAGTCTCAACATTCAATTGCATCTAAATTGTTTGATGAAATTTCTATTGAAGATTACTCACTTGATATTCGAGCTTACACTACTATACTACATTCTTATTCTCAAAGTGGGTTGTACGAAAAGGCGATATCTTTGTTTCGAGTGATTAAGAGTAAAGGACTTAAACCAACTCTAGTTACTTACAATGTCATGCTTGATGTGTATGGGAAAATGGGTCGGTCTTGGAACAAAATTTTGGAACTTGTAGGGGAAATCACAAGTAATGGACTTAAATTTGATGAATTTACTTGTAGTACTGTTCTGTCTGCTTGTGCAAGGGAAGGGTTGTTGGAGGAAGCTTCGAAGTTCTTTAACGTTTTGAAGTCTAAGGGTTATGTTCCCGGAACTGTTACTTATAATGCTTTGCTTCATGTGTATGGGAAGGCAGGGGTTTACTCTGAGGCTTTGAGCATTATGGAGGAGATGGAAAGAAACAACTGCACACCTGACTCAGTGACCTACAATGAACTTGTAGCAGCTTATGTTAGGGCAGGGTTTTATGATGAGGGAGCTGCTGTTATAGAGACAATGTCAAGTAAAGGAACTATGCCGAATGCTGTAACTTATACTACAGTCATAAATGCGTATGGAAAGGCTGGGAAAGAAGATAAAGCTCTGAGTTTGTTTGATGAGATGAAGAAATCGGGTTGTGTTCCTAATGTCTGTACATATAACGCAATTTTGGGGATGCTTGGAAAGAAATTGATGTCGGAAGAGATGGTGGTGATACTCTCCGAGATGAAGTCGAATGGTTGCATCCCAAACAGGGTAACATGGAACACAATGCTTGCGTTATGTGGTAATAAGGGCATGCAGAAGTACGTGAATCGGGTCTTCAGCGAAATGAAGAATTGTGGGTTTGAGCCTGATCGAGATACATTCAATACATTGATTAGTGCTTATGGTCGGTGTGGGTCGGGCATTGATGCTTCAAAAATGTATGAAGAGATGATCAAAGCCGGGTTCACTCCATGTGTTACTACCTATAATGCTCTCTTGAACGCCCTGTCTAGGAGAGGTGATTGGAAAGCAGCAGAATCCGTGATTATTGATATGAAGACCAAAGGATTTAAGCCTAACGAAACATCATACTCCTTGATGCTTCAGTGTTACGCAAAGGCAGGGTATGTTGAAGGTATAAGAATGATTGAAGACGAAATTTACAGTGGGCGAATATTTCCTAGTTGGATGCTTTTGAGAACCCTGGTTCTTGCAAATGCTAAATGTAGGATTTTGGCAGGTATGGAGAGAGCGTTTGAAGAATTAAAAAGAAACGGATACAAACACGATCTGGTTCTTTTCAATTCAATGCTTTCAATCTATGCCAAGAACAGGATGTATGATCGAGCTCATGATCTGATGCATTTGATCCGTGAGAATGGATTACAGCCAGATCTTGTTACTTTTAATAGCTTGATGGATATGTATGCCAGAGGAGGAGAGTGCTGGAGAGCAGAAGAAATCCTCAAAGGTTTACAGAAATCTGGAGGGAAACCTGATCTGGTTTCATATAACACTGTGATTAAAGGGTTTTGCAGACAAGGGCTAATGCAGGAAGCTGTCCGAACCATGTCGGTGATGACAACTGTGGGTATTCGACCTTGCATTGTTACTTATAATACCTTTGTTGCTGGATACGCCAGCAAAGGATTGTTTGAAGAGGTAACGGATGTGATTAGTTATATGATTCAACATGATTGCAGACCCAATGAGTTGACATACAAGATTGTCATCGATGGTTATTGTAAAGCTAGCAAATACAAAGAAGCCATGGATTTCGTATCGAAAATTAGAGACCTTGATCCATCTTTTGATGATAAGTCGGTTCAAAGGTTTGCCATGCGGGTTCGTGAGAATGTAGAGTTGTAGAGTTCTGGACATCAAGAAGGCAATTTTTGTTCGTTGTTTACCCTCTCTCATTTCTCCGATCTACTTCTTTACTGTGAATTTGTTTTGTAAAAATTCAAATTTTTTGAAGCTGTTAATTACAGGTTTTGAAGTTATAGATGCAATTACTTTCCCGAATTCTCTGTTTATTGACCCATAAATGAAGCTGATTTTGGAATTTTTATGTAATCACTATCAAGTTGTATTTCAGATAAAGGCGCTAAAGTGATAAAGCAGATCTTTTAAACCTAAATGTTGTAGAGAAAATGAAAAATGAAGAAGCTAACTTTGAGAATGCCTCGTTTTGTGTTGCCTCAAGTTAGAAGCCTGTATTTACTTTGAGAATGCCTCATTTTGGTTACAGAAGTACATTATTCAATAGTACATCCAATCCTCCAGGTTCCCTAAAAAGCAAGTCCACTAATAGTTTTCTCCTGTGAACTACACTTCCATGGAATTTGCGGCAGCACTTTTGCGGTAACAGCCTTCTCTGCACACTTTAAATCTCACCTCTAAACTGTTGTATAACCAGCTACACCATTCCTTCGTCCATAGAAGCGAGCGTGCATCAATATTGCCGAGCTTCACATTCCTCGTGTCGTACCCACTGCGAATAAACAAAGCACTGATAAATTCCAACACTCCACAGGTAACAGAAAATGAAAGCGCTGCAAGGATGTAACTTACCCACTCTTCAGTTTCTTCATCATTTCACTTCATTAACAGAATGCATATCGCAACAGATGTGGAGGATTAATTCATCACCGAAACCTAGTCATTACAGGAAATGATCGTTTAAGCTTGAGAATTGCACAAACACACAGCCAAGAGAGGTTAATGTTATGCAATTTGAATGCAGTCATTGCTTGATTCTGACTACCTACAAGGGTTGCCCACGTGCATCATACACAAAGCACACAAGGTAAAACCTACAGATGAGCAAGATATTATGATGCTAGTTGATGCATTATAAAATATGTAAGTGTCTCAGTGGTTTCAATCATTAAAAAAAGCAAAGGAAGCAGTGAAATTCAAAAAATGGCGCACAATTTATGGCATAACCAAATGACCATTGAATATTATTACTTCAGTAAGAAAAGCAGGGATCATATTTCTGCCTCATTTCTGTTTCTTATTAAGCACAATCCAAGTTTATGAGTTTGCAAAAACCAAAATTTTGAATCAAACCAGAATCACGTAGTGTTTAAAATAAATATCTGGCAAGTACAGAGTAAACAATGATGATTATTCTGCAGTCCTTAATATCCTGATATAACATCGAAATAGAATCAATGATTCCATCCAGCCACAGGTCATATTGTACAATGTTCTGGAAACTTATCAAACTATAAATAATGAGTCTATTCCAATATCAACCTAATATTGCAATTTCATAAGTCTAATCTCTCCTTTAAATCAGGTAAGAACAAAAATTGTTGCATAATTATATTATGCACCTAGCTATATTAAGTTAGCTTTGAGATCATAACTAGGATTTAATACCTTCAAGACCCTTGATACCACATCACCAAAAGTCGTTGCAGGAACACGCCCCTTTTTCAAAATGGTGCCACCGTTTGGCATCGCGAGCGATGATAAGCCTTCCAACAAGCTTTGAGATAATCTTCAATGCGTTATGGCAATCCACACAGACTCTAAGATTCTTCAATATTCGCATTGGGCTGCGAGCAGAGGTACTTAAGAGATTAGCAACACAAGCCAATTTTTCACTATGTGCGAGAAGTCCTGTGGCTTTACTTTCATCATCCACATCATGCAATGCGCATCTAAGCTCAGGTACATAACCACACTCTTTAATATGTGCACTCAGCATATTCAAATGGGCATATATTTTGTCATCAGCGTGGAATGTATCCCCTGCCCTATATTGGAGAACCTTATTATGTAATCCTAAAGGTTTCTGGCCTAGATACTTTTTTTTCTTCGCAGCTATTACATAATCAGAGGGGTTCACTGCCACAAGACCGGCCTTCGATTCAACATTTAGCCGTGAGGGGTCTAAGAGAGCAACGATATCAGCACAAAGGTCCCCAGTTTCCAGATTCCCATGAATTATGCAAAGATTCATCAAAGTTTCCCAAACATCAATATTTGGTTCAACTGGCATATTTTCAATGAACTCAAAAGCCTCTTCTAAGTATCCTGTACTTCCCAACATTTTCACAACACCCACATAATGATCCATGGAGGGTGCAATACCAAAAACTTTACTCATTGACTCAAAGTGCAACATTCCTTCATCAATGTCACAAAGTGTACTACAAGCATAAAAAACCCCAAGAAACATTTGGCCATCGGGTCTTCCTCCTGCCTCCTTGAATTCGGTGAACACATCAATTGCATCTTCTCCGTATCCATTTTTTGCCAGACCAACTATCATGGTGTCCCAAGAAGTCAGATTTCTTGAGGGTATTTTTCCAAACAAATCATGAGCATCAGACACTAAACCACACTTCAAATACATCTCTAATACCTTATTCTGTAAGATAGTTTCCGAGGAGAACTTTGTCTTCATAAGATGATTATGAATCAATTTTGCCTCTTCTTTAGCAACAACTTCCCCAATAACCTTCATCAACTCACGATACCGGAGCAAACCAATCTCAATACCTTGTTGATATAACAAGTTCATAACCCTCATAGCTTCCTTCACATCACCCTCATTACAGAAACCATCCATCTCTTCAAGAGTACCATTACACTGCACTTCACTTTCAGACTCCACACTACTCACTACCGATAGAGAATGAACGTTATTCATCTCCGAATGCAATCCATTTTGTTTCTGTAGAAATCCCCAAACATTCGTTTCTTTCGTATACCCATTTGAATTCTGTTGGATGTGCCCATCATTAACATTGCTAACCGGCTGATGATACCCACCAGGTTTCTGCAGATGTTCTCCATAGGAAGACTCATTTGGACCGTGTGGAGCAGAATTTCCTCTATAATGTGCATTTAAATTCTGTTCAAAACCTCTCAAATCATTCTTGTAACATACATTAGCAATAGCACTATGCTGCAACTCGATTGGATTGACCTCATTAGGATTTATGTTCCGTACCTGATGATGATACCCACTCGGGTTGTGTTGAAAATTCCTATAGTAATTATCTTGGAAATATGAAGAATTGGGGTTCTTGTGCAACTCATTTTGATACAACCCATCATTATTCTGAAGTTGGTTACTATCATTAGGATTACCTCTGTAAGGATTTGGTGTATGAAACCCAGCACCTGTAGTCTGCTGAAAATCCCCTTCTCCCTCTGAACCATATGAATTGTTATTAGTTGGTTGAGTTTGATAATCAATTCTTTCAGCAGCAACAGTTCTAAAGGTCTTAACTTTATTTACGAAATTATTGTAAACTGAATCGAGATTTGGTTGAGAGTTTGTGTACTTAGGTATTAAACTGATAATTTTAGATGTTTTTCTTTTCATTATTATTACAACAACAATGAAATTTCAATCAAATAATGAATGAATGATGTTTTGTAGATGGGATGAAGAAGACGTTCTGATTAGGGTTTATGGACAAATAATTTAAAAAGAGAAAGGGAAAGGTTTAAGCAGAAATGAACAGAGAAAAGAATGTGAGACCGATATATCATAGAAGCTTAAGATACTCGATGATTACGGACTTGGTTAGGGGGTGTCCTAAGGTATTCATGTATGTCAAAATTACCATTCCACCTATTAAACCTAAAAATTTAAAAACGGAAAACCTAATTATCTAATCAAAACTAGTCATAAAAACCCAAGGTGACCAAAGTTGTGGTGCAAAAACCCCACTCAAATGTTGGGATTCATTAAAACTCCGTCTTAAACTAAATTGATACAAAAATCCAAAATTTTAAAAAATTGATACAAAAACCCCAAATTTCAAAATTGGTTTCATCAAATTTTATGATGAAACCAAAAATTGGTTTCGTCAAATTCTATGAGGTTTAATCAAATTTTATGATGAAACCAAATTTTGGTTTCATCAAAATTTTGTTTTTTGGGGTTTTTGTGTTACTTTTGTTTTGGCGGGTTTTTTGTGGATGGATAGTGACACCTTTGGAGTTATAACTCGCGGACCATTATCTAATACTAATTCCATTTCCATCACTTTTTTCCCTAGACCCTGGTCGTAAATTCAGTTTTTTTTTTAATCCAAACAACATCATCGTCTTTAATCGTTGATTTGAAAAATTGCTACAGTTGATTAATCGAAAACTCGCTCTTTGTGGTTGTTTTTTGTGCTTGAAACATGTTAAATTCTCCCGATTCAATACGAAAAGATCCGATTTCAGAACCACCTGGCGTTAGGTCGAAGTCGAATATTATAGCCGTAGGTAACTATTTTCATGTTTTTCGGCTAGAAAAAGGACCCTCGACTGTAACTGGGTTGAATAGTTTTTATGGCTAGGTCGGAAATCATCGAACCAAACCATAGGTTCTTTGAAAATTTGTCGTAGAATAGTTTTTATGACTAGCAATATGCATCTGATTAATAATATTGCTCTGACTAGTAATATTCATCTAACTAGCAATATTTTTATGGCTAGCAATATTGTTTTAAACAATATGAATTCTTCTGACTATCAATCTAGCTTTGACTAGCGCAATATTGCTCAAGTATTTCATCGGTCTTGATCCATCAATCTCATCAGACCTATGCCAATCAATTCAGATCCTCTAAGTACGGTTGATATATCAACTGGCATTATGGTATGCAAAGCATCATTGCTTATCTCAGCAGGCACTTTATGCTTCATTCATCAAAATGACGAGTCTCTATGAAGCATGCTAGACTGATCAATACGCTAAGATAACATCTAGATCAATAAATGACCAAAAAAAAACACGTCTATATAAATAAACCTAACCATGCTTGAGGACATTCACTAGAGTTTTGGTCTGGTAGCCTACAACACGTGCGATGCAGTAATGCACCACGATGAGAAAGCAAGTAATTCATGCGAGCAGTTGAAGGAGTAAATGGATAGTGGTCGGACAACCACTAAGTCCCCCTAACGCATATAACAACTGGTTTTCACCGCTATTTCCATTTTTCTACTCTTCTACTTCTTGTCTCAACAGACACTTTATGCTTCACTCATCAAAATTACGAGTCTTTACAAAGCATGCTAGACTCATCAATAAGTTAAGACTAGTATCTAGGTCAACAATTGACCAAATAAATACACGTATATATAATATACCTAACCATGCTCGAGACACCAATAAAGTCACGTGGGGGATATTCACTAGGATTTGGTCTGGCGGCCTACAACACGTGTGATGAGAAAGTGAATAAGTCGTGTTAGCAGTTGGAGGAGTAAACAGGTAGTGGTCTGACAACCACCAAGTTTCCCAACAAAGTGGAACTGATGTGCACCATGATTTCCAATTCTCTACTCTTCCACTTATTTGCAATTATCACCACTTACAGGAGATCAATATGTTAACGACCTTTGCGTCAAATAGGTTTTTTAACCTATCGAGAAAGGATAACATTAGTCACATGACATCCATATCCCAAAAACACACAGAAGCTTTCTCTCGACCGAAAAATAGAAATCATCTTGGAAGCAGTCCAACACATCCACAATTAATTTCCGTTAATTTCAACACCTTCTTAGCTTCCCTCCGTACAGATCGACCCTTTTCCTTCCATTGTGACCGAATTAAATATGAAATAACCATTTATAGGTTTAGGGTAGAGGATTACAGATTGGTCTCTCGAACTCAAATCACTCTCGTGTAGTGCATTTATTTAAGGGTTTAGAAGATTTGCTTTGTATAGCATCCGATTACTCCACCATTTTACACTTTATCCAGTAAACTGTTTTTACCCGCAAACAACTGTTAATCATTGCTCCCCAACCATAATGAAAAAATGTGTATGAATAAGCAGGAAAGCATTATATCTTATATATCGGTTCATTGGTCATCAGTGTGTAAGTCAGTTGTCCTTTATGTTAATGTCCTCGGTCTCATATGTACTTTCATCTATGAGCTAGCTTTAATCCTTAATACGTCATTTTCCTCTTTTTTTCGATATAAAGTAGAAAAGTAGTCCCTAGATCACATCCAAACTCCTTCAAATGAGAGTTTATTTGGAAATTATGGGGTACAGATGCCTACCTCCACAATGGGAGGGAGTATGAGAACCACCAGACCACTTGATGGTTCTCAATAAAGAAATAAAATATAAAAGAATCCACATATACTCTGTGAAATATTTAAGATTGTCTCCTAACACCTCTTTTAGGATGTGATTTGATCAAGACTAGAACGTCATGAATCCTTTTAAATTTTTGTAAAAGTTACAGCATCATATACTTAAGGTCTTGACAGGAGGCTTATTGAAAACACTGAGCTGTCTCTCAAATTCTTCGATTTCAGGAGTTTTATCTAGAACATTGAGACATCTCTCAAAATCTTCGATTTGAGGAGTCTTAGTGAGAACATTGATCCGTCTCTCAAATTCTTTGATTCTACATTTGATAGGCTTGTTCCGCCTTGAATTGCGTTGCTGGTTAAACCCTAAATGATAAAGGAAAAAAAATGTGTGAAATCTAAGAAAAAAACATTTCAAGGTACCCCGTACCCATGTCCTTTTGTAAAACTAAGGATTGAAACTTTATTTAAGGTGAATTTAATACACGCGTATGTTGCACAAAGAAGTTAATTACTCCATTTCTTTTCTAGTTTTAACATAAATGGTGGTGAAAGGTTTCCCATTAAATGTTGACTATGTTACACCGAGTACAATAATGTTCTCGCTCTCTCTAGTTTATAAATGGTGGTGAAAGGTTTCCAGTTAAATGTTGATAATGTTGGAATTGATTTAGCTTTTATACTTTTTTCCCTGCCTGCGTTAAAACCTTTGTAAATCAAAAACTTCTTCTCTGCCTGCCTAAAAGCCCTAGTAAATGAGAAACTTTTGCTTGGACATGTTTTTCGTGCATTAGTCACAGATATGACTAAACAAGAAATCTCACAAACTAAGAAATCAGAAAATAAAAAGAAAGACAATACCGAGTAAATAAAAAGGAAAAATTAGCTCGGCTTTTCGTTTTCGGAGGGTGATGATGGTTGCTTCCCCTCTCCATGCCTTGATCTTCCCGGTTCCTCGTTCTCACTCTCGCTGTCACATTTCTAAAGCTGTTTCCATCTTCGACGCCACCGCCAAATGAGTCTTTACTTTGGGGTCTGCCTTGCTGATACTTAGACTCGTCATCTGGTCCACCGCCAGCCATTTCCTGTCCCTTACTTTGATCTGAACCTGCACTTGGTCTCCTTCGACCGCTCCTCAGAACCTGCGCGCCTGGTGCTGGTGACAAGTCCATTCCTTCCATGAAAGGTCCCCTCCAGGCCCCATCATCATCCAAAGACCACCACCAGGAAGGTCTGCCCTGTAAACCCTTGCCTGATGTGGGTCCCTTCACATCCATAGGAATGAATAAAATGGAGGAAACATACGGAAAGCTACACAGAACATGTCTGCCGTCTGGCACTGGGAAACCATCGGGTGTGACACCCTCATAAGAAAAACCATGAGGACCCATTTAGCACGTATAATATATTTTCATATTGCAAAGCAAAATAGACTTTGCAGGATAATCCCTTCCAAGATATATAAGGGGACTACATTATATTCAGACAACGTCGAGGTAAAAAAGTTACTTTTAAAAACCAAATAGAAAAAAAAACAAACTTATCATCTACATAAGCTGAAAGTACATAATATACCACTAAATCACTATCTGGTTCAAGATAAAGCAAGGACGCTAGCTACTGCTAGAAGGCTCCAGCTCCTGGCAGTCTCAACTAATCTGCAGTGTACGTTGTACCCAAGCAAGAAACAATTAAACAGTTTGAGTGTGGAGAGTTAGAGGCACAAGTATGCCATCATAATAAATGTGATAAAAATCACTTTGTTGATGTGTAAACATAGGCTTCAATAGCACTGGTATAACATGTGTGAAAAGAAGAAAAAGCTTGCAGGAGAAACAAATCAAAACTCCAAGACTGATCACGACATCTGTGAGCAGAAAGCACAGATTTTCAGTCAATACCGAGACTTCGACCAGGAAACCTAACCCATAATGAGGCCAACCTCCATTGTACCTAAGAATTTCCTCCCAGAGATAACAACCACGATTTCTACGAAAATGCTAGAAACTTCTGAGGTAAGCACTCATTAAGATGAAGAGTTAAAAGTTTCAACGATGGAATCGAAAGAAACATTTGAACAAACCATAAAGAAAGATAGACTCCCTGATCTGAGGCCCAGTAGCATGGGATACATTCCTCGCCAGTGAAAAAGAAAAAGAGACAAAGGCTAAAGATCAGTTGGTCACATACCTTCACTGGTAAGTTCTCATTGTATGGATTCATGAAATGACGAGTCTTGTGAAAGGAAAACTCACGTAGCTGCAGTAACAAAACATACAAAGCTCACATTAAGGTTCATGATACGAACTTATGAGATCAACAGCAAATCATGTGAAAAAGACCAATGATAAAAACAATTAATCATTTGTCACAATTGTGCAAGGGGTATACATCCATAACACATACACAAAAGTAATGTCAAGGCCATGCAAGGTGAAACAGATAGTATTAATGTTAACATGCCTAGTGTTTGCCGTTGCGACAGTTTCAGGTGAAACGGATCAGCGGTTGACAAGGTGAATGGAAACTGCAACTTCATGCATAGAGACTCCGCAAAGTCAATAAATCATTTCAGTTTCGAACTTTTCATCAATTAAAATTCGCATACTTTGATGTGCTTCTCAGAATCTTAATTAAGGTAGTACATTCCTATTACATTATCAAGTTCCTAATTCTCACTTCAGATTCGTACTGACACCAGGATACTCTCTGACAAACTTTCTCCTTCCAAAATTTGTACGAAAGAGAAAGAGAGTCTCAAATAACAACATATTGGGGAAAGCCTTCTGGATTATTATGCTTCAGCAGTAAGGTTCAGCTCACATCCTATAACACAACACATTCCGCAGCAAGGTTCAGCTTACATCCCATATCACATCACATTCCCCAAAAAAGACAAAAAGGAAGAACAGATAATATGAAGATTAAGAAATCATTCTAAATTGGAAACAATAAGAACTTTCTGTATACGAAACACAGAAAGGTTTATCTCGAAGAATTATATCCAATATTGGTTAAATATTTCTTTAGAATCCACATCTACAACACTACTGCCAACCCATTGTGTTTTCTAGTTTATGTCTAATCATGTCCAAAATTGAAGTAAAATAAATCACCACATCCTTGCTCTTTTCATGAAATTTCTCCTGCTTTAAACACTTAAAAGCTGCAGCAGCACTTTTGCGGCAACGGCTTTCTCTCTCGGATTTAAATTTCACCTATTTAACACTTGGGGTGAGTATATTCAGCCTGCGCTATACATTCCATTGTCCATAACAGAAAGCGTATACTGATGCTGCCAAGCTTCACATACCTCATATTGTACCCACCATGAATACAAGAAATTACTAATAAATTCCTACACTCCACAGGTAACAGAAAATGAAAAGGATACAAGGATTGCCCATTCTTCAGTTTCTTCATCACTTCTCTTCTTTAATAGAATGAACATAACAAGAGATGTGGAGGATAAAATCATTACCGTAACCTGGTCATTACAGGAAATCCTCTAAGTTGAAAATTGTGCAAACACACAGCTCGCCAGCAACAAAGGTTAATGTTATACTCCCTCAGTCCCACCAAAGTTGACTTATTTCACAATTTTGAAGGCAAGGAGGAGATGGGGATATTTTTAGGTGTTTTTCCAATTATATCTTTATGGATAACAAATAGTCAAATTTCGAAATGGCATCTCCCATATTATGCAACCGATATTTGCAAACTTTAAACCATTTAAAAGAAAAGAATTTAAAACACATATGTAAGGAATACATGACTATCAAATTATACATATTTCTTATACTAAGATTTACTACCAATATAATCAATTAAAGGGTAATTTTAGAAATGTGGCCTTGTTTAATGATAAGGGTCAACCTTGTAGGGACAAAAAATATTGAATGAAAGGTCCCCTTTGGTGGGACAAAGGGAGTACAATTCAACCGCAGTCATTGCCTGCTTCCGAGTACATACAAGGTTCCGCATGTGCACAATATACAAAGCACACTTGGTAAAACCTACATTTGAGAAAGATATTATGATGCCGGTAGTTGCATTATACAATACGCAAGTGTCTCAGTGGCTTCTTTCATTAAAAAGAACGAAGTAAGCAGTGAAAATCATAAAATGGCTGGCACAATTATTGGCATAACCAAATAATGATTGAATATAATTATGTTAGTAAGAAAAGCGGGGATCATAAAACTTTCTCATTTGTGATTCTGATTAAGCACAATCCAAGCTCATGAGTTTGTAAAACCCCATATTTCGAATCAAACCGGAATCAAGGGTTTACAATAAACATCTGGCAAGTACAGAGTAAATAATGATGATTATTCATATTGTGCAGTCCTAAATATCCTCATACTGACGTAAAAATAGAATCAATGATTGATCAATGCAGAAGCAAAACAGTATTTTAAGATATCCGGGCGCAGGTTCCAGCCAGCCACAGGTCATACTGTACAATTTTCTGGAAACTTAGCAAACTATAATGAATTGAGCTATGCTATTAATTTAACAACTATCAACCTAATATTGCAATTTCATAATTCCACTCTCTTGTAATGATAGGTAAGAGCGCTAAATTATTGCATAGCCAAAATATGCACCTGCGATTATATTAAGTTAGCTATAAGAAGGAATTATAACTAGGATGTAATACCTTCAAAACCCTTACTGCCGCTTTAGAAGAAGTCGTTGCAGGAACACACCCCTCCTTCGATTTGGTGAAACCACTTGCATGCGCGAGCGCTGATTCGCCTTCCAGCAATTTTAGAGATAATCTTCAATGCATTATGGCAATCCATACACATTCTAACATTCATGAGTATTCGCACTTGGCTGCGAGCAGGGCTACTTAAGATATCAGAAACACAAGCCAGTATTTCACTGTGTGCGAGAAGTAAACACAAGCAATTTTACTTTCATCATCAACATCATGCATTGCGTATCTAAGCACAGGTATATAACCAGACTCTTTCATATGTGCACTCAGCGTCTTCAGATGGGCATAAACTTTGTCACTATCGGAGTGGGATGTATCCCCTGCCTTAAACTGTTGAATCCTATTTTGTAATCTTAATGGTGTCTGACCTGAAACCTTATTTTGCATATCAGAGGGGTTTACTGGCACAAAACCAGCCTTTGATTCAACATTTAGCCGTGAGGGGTCTAAGAGAGCAACGATATTAGCACAAAGGTCCCCAGTTTCCAAATTCCCATGAATTCTGCAAAGATTCATCAAAGTTTCCCAAACATCAATACTTGGTTCAACTGGCATATCTTCAATGAACTCAAAAGCCTCATCCAAGTGTCCTGAACTTGCCAACATTTTCGCAACACCCACATAATGATCCATGGAGGGTGCAGTACCAAAAGCCTTACTCATCGACTCAAAGTGCAACAATCCTTCATTAACGTCAAAAAGGGTACTACAAGCATAAATAACCCCAAGAAACATTTGGCCATTGGGTCTTCCTCCTGCCTCCTTGAATTCAGTGAACACGTGGATTGCGTCTTCTCCGTATCCATTTTCTGCCAGACCAACTATCATGGTGTCCCAAGTAGTCAGATTTCGAGCAGGTATTTTTCCAAACAATTCATGAGCATCAGACATTAAACCACATTTCAAGTACATGATTATGAATCAATTTTGCCTCTTCATTAGCAGAAACTTCCCCAATAACCTTCATCAACTGACAATACCGAGGCAGATCAATCTCAACACCTTGTTGATATAACAAGTTTAAAACCCTCATAGCTTCCTTAACATTACCCTCATTACAGAAACCATCCATCTCCTCGAGACCATTTCCATTCTGCCTACTATCAGGATTAATGTTATGTGCCTCTGAATGATACCCATTACGGTTACTCTGGAGATTATTGTAACTATTATGAAAATATAAAGATCTTGGCCTCTTCAGCACACTAGCATTATGCTGCAAATCATTTGGATTGAACCCATTAGGATTTATGTTCTGTAACGTTGGATCATACCCGCTAGGGTTGTGTTGGAAACTCCTACCGTAATTATTATGAAAATATGAAGAATTTGGGTTCTTGTGGAACTCCGTTGGATAAAACCTACTATTCAGAAACCCAGCACTTGTGGTCTGCTGGATGTCTCCTCCTCCCTCAGAACCATACGAGTTACTGTTACTTGGTTGAGTTTGATGGTCAGTTCTTTCAGCAGCAACAGTTCTACAGGTCTTAACTTTATTTAAGAGATTAATGCAAATAGAATTGAGATTGGGTTGAGAATTTCTGACCTTTGGTATTAAACTGATGACTCTTTCTCTTTCTATTATATTAATACAAAAATGAATCAATCAAAGAATGAACGAATGACGTTTGCAGATGGGATTAAACTAATACGATTATGATGTAAAGGAATTGATAGAAGCTGTGTTAGGGTTTATGGAGAAAGAATTTTTAAAGAGAGAAATGGGATAGAGAGGGCATGCAGTGAGACGGGTAGTCCAAGTGTTCAAAGTTGAGCACTAGAGGGTGAAATGGATCCATTGAACCACTGTTGTTAGATGTTGCACCCAATTTGGGGGTGTGACATATAGTACGGTGAGATATCCTCCTAGCGATAAATTTAGTAGTACTAATTATTATTTTATGTTTTCTGATGTAATTAATTTGATGTAAATAAAATTTCGTATTAATGAAATTACAAGACATTGCCTAGTCAGGGCCGTCTCATACAATTAGACGACCTTGGACGAAAGTTCTTGGAACGCCTTCCAATGGAAAAGAAATTCACATATGTAGTTTATATGTATTCTTAGCTGAGTATATATAACACTGAAACGAAGGATTTTATGGCCAATAACATGACCAAACTGTAACATGATTCATCCGGAAGTGAAATGTCTCTTATATATGGTGAATAAATTGAAAAATTGGAAACCTTTCCGTACAAACAGAAACAAATTGAAGTAGATAGCCGCCGTCCAATTACTCTTCACTTTGGAATTGTATTAAAGTTAGAAAAAAACCAAGACAAGACAAGACAAGATTCGCAACTAAAAAAACGTTCCACTAGGAAAAAGCTTAAGACCCCATATAGTCGGACGATATGGTCCGAAAAGTAACAATACCGGAATACTCTTTTAGAAACTTTTGTACATGTCATGCTACCAAATACAATTAAGAATTTCATAGTAAAAGAAGTAAAATCATAATCGAAGAACATTTAGTGTAAGATAGTGACCTCTTATTAATTTTGTGTCCACTCCGTCACTTGAACTTCGGCCTCCTTGCATTTTAGTTAGCAAACTGCTCCATCATTTTTCTAAAATCTATATGTCTACAAACCTAATCTCTATAGCTATCAGAGCTAACCAACTCTTTACTATCAACTACGAAACATCCAGATGCAAATAAGAATTCACAATTTAATTTGTCGTGTCTTTAAAATTAAAAAATAAAAACAAAGACAATTGAATACCTAGATCAATTGATATGGAAACCCGTCTAAACTAGAAAAGTGGAAAATCGACATAAGTTATGAATAGATGCACAAATTCTAGTTGTTAGACCTTAGAACTCATGAATAATGATTTCAGAACTTGGAATTAAACTCCCCTTAATACCATATTGATGCACTGGATGAAAGGAAATCGTTATGCTTGTTCTTTGATTGATTTTATTCTTTTCTTTCTCGCCTGTTCCAACAAAAGTTTGACGTCCTCTACGGCTAAGTGATAACCTAATACTTCTGTTGTTGTTTTTTAGGAGAAGGCGAAAAGTTAACTTTGTATTTTCCGTTCCTAAATTTTGAACAACCGAAAACTATTGGGCCATCAAAATACAAGCTCGTCCTAACTTAAAAAAGAATCCACCTTGTGCAAGAGCACAACTTGACGGGCTTCAGAGCTGGACCTGCACATAGATATGACCAGCGATTTTCATCTTGCAACGTTTTTAAATTTATTTATTTAAATTCTAAAGTTATCTGGAAGATGATTTTTGCAGTATTTAATCTTTTTCATTTCATATCAGCGACCAAATGGAGTGCGCGGGCAAGCAATAGCCGATCTAATAGCAATGTTCCCAGGAGAAGGGGACGATGAGGTACATAATTACATACCCGCAGAAGTAGCAGCTGGGGACATCGACAAATATTGGACCATGTTCTTCGATGGCTCATCATACGGCACCGGCGGTGGAGCTGGAATAGTATTCGAAGCCCCATAGGGAAACCTATTGTCATATTCATTCAAGTTAGATTTTTCATGCAGTAATAATGTTGCTGAGTACGAAGCACTGATCCTAGGGCTCGGAATGGCGAAGGAACTCAGTCTGGGAAGTATAGAGATAAAGGGTGACTCGAACTTAGTAATAAACCAAGTGAATGGCGAATTTCACGTCAAGGAACCACACTTGGCACCTTATCGAGCAGAGGCTCAGACCTTGATCCACCAGATACGGTCATCTTTGGATCATATGGGAAGAAACGAGAATTGACATGCTGACGCCCTGGAAACATTAGCAAGTAAGATGTAATTAAACGGTAAAGAAGAATGCACGATAACAGTAAAAAGAAGAGAGTTTCACAACACCTGGAAATAAAACCTGGATTTCGAATAAGCAGACGACTGGAGGAAAGTATACATTGAAGACTTAACCCGGACAGAAGATGACCGCATAATGCCGATTCTAGCCCTAAAAAAAATCGTGATGATCTAGGGGGATCTATATTACCGAGATGTCGGAGGATCCCTCGCGAGGTGCGTGAATAAAAGGGAGGCAGAGAAAATATTCCGGGAACTACACGCGGAGACATGCGGACAGACCGGAGCCGTCCACCTCTATAGGAAACTTCAAAGGCTGGGAGTATACTGGCCGAGCATGTCGGCACAGGAAGAAGCCCTCCAAGATAGATGCGCTGATTTCCAAGCCCCACCTCAACCCGCATAGGTCTGTACAGTCGAGGGAGTAAACTGGAGACAACCATACATCGATTTTATACATCACGAGAAACTGCCCAACGAAAGAAAGGCGGCTCTGAAAATTCAAAAGAAGTAGGAACGATTTTTCATGAACGAGAATATACTTTACCGAAGGAGCTATAGTAATGCGATCCTACGATGCCTATCTAACCAAGAGGAAACCGAGGTAATGACCCAATCTCACAACGTTGAACACCAAGGGATGCAGAAGTTATTCCTGTAGCTTTACGAAGGCGGATTCTATTGGCCAACTATGGAAAGTGATAGACACATTTTTGTACCTGAATTGTCCTCAGTGTCTTATTGTTAGTACTTGAATTTGTACTTATTATGGTGTTTTTATGTTTGTATATGTGTTTTTAGAGAAATACACTTGTGTGGAAAAAGTTGCTCGAAAAGTGCTATCTGGATCCCCGTAGAAAAATACTAAAGGCACCCTCAATTTGGATAAGGGGCATCCAAGGTACCCCATCTGCTAAGGCTCCAGCGTTTTGGTTAAGAGATGCATGTCTTCTTCACCATTCAAAAACAGAAAAATGGCGGGAAAAATGTTTGTTGACTGCGTACTCATCTGGCGATAATTTTGGACAGATTTCCGAAGAGATTTTCACGACATTGACTTGCTGATATCCTGTTTTACCGAAACGGGGAAGGTGACGTGTTTCGTTTCAATAAAAATGGAAGTGAACGTGCAAATACACGGAAACAGAGTTTGGAAGATACTCGGGATTGTGTCGATGCTGTTGTGGAAAGATTGCATGCGTTTTCATCGTGTTGACTCATTCCTTGATGTTCCGGTTGCATGTTTGGAGCATGTAAACACTGGTTGACAGCATAAGAAGAGAAGAAAGAGAAGAAAATATTCCTAAGAAGATATTATTTACTGTCGAGCAATGGAAGAATTATTGGCAGTTATTACGTGAGATTTCGAGGTTGTTGGGTTATAAATAGTTGTTGGGATAACAGAGAGGGATTACGGAGAGTTTGGGAAAGTTTAGAGCAATCACAGAGATAAAAAAATCAGAGTGCAGAGATCTTTCATTACTGCTGCTGAAGAAGGAACGAAGAACATAAGACGCCCAGAAACAATCGTTCATGCTACAGTGCCAGTGACACATAGTAGATATCGTTCTTTGTAATAGTGTTTTGCAACAATTAAAAACGTAGCAAACACCCGATTTTCATCATTTTCTCTCCATTTCATCTTTGTAAACAATTTTTGAGCATGAATCAATATTTTGAGCAAGTTTACACAATGATGAGCTAAACCCATCCTCTGGGGCGAAGGAGGAAGCTATTTCACCAATGAAAAGTGGTAATCTCTATTTTATTTAATATATGCAATTATTATACGATTATTTTCCTTGATAAAAAATTGATAAAATGGTTTTTGTTAAGTAATTGTTATTTTAATTGATGGAGCATGCTTATCCTAGGTTTTGATGTCCCATACTTTCGATCTACAATTGTTATTTCTAAAAAATCAATTTTTGTAATATTTAGAATCAATTTGAATGCATGATTTGCAAGATTATAATTAGAGAATTTAAATCACTTTGATATTGGTAAATAGTGGAATCCATAGACCCAATCTCCTCCATTTCACAACACTTCTTAATTTTGAGTTTGCTACATTTATAGTTTTAAAATTAAGTCTAAAATCTATTGCTTACACAAGTCTAAACAAACCTATTACTACAACAACTTTGAAATCACATCTTTTTTTTTATTTGTTCTATTTTACGTTTTTGGATATTTTTGTTTTTATTACAGATTCCTGGATTTCAGAGCGAAAGAAAAAGGATTTTCCAAAGCTTTTGGTGACCACTTAAAGATTTGGATTCAAAAGACAAAGCGAAAAGAACAAAGAAAAAAATCAAAAAAAAATCAAAAAAAAAAAAAAAGAATTTTGTTAGATTTTGTTTTTATCTTTTAGATTTTTTCTAGCTTTTAGAAATTGTATTAGGATATTCTCTATATTTGTATTTTTTTTATTTTGGACTTTACTTTTTTTACTTTGGACTTGGACATTCTTTTATTTTTAAACCCTACGGAAGGGTAGTATATTAAATATTAAACTGTTTGCAGAGAAGGACGGCAATTACGATATTGCCTCGGCCCCTCAGGTTCTTACATGACATAGGAGTCGTGGCCCGAGTCGACTACAAATGTTCATCCCCCGTCTGGAATGGGAGGTAAGTTTATCTGAACACCCGCGAATCTACTGTCAGCGGGTTTACTGTCTTCCTTCGTATGCATATATGTTGAGGAACTGAACACAGATTAATTTTATAGTAAAGGGCAAGGACTGGCCATACAAGATAAGGGTTCAGATTTCATCATTGTTCTCTTCTTGCTCGCTTTAGAAAAACGAAACCAATCGCGAACCCAAGCTTAAAAATACTGACTAGAACGAGACCTATAGGGTAACGAGATTAATAGGAAAGTCGTTCGAAAAATATTGGTTGCTCTTTTAAGCATACTTTGAAGTTCATGATGGTTAATGTAAGTTGAGCGTGCTGCCTTGTAACCCAAGTGAATGTTTTGCCAGTGAGGCCTGGGTGTCAAAGCTCTATTGAGCTTCCCTTGTCTCTATTCAACTTACTTTAACTCAGATTGATTCCAGAGGGGTTTGATTAGATTGTAACGAATTCCATTTCGAAGGATTAGAAGCTGGTCTATAAACAATAGCCATCATGCTTTTTGTTTGCTAGAAATCAGTATGTTTTTTGTGGTGGAGTCAGCCTTGTTTGTGTTTGCATAGAACTTCCCTTCCTTTTAGGACTTTTGTTTTTAATTTTGTTTTCTAGTGTATGCCCGAGGTTATTAGAGAGCGGGCTTGGAAAAGATACATTCTAGGCCGATTGATTAGTGAAAAACCTAGTAGTTCTTCTTGTGAAGGAGGGGAGCTCCAAGACTTTTCTTTTGAGAGCCTTGTATTTGGAAATTTCAGGTTTGAAAACTTGGCACTTAGTAAAGAAAGTACTCCTACTCCTTTTGTAGTGCCAGAAATGAAAACTTTGAAAGCTTTGTTAAACCCAACTAGGACCTCTCGTCCGTCATGTATCAAGTTAGCCGAAACTGAGGAAAATTATGAACTGAAACCTGGGACCCTGCATATGCTCCCAATCTTTTTAGGGAAAGAAAATGAAAACCCCTATTTTCATGTCAGGGAATTTGAGGAAGTTTGTAGTACTCTGAAAATTAAAAACCTAGATAATGAGGCTTTGAAACTCAGGTTATTCCCATTTACCCTAAGAGATAAAGCCAAATCTTGGCTATATAGTTTGGCTTCTGAGTCAATTGAAACCTATGAACAACTTACATCTACCTTTTTACAGAAGTTTTTCCCTAGGCACAAAACATTGTCTATTAGGATACAAATCTGTATTTTTGATCAACAAGAGGGAGAATATTTATATAAGTATTTGGAAAGGTTCAATGACTTAATAACTCAATGTCCTCATCATGGTTTAGAAAATGTTAGGATAGTTCAGATCCTGAACGAGGGTTTAGATTATTCGTGATTGAGTCTTTACGCACAGGTGGGTTTGAGAATAAAACTGTTGATGAGGCGATGACATTTTTGAATGAAATCTCCGATAAGACCCAACAATGGGAAAATATTAAGGAACCCAAAAAACAATTCTTCTAAGTAGAGGAATTGTCAATAGGGTGGAAGGATCATATGAATCAGATGCTAAAATAGCAGCCATAGCCAAAAGGTTAGGAGCCTTAGAATTAGGTCATTCTAGTGGTAATAGTGATAGAATAGAGCCTTTTTTGGAAGGCCATACTGTTGAAGAGCAAGCCAATGCTCTTTATAACAACACTAGATTTGATAATCGTCAGAAGTTTGACCCATATTCAGAAACCTATAACCCTAGCTGGAGAAACCTTCCAAACCTTTCTTGGTCTAAGGGCCAGAATCAAGGTCAGTCTAGTAACGCTCAAGTTCCCCAAGGCTTTGGCTATACTAAGAATCCTTCAGCTCAGGCACAGTTTCAGAACCCTTCAGATAAAAAGATTATGAGTTTAGAATAGTCTATTGCTTTGTTAACTCGTAACACTGTACAGTTTCAGCAATCTGTTGCTCAAGGTTTAGAAGAAAATAAGAGAATAGGTCAGGCTAACTCTCAGGCTATTTCTGAATTGAAAACCAAAGTTGTCAGATAAATGAGTCTTTGAGAGAAAGAGGTAAGTTTCCTAGTCAAACTCAACCTAACCCTAGAGGAATTAATGAAATAGGTGAAATACCATCCGATCATGTGAATGCTATTAAAACCCTTAGGTGTGGTAGAGTAATAGACAACAAGGTTGCCATGCCTGATAGTGAAAATGTTGTAGTTCACCCTTCTGAACCAGAAACTAAGGAAACTGATATAGTCTCTAAATAGACCGATGAAGTTCCTGATAAGCCCGGCTTTTTTCCTAGATCCCCATTCCTACAACTGCTAGTTCCAACTAAGAGGGAGTCCACCTTTAATTATATATTGGAGGTTTTTAATCAAGTAACTATCAACCTTCCATTATTAGATGCAAATTAAGCAGATTCCCTCTTATGCCAAGTTCCTTAAGGATATGTGTACGCGAAATCGAAAGCTTTGTCTCCAGAAGAAAGCCTTTCTAGCTAGTCATGTGAGTTCCGTTATTCAGAATATCACTACTTCTAAGTACAAAAACCCAGGGTCCCCTACCATTTCTTACAAAATAGGTAAATATCGTGTTGAGAAAGCTTTGCTTGACTTAGGAGCCAATGTGAACTTACTCCCATACCATGTGTACCTTAAGCTAGGACTTGGTGAGATGAAACCTACCCAGATAACACTTCAGTTAACTGATAGGTCCATTAAAATTCCTCGTGGTGTAATCGAGGATGTTCTTATAGAGTTCGACAAGTTCATATATCCAGTGGATTTTGTTATCCTAGATACCCAACCTGTCCCTGACCCAGAGAACCAAATACCAATGATTTTAGGTCGCCCGTTTTTAGCTATATCCAATGCGATCATTAACTGTCGAAATGGTATGATGAATTTGTCTTTTGGTAATATGATTATAGAGCTGAACATTTTTAATATTAGTAAGCTATCCTCTGAATTAGATGACTCGAACATAGAAAAGTTGAATATGATAGGAACATTAGTCGAGGAGTCATTACCAAACACTTTGTTAGAAGATCCATTAGAGAAATGCCTAGCTCACTTTGGGATTGATTTTGATGATGATAATGTGATTAGTGAGGTGAATTCTTTGTTAGATTCAACCCCTTTGTTAGACACTAATAATGTATGGAAACCTAAGTTTGAACCACTACCAGTTTCTAAGTCTACACTAGTTCCTTCGTTAGAAGAGCCTCCTAAGTTGGACCTTAAACAACTATCAGATACCTTGAAGTATGTGTTTTTAGGCCCATATGAAACTTTACCTGTAATTGTAGCATCCGACTTGGATAGTGATCAGGAAAGTAGGCTAGTAACCGTCCTTCAAAACAACAAGGAAGCTTTAGGGTGGACCATAACTAACATTAAGGGTGTAAGTCCCATTGTTTGTATGCATCAGATCTATTTAGAGAGTGACACCAAACCTTCTAGGGAGATGCAACGTAGACTGAACCCTAATATGAAAGAAGTAGTTCGAACCGAGGTTCTTAATTTGTTAGACGCAGGCATTATCTACCCCATTTCAGATAGTAAGTGGGTAAGCCCTGTTCAGGTTATTCCCAAGAAATCTGGTATTACTGTAGTCCAGAATGATAACAATGAGTTAATCCCAACCCGAGTGACCACGGGATGGCGTGTTTGTATTGACTATAGGAAATTGAACAAGGTCACTAGGAAGGATCACTTTCCCCTTCCCTTCATCGACCAAATGCTAGAGAGATTATCAGGTCATAGTCAATATTTCTTTTTAGATGGCTACTCTAGTTATAATCAGATTGTTATTGCCCCAGAAGACCAAGATAAAACCACTTTTACCTGTCCTTTGGTACCTTCGCGTATAGACGCATGCCTTTTGGACTATGTAATGCCCCTGCGACTTTTCAACGTTGTATGATGAGCATATTTTCTGAGATGGTAGAACGGTTCTTAGAGGTCTTTATGGATGATTTTTCATTGTTTGGTTCGTCTTTCGATGAGTGCTTTCATCATTTGTCATTAGTGTTGACTAGATGTAAGGAAAAGAATCTAGTGCTTAATTGGGAGAAATGTCATTTCATGGTTCGTTCAGGAATTGTTTTAGGGCATATCGTATCTTCTAAGGGTATAGAGGTAGATAAAGCCAAAGTTGACCTTATTAACTTTACAGGTCCCAAAAACCATAAGAGATATTAGGTCATTCTTAGGGCATGCAGGTTTTTATCGTCGATTCATTAAGGATTTTAGCTTGATTTCTAGACCTATTTGCAATTTGCTTGAAAAAGATGTTAAGTTTATCTTTGATGATGCTTGTTTAGAGGCTTTTGAGAAGCTTAAAAATTTACTCACTACCTCCCCCATAGTCCAGGCACTCAACTGGAACCTACCCTTTGAGATCATGTGTGATGCTTCAGATTATGCTATTGGTGTTGTGCTAGTACAACGAGAAAACAAATTACTTCATGTGATTTACTATGCTAGAAAAACTCTGAATGATGCCCAGTTGAATTATACCACTACCGAGAAGGAACTGTTGGCCATCGTGTTTGCCTTAGGAACATGATGCCCTTAACCCTATTTTAGTTGTTGAGGTCTTTGATGTGTGGGTTATTGACTTTATGGGCATATTTCCTAATTCTTTGGTAACCTATACATCCTTGTCACCGTGGATTATGTCTCTAAGTGGATTGAGGCGGTTACATGTAAAAGAAATGACCATAGGGTTGTGATTGAGTTCTTGAAAGATAATATACTTACACGCTTTGGTACACCGCGAGCTATAATTAGTGATGGAGGGTCACACTTCTGTAATGGACCTTTTAGGCTTTTGATGAAGAAATATGGTATTGCACATAAGTTAGCTACCCCGTATCATCCACAGACTAGTGGTCAAGTAGAGATTTCCAATAGGGAGATAAAACGTATATTAGAGAAAACAGTTAATCCTAATCGGAAAGATTGGTCGTCTAGGCTTACTGATGCCTTATGGGCTTACCATACTGCGTTTAAGACCCCCATTGGAATGTCACCTTATCAACTTGTTTATGGAAAGGCATGTCACTTACCTGTTGAGTTAGAACATAGAGCATATTGGGCTGTTAAGCAGCTAAACTTTTCACTTGACAAAGCAGGAGCCCGTAGAAAACTCCAGCTCAATGAGTTGGAAGAGATTAGTAGAGATGCATACGGTAGTGCTAAGGTGTACAAAAACAAAATGGAACTTGTGCATGTTAGAAACATTTTAAGAAAGTCATTTTCTCCAGGTCAAAAAGTTCTTCTGTATGATACCCGCTTGCATCTTTTCCCTGGGAAGTTACGTTCTCGGTGGACGGGTCATTTTATTGTTCGCACGGTCTTTTCTCTTGGAGCTGTTGAGATCGAGACACCGGATGGTAGTAGTTCTTCGAAGGTTAACGGTCAGAGATTGAAACCCTTTTTAGAGCCATTTCCTACAGGTGATGTTGAGGAGGTCCCTCTGGAGGACCATGTTTACCCTTGATTGACCATCGAGGCGATTGTATGTTGTATATTAGTTTTTGATTCCTCTCTTCACCCAGGTACTATCTTTCCGACTTCTCTCTTTACTGATTCCTCATGTTACTTTACTTTTTATGTTGCTCTTTCATTAGAAACATTGAGTACAATGTTATATTTAAGTTTGGGGGTGGGGAAGAAACTTTTTGTTAGCTTTTAGTTGCAATAAATAAACTCCAGAGCCTAGAAATTTATGCCTATTAAGGATAGCACTAGCCAATCTAAGTGGATGGAAGCATCTTGGTTATAGGATTTGAGGAACCAATATGATTAGATGGAAACATCTAAATAATATATTCATAAAAGCACATAGCTCAGGTGTTAGAAATAACATGGTAGTTTCGCCATATCTCGTTGAGCCCTTTTCACCTTCTGTTTTTATTTTTCTTTTCTATAAAGTGATTTGGTGGGGCACACGAATCAAGTTGTTACCATTTCTAGGGTGAAATAGAGTGATTGAAATACCACAAAAATAAAATAATAAAAATAATAGAGACCATACCATCAGACCAACCGGAATAAATTCAATAAAATCGACCGCTGGTTCCCTTGTATATGCCAGTTGTGTTGACCTAGAGTTAGGATTATCGACCACTGGTACCCTTGTATATGCCAGTTGTGTTGATATTAGTCAGACTGGTATCTCAGTCCATTAGGATAGGTTCATCTTGGCAGAGGCCTTCAGACAGATATGGGAAACACCATTCACCTTAAAACCATCTACGTTTTTCTCTATATCCATCTTCTTGATCTTTTCATGTGATTGGTTTGACTCCGGATATTGATGTCCATAGTGAGACTATCCGAGTAGAGCTTTGTCACTTATATATGAATTTTAGTATGCTTGAGTGCAAACTCGTGTACATCAATTGGAATTTCGCATCAGGGTACTTCCTACTATAGTCAATGATTGTATGCCAACCAAGGAGGTTCTTTAGTGCTATTCCAAGAATCTGCATATATATCTAGGGTCTGGAGTAAAGGTTTTGTGGGTACACCTCTGGTAAACCCTCCCAAGACAATACTTGGCCGCTAGGGCCACCTAGCGGTTTAACGGCTTGCTGCACATGCTAAGTGTAGTCGTGATGCATGCGACATTGAGTTAGGATTTTATTTCTAGATTAGATTTCCTCGAGGACTAGCAAATACTATGTTTGGGGGTATTTGATAGATACATTTTTGTGTCTGAATTTTCCTCAATGTCTGTATTGTTAGTACTTGAATTTGTACTTATTATGGTGTTTGTATAGGTGTTTTTGGAGAAATACACTTGTATGGAAACAATTGCTCGAAAAGTGCTATTTGGATCCCCGGAGAAAAGTACTAAAGGCACTATCTATTTGGATAAGGGGAACCCCAGGGCACCCCATCTGCTAAAGGCGCCAACGTTTTGGTTAAGGGATGCCTGTCTTCTTCACCATTCAAAAACAGAAAAATGGCGGGAAAAATGTTTGTTAACTGCGTACTCATCTGGCGATAATTTTGGACAGATTTCCGAAGAGTTTTTCACGGGATTGACTTGCTGATATCATGTTTTATCGAAACAGGGAAGGTGACGTGTTTAGTTTAGATAAAATGGAAGGGAACGTGCAAATACACGGAAACAGAGTTTCGAAGATACTCGGGATTGTGTCGATGCTGTTATGAAAAGATTTCATGCGTTTTCAGCGTGTTGACTCATTCCTTGATGTTCTGGCAGCATGTTTGGAACGTGTAAACACTGGTTGACAGCGTAAGAAGAGAAGAAAGGGAAGAAAATATTCCCAAGAAGATATTATTTACTGTCGAGCAATGGGAGAATTATTGGCAGTTATCGCGTGAGATTTCGAGGCTCTTGGGTTATAAATAGTTGTTGGGATAACAGAGAGGGGTTACGGAGAGTTTAGGAGAGTTTAGAACAATCACAGAGCCAAAAAAATCAGAGTGCAGAGAACTTCCATTACTGCTGCTGAAGAAGGAACGAAGAACATAAGACGCCCAGAAACAGTCATTCATACTACAGTGCCAGTGATGCATATTAGATATCGTTCTTTCTAACAGTGTTTTGCAATAATTAAAAACGTTGCAAACACCCGATTTTCATCATTTTCTCTCCATTTCATCTTTGTGAACAATTTTTGAGCATGAATTAATATTTTGAGAAATTTTACACAATGATGAGCTAAACCCATCCTCTAGGGAAAAGGAGGAAGCTATTTCACCAATGAAAAGTGGTAATCTCTATTTTATTTAATTTATACAATTATTATACGATTATTTGCCTTGATAAATAAATTGATAAAATGGTTTTTGTTAGGTAATTGTTATTTCAATTGATGGAGCATGTTTAGCCTAGGTTTTGATGCCCCATACTTTCGATCTACAATTGTTATTTCTAAAAAATCAACTTTTGCAATATTTAGAATCAATTTGAATGCATGATTTGCAAGATTATAATTAGAGAATTTAAATCACTTTGATATTGGAAAATAGTGGAATCCATAGCCCCAGTCTCCTCCATAACTTTCACAACACTTTTTTTTTTTTGAGTTTGCTACATTTATAGTTTTAAAATTAAGTCTAAAATCTATTGCTTTCACAAGTCTCGACGAACCTATTACTACAACAACTTTGAAATCACATCAGAAAGCGATACTGCCGAGCATGTTAGAAGATGCTTAAAATGCCAAATGCACGGGACTCTGATTAGAGCGCCCCACACTCAGCTGCACAACATAGTCACGCCATGGCCATTTCATAGTTGGGGGTTGGATCTTATGGGTCCGATTAACCCAATGTCTTCGAAGCGCCATAAATATATAATAATTTCCACGGAATACGCATCCAAATGGGTCGAGGCAATACCCCTCAAAGATTGCTCCAGAGAAACCGTGGCAGCATTTATCAAGGAATACACCATCTGCAGGTTATGCGCTCCTATGATAATTAGGGAAGACAATTCCAAATCGTTCGTAAACAAAGACGTAATATATCTACTCCCCCAATACAACACGAGGTTGCATACGTCGACCCCCTATTATCCCAGGGGAATGGACTGGCCGAAACAACTAAAAAAACGCTTCTCCGGATCCTGAGCCGAACGGTGCATGATCACCAAGGGAATAGCACGAGCAACTAACACTCGCGGTATGGGTAGGGATGGTCATTTGCCCCACCCAAAACCATCCCCGTGGGTACCCGCTCCGTTTGGAGAGGGTTTTACCCGTACAATGGGGACGGGATCGGGTATGGCTAATACTCGAAATCTAAGTTATGAGGATGGGTGGGGACATGATTTAAGCCCCCATAACCATACCCTCCCCGTAGCTTTCATATTATAGGGTTTTAGACTTTTATGTAAGAATTTATATTGAAGTTTTATACTTCCACCACTTAGCTAAGCTTTATTTTATTAATTTTGTTCTTGATTGTTCTTGTATGTTCATCACTTTCACTCCTTTGTTGTGATCAGAAACATTTTCTAAAAGTTAAAACATAGAAAATGAACCAAATAATGAAATGGTTAATGTGGACGAAGGTAGCATGAGAAAAGAAAAAATAGAGAAACTAATAAGTCATTTAAAGATTATCTAAGTGGTGGAAGTATAAAACATAGGAAATCAACCAAATAATGAAATGGTTAATGTGGACGAAGGTAGCATGAGAAAAGAAAAAAAATAGAGAAACCAATAAGTCATTTAAAGATTTTTTCGTTCATTTTAAGATGGATTTCTAAATTAAAAAAATTGGGATGCACTATTCTTAAGTTATTATTTTTATTTTAATCATTTTTAAATTTTGATTATAAGCAAATTTATGTATTAACTCAGTGCTACAGGTAACTCATGAAAAACTCGCCCCATATGGGTATTCTCCATACCCGCCCCGCCCCAATTCATATGGACAACGGGGCGGGTATAGGTATGTTTTACGAACGGGGCAGTGACTGTTATTGGCATACATGTCCCATACCCGCCCCATAGCCATCCCTAGGTATGGGCATACAGGATTTCAAAACGCAGCTCCACGGGAGCATCGCCATATTCACTAGTCTATGGAGAACACAATACTACCGACAGATATAGTGGTCCCGTCAGCAAGGGTAGAGATGGCCAGCCACACTATGCCAGACGAAGTAAGTCGTTTCACACACCTAGATACAATAGAGGAAAGAAGAACACGAGCAAAGTGGTTCGCAGAGGCTTTCAGAAAGCGCACGGCTAACTATTATAACCAGAGCGTGAAGGAGAGAATCTTCAAGGTGGATGACTTGGTCCTTAAGATCGCCCCTCATATACAAAGGAACGCTAGTACGGGCAAATTTTCCGCCAACTGGGATGGTCATTCAAAATAAGGAAGGTGGCAGAAAGTGGATATTACAAACTTAAAAGGATGGACGGCTCTAGGGTCAAATCACCCATAAACTGCAAATGGATGAAGAGCTTCCATGCATAAATCACTTGATGTAACGAAATTCCAAATAATAAAGGTTAAGTTGTCGAAATTGCTGAGGAAATTTACAAAAGGCTACGGGAATGCCAAAGGCGCCCGGTCGGCTGAAAAATCTACAAAAGGCTAAGGGAATGCCAAAGGCGTCCAGTCGGATGATAAATTTACTAAAAAGGCTACGGAAATGCCAAAGGCGCACGGTTGACTGAAAAAGTACATAAAAGGCCAGAGAATGCCAAGGGCGTCCAGTCGGCCAATGAACATAGAAAAAATCACGGGAATTCCAAAGGTGTCCGGCCAACTAACATTTACCAAAACTAGGAGCGCCAAAGGCGCCCAAACAACTGTCCAGAAAAGGAAAAGGGGAGAGTAAGCGTGTTGAAATAACGCCCTACCCCACCCAATTCGAAAAAATAAAGAGGGAAGTAGGCGCGTTTAAACAACGCCCCAGCCCACTCATTCGGAAAAGGAAAGGGAGGAATAGGCGCGTTTAAGAAACGCCCCGCCCAACCCCATCTCTGGAAAAAGAAAGGGGGATTAAACGCTCCGACTCATCCCATCTCACTGATCCGAAAAGAGAGGGAGAAGGCGCGTTTCACCAAACGCCCTGCCCACCCCACCCCACCCCACCCCATTCATTTGAAAAAATAAAGAGGGAAGTAGGCGCGTTTAAAAAACGCCCCGCCCAACCCCATCCCACTCATCTGAAAAAATAAAGGGAAAAGTAGGCGTATTTAAACAACTTCCCGACCAATCCCATCTCACTCATCTGAAAAGAGAGGGAGTAGGCGCATTTCACCAAATTCCCTGCCTACCCCACCCCACCCCATTCATTCGGAAAACAAGGGGGGAATAAGCGCGTTTAAACAACGCCCTACTCCAACCTGCCCCACTCATTCAAGAAAAAAAGGGGGGAGGGTAGGCGCGGTATATCAGCACTTTCTCCACAAAAGAAAAGGGATAGATGCACCACCACTAACCCACCCTTGTTAATGGCAAAAGTCGCACAATACGAAGAAAAATAGAGTAATATTCACACCTAAAACAACTTTATTCACATACAAGAAAGAACAACAAACATCCAAAGTGTTAGAGCATTGCTCGGTCAACCTCGCATGCGTTGCTATCTCAAGCATGTTTGTCAATGTTAGCGATCAAAACTATAAGTCTTGATTTCTAGTCTATTATAGCCAAGTCTCGGATTAAGATAGAAAGTGTAGTTGAGCTCAAGGATTTCATGGAGATTCATCATACAGGCATAAGAACTACTCAAGGAACCGGTGAAACTTATCAACAAAAAGGTATGTGAAGACTTGAATTTATCTATCGCTCAAAAGTTTATCTACTCTATCTCCTACTCTTTGAGACAAGAAGTCGTATGCTATATATATAAACTTGGATTATACACATTTGGTATTTCGAGCCGAGTATACCTCGCCTATCTATATCTCGAAATATGTGTTAGTAAGCTTGTCGATTCGATCAAGTTTATCTTTACCTAGTGACGAAAGTCATAATATGTTTCAATCACTTTGAAAATTGATTTGACGAAAAATGGTGTAACAACTATATAACGTCCTCTAAGAATGTTTCAATGATTGAAATGAGAGTTTAGATTACATAACCAATGATGGACATAAGCATTGTTGTGGAAACACATTTATGTATAAATCCTATTCCTTGAACCAAAGTTTGCGAACTTTGTTGATCAAGAGAAACCGGAAGAATGGCTTGTTGCCAAGTCCGCGACCTCAGTCCACGAACTGCCGAACTTATCATCCCGAGAAATTCTGTTGGAGTTGACAAACGAGTTGCGTGAGTACCAGTCCGCGAACCCAGTCCGTGAACCGGCGGAAGGTCTTTTGCCGAGATTTTCTGCTGGAGTTTGTAAACTCTGCCCGGTTGCTTAAGCCCGTGAACCTAGTCTGCGAACTTAAGAAGGTTATATATCTGAAGATGATTTCTGAACTTAAACTTAAAAAGACTAAGGAATGCAGTTTGCAAACCGTGGCTATAAAAGTTCATGAACCGATTCAAGTGAATCAAATCATCTTTGCTTCAATTGTGTCTTGTGTAGTACATAAGAATTCTTTGCAATTGAACAACTCTCTAACTAGTTCATTTGAAGTCATTTGAACTAGCTATGGTGAAGAAGAACATGGTTGATATGAAATGCTCATATGGCTAACCTTTTGGTTAACTATTTTTGAACCAACAAGTGCATATGTTTAGGTACGGTTAAAAAACCTAGAAGCGTGCATTATCAAGTGTGTGTAACAAGCTAAGTTTTCGATCTAAAGGTTGAGAAATATTAGCTTGAATCTAAATCATGTTTTCATATAACGGTGGATATTGTTTGCTTTGTGACCAAGGCAAAACCCTGATTTGAAAGACTATATAAAGGAGACATCTAGTATTGTGCAAAACTAATCCCCACACCTTACGTGTGATACTAGTTTACATACTAGAGTCGATTCTCCTTTAAACTTTGGTTTTCTTCTTATAAAACCAGGTTAACGACTTAAAGACTTCATTGGGATTGTGAAGCCAGACCGATACTACTTTTGTCGTAGTTGTGTGATCTGATCTTGCATCTTCTATCGTACAAGTACAATCAGATTGATTGACTTGAGATTAATATCTCTGATAGGCAAGATATAAAAAGTAATCACAAACATATTCTTCTCATTGTTTGTGATTCCGCAACATCTTGTTTCGCTACCATGTGATTAAGAATGTTGTGAGGTGATTGATTACTCTAGGCTGTTCTTCGGGAATATAAGAACGGATTATCAATTGTTTCCTGTTCACCTTGATTATTATCAAAATACGGAACAAAATCTTTATGGTTTATCTGTGGGAGACAGCTTGATCCTTTAACAGACTTGTCCATGTGAGACAGATTTGTTTATTGTCAAAGCCTGCAGTTTTGGATCGTAGCAACTCTTAGTTGTGGGTGAGATCAACTAAGGGAATCAAGTGCGCAGTATCCTGCTGGGATCAGAGGCGTAGGAGCATAACTGTACCTTGGATCAGGTGGGAGATTGATTGGGGTTTAACTACAGTCCAGTCCGAAGTTAGCTTGGAGTAGGCTAGTGTATGTAGCGGCTTAATACAATGTGTGTTCAATCTGGACTAGGTCCCGGGGTTTTTCTGCATTTTCGGTTTCCTCGTTAACAAAATTTCTGGTGTCGGTGTTATTTCAATTTCTGCATTATATTGTTTTATCTTTATTGAAATAATACAGGTTGTGCGTTAGATCATCAATTAGAGTAATCCAACCTTTGGTTGTTGATTGTTATTGATTGATCCTTGGACATTTGTCTTTGGTACCATCCAAGTTATTCCTTGCATTTGATTAGAACTCGTAGTTCCTGCTTGAGTAAATCAAATGAAGAGAGAGACATAAACTCATTGATATACTTTTAATTGATTGAGTCTTGTTGATTCTCTTAAAAGTATATTCGAGTTTTTCCATATAGATTGCTAAGAGAAATGTTGGGTGGTGTTGTTAGACCCCTGCCTTTTCAATTGGCATCAGAGCAGGAAAACACGTTCAAGACCTCAAAAGTCTGTGTTTGTAGAGATCTGACTATATGGACGAGTCTATCTCTAATAACGTACCAGTTCATAAATTACCAGATGATTCTGAAAGCTTAGATTCACCTGAGAGAACTGTCACATCTAAGTCAATATCTAAACATTCTCTTGATGTAAAAACTGTTGATTGTGAAACACTCCTAGAAGAACAGTTGGATGAGCTTTCTGATGAAAGTGATTCAGATATTGATAGAGATGTTGATGAGGAAATCTCAGAGTATGTTAAGTTTTTGGATTCGTGGAAAATGAAGAAGATCACAACTTCTTATGTCACACCTCTTCTGACTCCTCTCTGTCGAGAAAACAAGAAATTGAGAAGATGTTACGCAGGTGTTTATTTTTCGAATCATTCTAACGAATCGATCCTCAAGGATTCTGAGGAAAACCTACGTATGAAGTCACTTGAATGTGATAATCTTTATCAAAAGTACTTTTTGTTGGAAAAGAAACTTGCAGAATCTGAAGCAAAGTGTAAACTCTCAACAAATTAGTTTTGATGACAGATAAAGTGCTTGTCTCGTTCGAGAAAAACGCCTTGAGGCTGATTTAACTGCTGCTCTTGATAAAATCAAGATGTTGGAAGATAACTTGAAAAAGTTCAATACTAGTTCAAGCAAATTAACCACTATGCTAGGAGCAAGTAAAAATCATCGTGATACACGAGTATTGGGCTATAAGGGAATATATGCTCCAAATATTAGCAAAGAGGTAAAATTTGTCAAGGCTAGTGATTCTTCTCGACAAAAGGTTTCCAATGATGGCAAAAGTGAAATATCTTCACCGGCAGTTAAGGTTCAAAAGAGCAAAGTATATCAACCTCCAAAACCAGCACACATGAATCCGGGTAAGAACGTTCCTTATATTTGTCATTATTGTGGAAACAAAGGTCACCTGGAAAGGAGATGTCGTTTTCGTATAAGGAATGAAAAACTTCATGATATGCTTGTTTGGGTGTCAAAAGAAGTGATTAAACCGGGATCATATGTTAAGGCTAACACTTTCGACATTACGAGTTGTAAATGTCCAACATTTAGGCAAAGGAATCAGTGATGTGATAATCCTAGATTTGACTGTAAACGTCATACGAAGTCTTTTCACAATCGTAATGGTTATCAAAAGGATAACTTCGTAAAGACTAAGACAAGATCCGATGCTCCCAATTGGAGAAAGACTAACTTGCAAAAGAATAGTCAATCCAATTCTATTCCGAGAAATCTTGAAGAGAGTAATGGGAAGAAGGTCCTGGTTGTTCCTAAACACACTTAGAAGTGGGTTCCAAAGAAAGCCAATAATGCTTTGACTGTGAAAAGGAATGATCTTCCAGAAAATTCCATTACTATGGAGAAGGAAATATCCATGACGTTGGAACTTAACAAGTTTTTTGGAAAAATGGAATTGGATGTGAAAGGTTCTAAAAGCGATCTCTTTCATGATAATCCAGTGGTCACTTTTGGTGAGCAATACATTTTTCACCTCAATGCAACTTGATTGTGTTGTAAGTGCATCCTCACCAAGGAATGCCCTACTATGTATACGGTGAGGGAAGCACGAGAATTGGGGCGCACAGATTATGTTTGGTAAGGCTGTAGAATACAATTGGATTCATCCAAAAAGGTATGTCTATAAACTTGAGAAATATTTTTGCTTTTATTTTCTTAGAGAACTTATGATGATTCACGTACCTTTCTTATCGTTCTTTTCTACCTAACTTGATCTGTGTTTAAGGTTCTTATATGTTTAGGTTTGAAAACATTATTTCGGGATGTTTGGACTTCATGGTACACTTACCAAGTATGCATAACATGATTTAAAACCAAAATCCAAGGGTTTAAGTTCGCAAACCCCGTCTGCATACTGCTCCAGGATACGAAAATTCGTTTGCAAACCCGTATGCATACTTCACGTCGATATTCAGTAAACTTGTTTTGGCCGTATCTTCTTCATCGGAACTCAGAATGACCTCATTCTTTTTTCATTCTCTTCCTATTTGAATTCTCTTCAAACTGGAGGTGATAATTATTGAATTTGGATGAGTTAGATTGGTATTTGTCCTGTCTCTTGTTTTTCAGTGTTTTGCTCCGTTTCGTTGCACTTGTTCCACTTCTCTTGGACTTGGGCACTTGGATTCATGGAGTAGTACTCCTCTAAGATCATTTGTAGATTTTAAAAGAATGTTGTTGGTGAATCACAAAGAAGGAAGTTCAAGAATGGGCAGTGGTACGCATTACTATGGGATTCTTGAATGTTCACAATCATTTTATGTGAACTATGGTGCATGGTCGTTAATAACTTTGTATGTTCTTCTTTGAAAATCTTTTTATACGCCTTTGGTATCTATTCTTGGTATAAATCCGGGCGAAAAAGATTGATTATACTCTCTAAGGACAAATCATCTTATATGTGCATTACGAGTTTGTCTTGATGCCTAGGAAACTTCTTATGAGAATTTATTCTTGTTTTTGAGAAGGATTACTAGAGTTTGGAATAGAAATTATTGTGATTACACATAGCTATGTCCAACGATTTCATCTTCTTTTTAGGTTTATTTGGTTTAAATTCTAAGAATATTTGGAGGATGATGTTTTTGCAGTATTAATCTTTATGATTTGTTATATTGCAATTTGTTATGGGATATGTATGTTTGCGTCCGTGAACTTGAAGGTCCCATATTCTGTCAAAAGTGAAGTCGTTTGTGATCGGTATTCATGTACTAGTGAAAGAATGAATAGACTTTTGACAAATACAAAATTTAAGCCTATATTGTCAAACGTTTGATGAAAGATAGGTTAAAATCTTTTGTGTTCAAGGATTATGTCTATTAAAATATTGTTATGAAAATAGTGATGAAAGATAGAATGAATCCTTGTGTATTCCACAGTATTGATCTTCACTGATCCATATTTTATGTAATACTGTGAGGCTCCGTAATGTGTCTTATGTTGAGCATGATACAACCAAGTTGATTAATTTTTGATTAGCTTTGTTGGTTGTTCCGTAAGATACTTTATGTTGAGCATTTTTGAACTAAATTAATCATCTTGTTTGGTTATTTAGTTATTGCTCCATAAGTCTTTTTATGTCGAGAAAAACAAATGACAGTTAAATTGATTACTTTTGTAATTAGTTTGGTTGTGTATTCCGATTAGATTAATTATGGGTTCTCTTGTAATTAATCTAGTTGAGTATTTTTCGTGTCTCCATAAGTTCTATTATGTTGAGTACAATCAATTGAATTGATCACTTTTTGTGTTTAATTTGATTGCATATTCCGATTAAATTAATCATGGGTTTACTTGTGATTAATTTGATTGAGTTTTTGGATATAGAAAATCATTCTTATGGTTTTTGGTGTCCAATAAAAATCCTTCTTTTCCACTTGAAATTAAGGTCGCTCTTGTTGTGTTTCGGGAATGACATCAAATGGGGGAGAGTTCTTTTGAACTTGTGCTTAATGGTCATATCTTGAGGGGTGTGCGGCTGTGGAATATTATAGGGGTTATCTTTTATCTTTAAACTCCTTGATGAATGATATTAGCTTCGTCTATATGATTGCATCTAAATTAGATGGTATGTATTTTCTTTTAGTCATGAAATGTCTCTGTAGATGGTGGATTTTCAACAAATGTCAAAACCGTAAAATCATGATACTGCATGTTTCTGACACGGCTTTAGGGATCCATGTGACGATTCGTGTTTTACGAAGTATGATGCATATGTCGCTCGAAAGGCCTCTACGGAGCGTTCGACACCGGACATTTCATCATAGCCTCTATGTAGAATAACATAATTGGGAGGTTCTCCGTAAGATTGAGAGCTTAACGCCTTCAGGATGGCGGTGAGACTCACTGTTCCCTAACTACATAGAGGAATTCTCCTCTACATAGAAGAACAATTGGGCGGTTCTCCGTAAGATTGAGAGCAATAACGTCTTTAGGACGGTGATACTCACAGTTCCTGACTATATAGAGAGACTCGTGTATATACTCAGGCGGTCCTCCATACATGAAATGTTGAGAGGAAAAAACGTCTTCGGGACATTAGCAACACTCGCTGATTTACTGACTATACGCAAGAGATTAAATTCTAAGTCATATTCACCACTGAAAGAAGATAATCTATCTTATCTTATTACTCATATTTCATGATTGAAATGGTAATAGATAATTGTATTACTCCGATTTCATGATCGAATCCACGGCTGATCTCATGAAATGGTAATAGATGCTACTCCGATTTCATGGTCGAATCCACGGCTGATCTCATGAAATGGTAATATCACCACTTATTTTATTACTCCGATTTCATGATCGAATCCACGGCTGATCTCATGAAATGGTAATAGATATTACTCCGATTTCATGGTCGAATCACCACGGTCCCATGGAATGGTAATATCACGGCTCATTTCATTACTCTGATTTTATGGTCAAATCTGCGATTCCATGAGATGGTGATGAAATTATCATTTTATTATTCTGAATCCATAGTCCATTCCGCTGCTGATTTTATGGATTGATAATAAATAACTACTCATATCATTGCTCAATTTCATGAATTATTCTCCACTGAATTTCATAAATCAGTAGTAAATACCCAACAACCGGCCATCTGGACCATCACTGAGTAAGCCCCACAAAAATGGTGCGAGTGTACTCGACAATGATGCACGACTGAGCACCTATATGCACGAACGAGTGTCCAAAAATATGAAATAATGAGGAATCATTCGCAAAATAGGAGAAAACAATGAATATTAATAAAATAATAAGAGGCGCCCAAGGCAGGGCCCACCAGCCGCCCGACTGGCCATGCCCTAACCATGGTCGGTCCGTGCCTCTCCCATTATTTTCCTTATATTTTGTTATTTCGTGAACTCACGAATACTCCTTGGTTTTAGCAACTTTCCTTGTTTTTGCAAAACTCGTGAATTCTCCATAACTTGGTGGATTCACGAAATAATATTATAAAATAAGAAAGGTGTGCGGGACCGGGAAATCTAACCGGCCGGCCATGCCTAAGTCGTGGCCGGTCCCACACCTCACAATCCTTAGATTTTTACCTAATCTCACGAAACTCCTCCGTTTCAACAAAAACCCGTGGATTCTCCATAACTTCAAGGATTCTCCATAACTTCAGTGATTCATGAAAAATAATAAAACAGGGAAAGGTGTGCGGGACCGGACAACCTAGCTGGCCGGCCATGCCTTAGCCATGGTCGGTCCCACACCTTGCAATCCCTAATCTTGCATAATTATTATTTTCCTCAATTCATGAAACTCCTGGGTTTGAGTAAAATTCATGATTTCTCCATATTTTCTCAAATATTGCTCAAATCACGAAAAACCAAAAACCAACATAGTCGCACGGCTGGCTAGCCTCTCACGACAATTTTAAATATTAAAACACTTTTATTTTAATATTTTCAAAATATTGATGAATTGAGCATACATGCTCATTCCAACAAAAATCGAGAATTCTCAGTCAAGATGAAACTCTTCTGAAAATTCACTATGTTGCTCGAACGCGCATCAGAAAATACTGAAACTCTCAGTATGGAAACACGGACACTACAGCAACACGTGCATGCCTCCATGACCAACCAGAGTCATTCCTAGGGCTTGCACAAAGCCGGTCCCACATGTTTTCATAATTCTGACCTAATCTGTTCAATTTCTCATACTAGGCTCGAACTCTCTCCAAACAACTGGAGAATCCTTCAAATGACCAACAACTGATCCCGTGACCACCAAGAGACGGTCCCATGCTCTCTTGGTCAGTCCTCATCTCTCATACCTAGGTTTGTCACCTAATGCTAAATCCAGCAATATTTCAATAAATGATGAAACCTGCATTTAATCATCGTTCTTTCACCAACTCTCAAACTGAGAACCCTGGTGCGTGCTCAATCGAGCACTGGGAATCACATGGACGCTCATCATCCCATGTGGTCGGTCCCTCTTCACTCATGACCAATTTTCAGCAATTCACCAATTGTTGAAGGATTGGTCAAAAATTAGGGTTTCGAACAAACGCTCCACGAATCACCATTCTGAGCAAATTCAAACACAAAATTATGTTGATTCAGCAATCAACATCCAAATTAATAATATTCGGTAAATCACCAATATTTTTGATTAATATTTTATTGGGTCACGACACCAGTAAATAATTCTTTGAATTGAGCAATACTTTCTCAGTTGCTCGAATATTGATCCAACCATCAATATTCGGTAATTGATCAGTAGTTTGTCGAATTGAGCAACACTTTCTCAATTGCACGTCAAATTACCAATATTCAGTATTTTGTTGAATTGAGCAACACTTGCTCAGTTGCACACCAAAATCATCGAATTCGTCGAATTGAGCAATACTTACTCAGTTGCTCGACAAACTCTCGATATTCGGCAACTCGTCGAATTGAGCAATACTTACTCAGTTGCTCGACAAACTCTCAAAATTCGGTAATTCGTCGAGTTGAGAAATACTTGCTCAGTCGCTCTAGTCAGTAATTTATTGACATCTCAGAGAACTATATGTTCAATCCATGAATCACTGAGCATTCACCACTTATGCTCGATTCAACAAAACTAGACTCACTGTCTAAATCAGTCAACAACTGACTAACTAATACACGTCTGCTTTGCAGACTCCACGATCGTGAAATATCAATCACGTCACAAATAGGGGGATATCACTTAGGGTCTTGGTCTGGCAGTCTACGACACGTGGATTCATCCACAATGAGAAATGTGCGTAAGTCGTGTAAACGGTTGAAGGAGTTAGCGAAGTAGTGGGTGCACGGTCAGTCAATTCTACACGACGTGGAACTGACTTTACCACGATCTCCCACTTTCCCACTCTTTCACTTAATAAACCGTCACACTTACAGGGATCAGTGGTGTATCATTCTTGCAAGATAAATAAGTCTAAATCGAGGACAACATAAGGATATGATATCATCAATCATCGATTATCATCATTATCCATCAACAACTCGATATAAACTTATTCACAGAACTCAACTTCAGTAGTTCAGCAATATTGCAGAAGCCTTCAACACACCCACAATCCTTGATCATCACTGATCCCACACAACTCTCAGCTTCCCTCCTATAGATCAACCTATCTCCCTCTTTGCGACCGAATTGACTCTGGAACGGCCATTGTCTTGGTTTAAGCTGGAGTCATACAGATTGATTTCCCGAATCTAAGCACCCCCTTTGCAGCGGTGCATCTGTGTGAGGTTCAACAGTTCGCTTGGTTGAGGAGTCTCGACAGCACGCTCAACTCTCTACTTTCCTAGAAAACCAGTGAACCGTTTTTCCCCATCTACAGTCTCTTACGGAAATTTTATTATGATCCCGTTCTTGTACCTTTGCCAATTTTATTGACAAAAAGGGAGAGAATTAATATGTAATTCACACTACAAATACATATGGTTTTCGGATCATTGTGTAAGGGGAGTGGTTTCCATGTGAGTTGGAGTATTGACTAAGGGGGAGTGATACATATCACCATAGTATTATTTTTGAAGTAGTGATACAATTGGACTTTGACACTGTGTAATAATACTATGACACTGTATAAAAATGATCGAGACCGATGCTTTCTCATTGTTATAGCTACAGATCTTCAACAACGATGATGCTAAACTTACAACCTTTGGGATCATTGGAGTACTTGGAAGTGACGAAGATTTCGAGGAATGTTGAAGATTAGACATGTGGAATAGGAGCTACTAAAGTTTCTTTATCTTTTTTGTATTCTATATGTATTGATAGTTTTGTCACTAAAATTGACAAAGAGGGAGATTGTTAGAGCATTGCTCGGTCAACCTCGCATGCGTTGCTATCTCAAGCATGTTTGTCAATGTTAGTGATCAAAACTATAAGTCTTGATTTCTAGTCTATTATAGCTAAGTCTCGGATTAGGATAAAAAGTGTAGTTGAGCTCAAGGACTTCATGGAGATTCATCATACAAGCAGAAGAACTACTCAAGGAAGTGGTGGAACTTCTCGACAAAAAGGTATGTGAAGAATTGAACTTATCCATCACTCAAAAGTATATCTACTCTATCTCCTACTCTTTGAGACAAGAAGTCATATGCTATATATATATACTTGGATTATACACATTTAGTATTTCGAGCCGAGTATACCTCGCCTATCTATATCTCAAAATATGTGTTGGTAAGCTTTTCGCTTCGATCAAGTTTATCTTTACCTAGTGACGAAAGTCATGATATGTTTCAATCACTTTGAAAATTGCTTTGACGAGAAATGGTGTAACAACTACATAACGTCCTCTAAGAATGTTTCAATGATTGAAATGGGAGTTTAGATTACATAACCAATGATGGACATAAGCATTGTTGTGGAAACACATTTATGTATAAGTCCTATTCGTTGAACCAAATTTTGGGAACTTTGTTGATTAAGAGAAACCAGAAGAATGACTTGTTTCCAAGTCCGCAAACTCAATCCGCAAGCTGCCGAACTTCTCATCCCGAGAAATTCTGCTGGAGTTGACAAACTAGTTGCATGAGTACCAGTCCGCGAACCCAGTCCGTGAACCGGCGGAAGGTCTTTTGCCGAGATTTTCTGCTGGAGTTTGTAAACTATGCCTGGTTGCTTAAGTCCGCGAACCTAGTCTGCGAACTTAAGAAGGTTATATATCTGAAGATGATTTCTGAACTTAAACTTAAAAAGACTAAGGAATGCAGTTTGTAAACCGTGGCTATAAAAGTTCATGAACCGATTCAAGTGAATCAAATCATCTTTGCTTCAATTGTGTCTTGTGTAGTACATAAAATTTCCTTGCAGTTGAACAACTCTCTAACTAGTTCATTTGAAGTCATTTGAACTAGTTATGGTGAAGAAGAACATGGTTGATATGAAATGCTCATATGGCTAACCTTCTGGTTAACTATTATTGAACCAACAAGTGCGTACGTTTGGGTACGGTTAACAAACATAGAAGCGTGCATTGTCAAGTGTGTGTAACAAGCTAAGTTTTCGATCTAACGGTTGAGAAATATTAGCTTGAATCTAAATCAGGTTTTCATCTAATGGTGGATATTGTTTGCTTTGTGACCAAGGAAAAACCCTGATTTGAAAGACTATATAAGGGGACATCTAGCAACTGTACAAAAATAATCCCCACACCTGACGTGTGATACTAGTTTGCGTGCTAGAGTCGATTCTCCTTTAACCTCTAGTTTTCTTTTCTCAAACCGGGTTAAACGACTTAAAGACTTCATTGGGATTGTGAAGCCAGATCGATAATACTTTTATCGTAGTTGTGTGATCTGATCTTGCATCTTCTATCGTACGAGTACAATCAGATTGATTGGGTTGAGATTGATATCTCCGATAGGAAAGATATAAAAAGTAATCAAAAACACTTCGTCTCATCGTTTGTGATTCCGCAACATCTTGTTTTGCTACCATACGATTAAGATTGTTGTGAGGTGATTGATTAATCTAGGTTGTTCTTCGGGAATATAAGACCGGATTATCAATTGGTTCCTGTTCACCTTCATTAGTATCAAAAGACGGAACAAAACCTTTAGGTTTATCTGTGGGAGACAGATTGATCCTTTGATAGACTTGTCTGTGTGAGACAAATTTGTTTATTGTCAAAGCCTGCGATTTTGGATCCTAGCAACTCTTAGTTGTGAGTGAGATCAGCTAAGGGAATCAAGTGCGCAGTATCTTGCTGGGATCAGAGGCGTAGGAGCATAACTGTACCTTGGATCAGTGGGAGATTGATTGGGGTTCAACTACAGTTCAGTCCGAAGTCATCTTGGAGTAGGCTAGTGTCTGTAGCGGCTTAATACAGTGTGTGTTCAATCTGGACTAGGTCCCTGGTTTTTTGTGCATTTGCGGTTTCCTCGTTAACAAAATTTCTGGTGTTTGTGTTATTTCAATTTCCGCATTATATTGTTTTATCTTTATAATTTAAATAATACAGGTTGTGTGTTATATCATCAATTAGAGTAATCCAACCTTTGGTTGTTGATTGTTATCGATTGATCCTTGGATATTGTTCTTTGGTACCATCCAAGTTATTCCTTGCATTTGATTAGAACTCGAAGTTCCTTCTTGAGTAAATCAAATCAAGAGAGAGATATAAACTCATTGATATACTTTTAATTGATTGAGTCTTGTTGATTCTCTTAAAAGTATATTCGAGTTTTTCCATACAAATTGCTAAGCGAAATATTAGGTGTTGTTGTTAGACCCCCGCTTTTTCACAAAGGACCCACAAAAGGAAAAGACTTCAGAGCAGACATATAGGAAAACAACAGCGAGATCACAAAAAAGACAACGAAACAAAAAACAATCCCCCGCGAGAAGGCGCGTGACTTACGTATTCATTAATACCCGAAAACGAGCGATATCTGCGTCTAAGGTCTCCATCATCAGACGCTTGTCATCACACTGCGCGGTGGCTAGACATAGGTCCTCATCAGCTTCATTCACCAACTTATGGATATCCTGAATGATCTTTTCCTTAGCTTTAGCCCCACGAGCAAACGAGAGAGTATCTTCATTCTCGTCGTATTCTTTACACGCCTTATCCTGACGAATCAACCTAGGAGTCCATAGCATATCCACCTCCTCCCTTAAAACTAATAAATGCGCCAACTCATCCTCGAGGTAGGGATGAGACACAAGCGAAGACACAACCGCTAAAGTCAGAGTGTACCCGAGGAGCGGCGGGGCCGCTTGGTCAGAAATCTATGGTAGCCATCATTATCGAAGAATCCATGAATAATTGATTAGTCGTGTAACGAGCGGCGACGACATCATCCAATACACGTTGGACCTCCAGTGATACGCTACTGGATGGTTCAGCCTTCTGAGCGGCTTGATGCGCCTTGTACCGTTCCTTGAATCTGTTAACGTCTCTATTTTCTATCCTATGCTCTCGAAGCACTTCGATTTCATTCTTCATTAGCAACAGTAGTTTCGATTCACTATGCTTAAACATTCCCGAGACTAACGCAGGAACGGGATCCTAGGACAACACGTACCCATGAAGAGAATTAGCCATGCAGGAGATATGTTAATCAAAGGAGAATGGGAAAACGGAGTTGAAAGCGAAACTAATGACCAAACTAGGAAATTTAAACCGTATATATATAGGAAGGAATGGTGCCATTTACGATGCAACAGCCGTTCACGTCTCCTCATGCATGTTATGATACGTGTCGACTGTGTTAAAGAGTGATATGACTACTGGGTTATTTTACAATTAACCCAATAGTCAGGGGACAAATGTTGATGTATGAAAAATAATACCCTTTAACGGGTCTTGGGTTCCCTCAAAGGGGGAGGCAGGCCTAAAATAAGATATGAGGACTAAGCCCCAAGTCCAATGAGAAAATACCTGGTGTGGTTAGAAAAGACACACAAAAGACTTGCAAGTATACAAGGCCAAGTTTTAGTATAGAAGGTAAGAGAGGGATCAGTCCACAGGGATTAGGAGTGCATAAAGAAGTTAAACTATGCTGGCAGATGATGTAAAACAAGATGCAAGATCACAATGTTATAGTGGCAGTGAAACAAAGAGGGCAAATGGCATGAACCAAGGCTGTGAGCCAAGGGCAGGGGAGACAGTGCACTGATTTCAGTGCACAGCAAGCTGTAAATTGCACAAAAACTAAACAAAGCAGCAAGGAAAATTTAACTAAGCAATAAGAAAAACAGATTCGGAGTTGCAAGTGACTGTGAAAACAAATTGTGGGTTAAGCTAAGGCTTTAAATCCACCCTTGTGACCTATCCAGATAATGTAATTCTAGGTTGAATTCCTAATGGAACTAAGTGACAGCTAAGGTCAACTTATGATCCTAAGCATACAAATGGAATGGAAAGAGAATTAGCTTGCTCAACTAATGTGCTCCTAGCATTGACTGTCTTTTGACAGTACAATCAATCACAAGCACACAGATGAGCACTAATTTCTCCCATTGCTCAATCAAAACAATGCACTAAGGCTCTAACCTAGCATTCCACTATCAGACAGTGCACTGAGGTTTCATCTAAACCTCAGCTGCAATAATTTAGCTCATGCTCAACATATAAACAACATTAACATTCATCACATATGATAATAAGAGCAAATTCAAACAAAACATGACTGAAAATTTACAAAACAAATGAACCAACAGTTGAGGAACTGGCTAGTCCAGTCCTCTTGGGTGAAGCTCTGGCTAATCCAGGCATGATTCCAACACTCACCCAATATCCCCTTTTATACCCAATTACATAATTAGGGTTTACACCCTTTTCACCCAAAAATTCCCAAAACAGTAGACATTAGGGTTCTACCTAATGTGACAGAAAATCACAGTTAGGTTCAATTACCTACCCTATATCACCCACTTTATCTTCTCCATGCTCTATCTCAACCTAATTAGGATTTATGTAAAAACCCCCAAATTGACAGAACTAGGGTTTGGTAAATTCTTACCCAAATTGATGCGATTACACGCTACTGACTTCGACCCATTCTTCTCCTTAGTCCTCTGTTCCATTCCCATGCTTCTATTTCTTCTCTAGCCCTAGCTATTGTACCAATTTCTTTCCTAGGGTTTTCTGAGAAAGAAAAGAAAAGAAATTGGTAGGATAGATGGCTAGAATATGGGGGGAATGATTATAGTGGAGTTGGTGGTGGTGTACGGTGTGAAGGAGTGGCGTTTGGTGGAACGGCAGTGGTGATGGCGGACATGGTGGAGTTGGCAGGAGCAGAGCTCGACTGCTCGAAGGAGGAATATGAGAATTTGGGTAAGGTGCGTTTGGCTGAAGGGTATAGGTGTTCGATACTTGGGTGTTAGGCGGGTTTAGCAATTGTTGATGAACAGCGAGGATGAGACGTTGGATGCGAAGATGATGGATCGATCTAACGGCGAGACAGAAGGAAGCGAGGAGCGACCGTTGGATGCGGAAGTACAACGAAACTGATGGCTCAAGATGGAGTTAGGTGCTGTAGTGTTAGACAGGAGCTTCAGACTTTGATGACTGGCGATGCTGCGACCGTAAGATGCTGAGATGATCCAATCCGACGGCTGAATATGAAGACGGGTATGGATATTGGAAATGGGTTTGGGTGAGGGTTTTGGGCCTTGGGTATGCCAAGCCCATATCTTCTTTAAGAACAATTCTTCCTCTTCAATCCCACTTCTAGCCTTTTGGTCTTGTGCACAACATTCTTCGCGGCTTCCTTGTGTAATTCCTCCCGGCTTTTCACTACTTTTCTGCTCTTTTCGCTCCGCTATTCATCCAAACTTTATTTATTACCTAAAAATGCAAAATTAATTAATAAAAATATTTATTCTTGAAAACAAAGAAAATACAGAATATGGGATAAAATGTAGAATTAATGCACAAAAGATGAGTTAAATGCAAACAAAAAGATATAAAAATATGCACTTTTTAGCACTCATCAAATACCCCCAAACCTGAATTTTACTTGTCCTCAAGTAAAACAAAACTAAGGAAATCCTACCTATACCACTGTCGCTGGTCTCTCGAATGCATTTAGCGTATGCACTAAGCCTTTTAAACCACTAAGTGTCCCTAGTGGACGAGTTGAAGTCTCGTGAAGGTTTGCTTAGAACGTACCTACAAAGTTCTAGGTCAAAATATAAGCTCATATTCCATCAAATGTGACATGTGCAAGTCAGTTAAGCTCACAGCAAAATGGAGATGTCAATCTAGCTATCGAAGGCACAATCCTAGCACTGATAACAAATAAGGACATGTGATAAGAGTGTAAAGTGTATCTACACATGTGTAAAGAAAGATCGGATGTTATGACTACTAATCACCAAGAGATAGTTTCTCAGGCTAAGAACCAAGGTCGAAATCTAGCTAGCTGTCCGGACTTTACGAGAATTGTGAATGAGTTGGAGGTGTTTCACAATTACTCGCGTTGTACATCAATGGCATACACCCTCCTTGCTTATTACAAAGAAACAACAAAATGACTATTTACATGACTCTTATTTACATTGACTACTCTCTTTTTATTTTTGGAACAAGAGAGAATGGAATTGATAAATACTTGATTTTTTGTATTTTTCTGATTTTTTTTTTTCTGATTTTTTTTTTTTGATAAAGAAACACTTTTGATACATATACAAAAGGAAACAAAAGATTACATGACACTTTGCAAGAGGTAGCCCTTTTTGATGCACCCAGTTAAATTCGATGGTTGTTTTTCTTAATGTAACCTCCACCTTCTATCCCAACCAACCAAAGAACAAGCTAGTCAAGTTTCGTTCAGTATTCTAAAGTGATTGGCAATCGTGACTTCCTATCAAACACCTTGAAGATCGAGGCTATACATGTATTGGTAGATCGTGCGCGTGCAAATTTCTTATCACTATGTGAATTGTGCTAGAATCAGGGTGCCTAAATATCTAGACTAAGACTCCTAATAATTACATATTTGCACAAGAGTCAACATTTCAAGGTAAATGAGCTCCATTTTTATGTTTTTTCATTTTTTAATTTTTTTTTGAATTTTTTCGATTTTTTCAAAAGAAGAAGGAGTTCGTTTTCAATTATAGCATATTATCAAAGTATCTACTTTTCACCCCCAAACCTAAACTAAACATTGTCCTCAATGTTTCAAAAGATAACAAAATTATAATGCAACATATGAAGAGGAACATGCTAAGTAGAGTAAAAGGAGAGAGAATACCCGATTCGTCGAAAACACGAACCGAACTCCATTATTCACCGGCTAGAATCCAACATTTTCAACTTAGATCATATTGGATTAGCAAAAATATATACAAAAGAAACCAAAAAGTTTTAAAATTTATCTACTGGATTATATACAAAAAATTCACCATACACCAAAAGTCTAAAGAGTTGAGGATCAACCCAAAAGACAAAGTGTAGCGGTTTCAACAACTTCACACATGAAAGAAAAGCACGTGAAGCTGTGAAACCAAATGAGCTACCCCCAAACCTGGATTTTACAGAAGATATAATTTTGAAAACAAAATCGCGCAGTTTTGGGGGTTCATCATGCACAAGATCTAACTCAAAGTGTACTTTGCTATGGACGGGCAAACATGCAATTTCCAACTGTGGTTCCTCAAAGATATTACATTTAAATGAAAAATGGTCCAAGAGGACTTGGGAAGCACACAGTTCCAAACCTAGATTAGGCATTCTCAGAAAAATTGGTTTTACAATATTGGTACAAACCAAATCTAGGTTGGGTGGAAGGCCATCAGATTGTGACTTATGTAGGAAGATAGGCACATCATTACTAATCACATTAACATCTCCTAAGTCTTCTACACGTGTCACAACATACTCACAATCATCAAACAAATTGGCAAGATCACAATCAGAGTCATCAACATCATCAACAAATTTATTCTCATGCATCGGCAAATCAGGAGAAATATCACAATGAGACCTAGGTAGAGAATCAGACACATCAAATATATTTTCATGCATAATAACATTAGTGTCTACAGAAGATTCAACTATTCCTATGTCATGCTCATCTTCACAGAATAATTGTACGAATCCCATGTCAATATCAAAATCATATGAATTACAATGAGTATTAGAAAAAACAACATTCATGAAGGTCGAGGGCGAGAAGCCATATGTTATTGAACCAACAGGTTCCACAATATTTTCATGTTCTTCTAACATATCATCATAATCATCATGGTAGCATGCATATTGGTCCTCATTAACAGTGGTGGTGTCATTAGTCGATTCATGTTCCTATAAATTAGGTTCATATTCAACATCATTTACATGAATGGGACTAGACACTTCATTAGGGACAACATACATTTCCTCATGAATTTCCTCCTTTTGTAGGTGAAGCAAAATCTGATCTAAATATGCATGAATTCGTGATGTAGATCTATCAAAGTTTTGCTTACTGAGTCTTAAAGCTTCTGTGGTGGAGTCTAAATTCATGGGAGTACAAAATTCTTCATGTTCAAATTGTGGTGAATGGTACATGCGTGCATGGTCATTAGGGTTTACAAAATATTGATCGCAACCCTCAAAGGATTGATTATGGTCCCAATGACTACCATTCTCACAATTTATGGGCATTTCATACCTTGGATTTTCTCTAGATTGCCTAAAATTATGCAAAATATGACAATTCTCAACAGGGTGGTCTAAACTACCACATGCGGGACATGCATAGATTTCAGGTTGCCTAAGAAAATTAGATGTGACAGATTCCTCATGTGATTGCATTTCTAAAGCTGCGATTCGAGCTTCTAATTGATCGATCAGTGATGATTGTGTGAGTGAGGCACTAGCAAAATGTTCATTTTCACGTTGTGGCGAATGATGCATGTGTGAATAGTCATTAGGGTTCATGTATTGAGGCTCGGGACTTTGAAAATGTCCATAATAATTCCTATAACTATTGACATCATGGTCTATGGGAGGTTCATAACGTGGAGTATGTCCATACGCAAGTTCTCTAAGGGATTTGTTGTATTCCCCAACTGTAGACCAAGATCTAGACATGATTTGGCTCAAAAGCTAAGTAAAGAATGTACAAAGCTCAAAATTTGGTTTTTAATGGGTTTTCAAAAATTTGGTTTTTTATGGGAAAATTTTGGTTTTTATGGGTTTTGAAAACTTTGGTTTTTATGGGATTAAAAATTTGGTTTCCGAAATTAGGAGCAAATTTTTTTTTTTTTTGGTTGGGTTTTGAAGCCCAAATTTTAGTTTAAAAGAAACTACAAGCCTAACAAACAACTAAATTACAAGCCCAAATAAAGAAAGAAATAAAAATAAAACTAATTATTACAAACCCACAAAAAAAAAGAAAATAAAAATAAAACTAAAATTATTACAATCCCAAATAAAGAAAGAAATAAAATTAAAATTAAAAAAATTATTACAAGCCCACAGATTAAAAATGGAAGCCCACAGGCTGGGTTCTCTTAATGGGTTTAGGCTTACCTTTGAAGCACAGCCCAACTGCTCAGTTTGGTTGCAAAAGCCCAGTTGGGCTTTGGATCTTCCTTAACAGCTCACGCAGCAAGCCCAGCAACAGCAGTTGGGTTCAGCAGCCCAGCAACAGAAGGTGCACAAACCCAGCAGCAACGGAGCCCATCTCAGGAGCAGCAGACTAGGAGCCCAGTTCGCAGAGTAGCAGCAGCCCAGCTCAGTTGTACGAGCCCAGCAACTTGTTGAGATGCAACATCCCAGGAGCAACAGCAGCACAGCCCAGCGGCAGAGATGCACTAGCTTTGGGCTTGGTCTGGCAGCAGCAGCAGCTTCCTTGGCTAGGTTCAACAGCAGCAGAAACTCACCAGTCCCAGCTGCAGCAACAGCAACAGTCCAGAAATTGGCTGCAAAGATTGTGTGCAATGATAGCAGGCTACAAGTGCAATGATTGCAGGGCAGGAATGAATGGCATGCAATGATCTTGACAGAGATGCAATGGTAGATGAAAGACAACAAGGAAAAAAAAAACTTCAACACACAGCACCAATCCCCGGCAGCGGCGCCAAAAACTTGGTGTGGTTAGAAAAGACACACAAAAGACTTGCAAGTATACAAGGCCAAGTTTTAGTATAGAAGGTAAGAGAGGGATCAGTCCACAGGGATTAGGAGTGCATAAAGAAGTTAAACTATGCTGGCAGATGATGTAAAACAAGATGCAAGATCACAATGTTATAGTGGCAGTGAAACAAAGAGGGCAAATGGCATGAACCAAGGCTGTGAGCCAAGGGCAGGGGAGACAGTGCACTGATTTCAGTGCACAGCAAGCTGTAAATTGCACAAAAACTAAACAAAGCAGCAAGGAAAATTTAACTAAGCAATAAGAAAAACAGATTCGGAGTTGCAAGTGACTGTGAAAACAAATTGTGGGTTAAGCTAAGGCTTTGAATCCACCCTTGTGACCTATCCAGATAATGTAATTCTAGGTTGAATTCCTAATGGAACTAAGTGACAGCTAAGGTCAACTTATGATCCTAAGCATACAAATGGAATGGAAAGAGAATTAGCTTGCTCAACTAATGTGCTCCTAGCATTGACTGTCTTTTGACAGTACAATCAATCACAAGCACACAGATGAGCACTAATTTCTCCCATTGCTCAATCAAAACAATGCACTAAGGCTCTAACCTAGCATTCCACTATCAGACAGTGCACTGAGGTTTCATCTAAACCTCAGCTGCAATAATTTAGCTCATGCTCAACATATAAACAACATTAACATTCATCACATATGATAATAAGAGCAAATTCAAACAAAACATGACTGAAAATTTACAAAACAAATGAACCAACAGTTGAGGAACTGGCTAGTCCAGTCCTCTTGGGTGAAGCTCTGGCTAATCCAGGCATGATTCCAACACTCACCCAATATCCCCTTTTATACCCAATTACATAATTAGGGTTTACACCCTTTTCACCCAAAAATTCCCAAAACAGTAGACATTAGGGTTCTACCTAATGTGACAGAAAATCACAGTTAGGTTCAATTACCTACCCTATATCACCCACTTTATCTTCTCCATGCTCTATCTCAACCTAATTAGGATTTATGTAAAAACCCCCAAATTGACAGAACTAGGGTTTGGTAAATTCTTACCCAAATTGATGCGATTACACGCTACTGACTTCGACCCATTCTTCTCCTTAGTCCTCTGTTCCATTCCCATGCTTCTATTTCTTCTCTAGCCCTAGCTATTGTACCAATTTCTTTCCTAGGGTTTTCTGAGAAAGAAAAGAAAAGAAATTGGTAGGATAGATGGCTAGAATATGGGGGAATGATTATAGTGGAGTTGGTGGTGGTGTACGGTGTGAAGGAGTGGCGTTTGGTGGTACGGCAGTGGTGATGGCGGACATGGTGGAGTTGGCAGGAGCAGAGCTCGACTGCTCCAAGGAGGAAGATGAGAATTTGGGTAAGGTGTGTTTGGCTGAAGGGTATAGGTGTTCGATACTTGGGTGTTAGGCGGGTTTAGCAATTGTTGATGAACAGCGAGGATGAGACGTTGGATGCGAAGATGATGGATCGATCTAACGGCGAGACAGAAGGAAGCGAGGAGCGACCGTTGGATGCGGAAGTACAACGAAACTGACGGCTCAAGATGGAGTTAGGTGCTGTAGTGTTAGACAGGAGCTTCAGACTTTGATGACTGGCGATGCTGCGACCGTAAGATGCTGAGATGATCCAATCTGACGGCTATAAAGGGAAACGGGCATGGATATATGAAATGGATTTGGGTGAGGGTTTTGGGCCTTGGGTATGCCAAGCCCATATCTTCTTTAAGAACAATTCTTCCTCTTCAAGCCCACTTCTAGCCTTTTGATCTTGTGCACAACATTCTTCGCGGCTTCCTTGTGTAATTTCTCCCGGCTTTTCACCGCTTTTCTGCTCTTTTCCGCTCCGCTATTCATCCAAACTTTATTTATTACCTAAAAATGCAAAATTAATTAATAAAAATATTTATTCTTGAAAACAAAGAAAATACAGAATATGGGATAAAATGTAGAATTAATGCACAAAAGATGAGTTAAATGCCAAGAAAAATATATAGAAATATGCACTTTTTAGCACTCATCAAATACCCCCAAACCTGAATTTTACTTGTCCTCAAGTAAAACAAAACTAAGGAAATCCTACCTATACCACTGTCGCTGGTCTCTCGAATGCATTTAGCGTATGCACTAAGCCTTTAAACCACTAAGTGTCCCTAGTGGACGAGTGAAGTCTCGTGAAGGTTTGCTTAGAACGTACCTACAAAGTTCTAGGTCAAAATATAAGCTCATATTCCATCAAATGTGACATGTGCAAGACAGTTTAAGCTCACAGCAAAATGGAGATGTCAATCTAGCTATCAAAGGCACAATCCTAGCACTGATAACAAAAAAAGACATGTGATAAGAGTGTAAAGTGTACATAAATATGTACTACCTAAATAGCTATGTGAACTTCATAACTTGGTTTTGTTTAATAGTACACAAACTGGTATACATACTGTGACTTAAGAAACTCACGAACAGCTTCTGCATTTGTATTTTGTAGACCTACTTGCCATGTCGATTAAATTATTATGCACATAAACTATTTCTCTGAGATAATCTGCATTTGAATAATCTTTATAAACACATTAGACATATTTGACCACTTGATTGTGCTTCGAGTTTAGGATTAAGTGTTTATTAAAATGAGTATTAGGCTTATAAGTTCAAATCATCTAGTTTCGGCTAACCACCTTGAACATAGTCTTTATACACAACTCGGTTACGGTTCACCTAACCAGAGTGTATATCTTGTTTATGTAAAAAATATTTCAAAGATTCATCTAACAGTGATCATTGATTGATTGGTTCCAAAGCTATCTTAGCTTAAACCTAAATTAAGCAACTTATTCTTGAAAGTTTATAAAAATAGGAATCTCAAGCAACTAGGATTTTTGAATCCCGAGACTACTTTTCTTGGTGCGTCCTAGTTGTAACTAGAGTCATACTCTTCCTAAAACCCTTTTAGGGTTTCAGCGACTACAAAGACTTCAGTGGGATTCATGAAGCCAGGTCATTCTATTATTTATCTTGGTAATTTAAGTATCCTGATCTTGTTCGATTATTGAGATGTTCACTTGAACAATATGGGTACTAATCATCAAAGTTTTCTTCGTCTCAGACTTTGTTGATTCCACAAGTTTTATACTTGTGAGGTGAATAATAAGCTATGATGCACTTCAAGTTGCATAAGTCCGGATTTTGAGGTTATCTAGACTTGTCTATTGCTACCGATTTCAAATCACCTTGATCAAAATATTTTTGATCCAAAAGGAAATCACATATACGCTTAATCTGTGGGAGGAAGATTGGTCTAAAGTCTTCAATTGAGTTGAAGTGCCCTTAGTTGTGTGACGTCAGCTAAGGGAATCAATTGCGAGGAGTCCTGCTAGGATTCAAGAGGAGTAAGGAACGCGACTGTAACTGAATTTTTGGGAGGGTTTAATTCGGTCTCAACCACATTCCAGTCCAAAGTTAATTGGTAGTAGGCTAGTGTATGTAGCTGTTGATGATGGTTTTTAGCTTAGGGTTAAAATCGTAAAACCGTACATATGACATGACGTCACTATGACCATTAGCACATTTATTGAATCGATCAGTATGCCTATGTAAGAATTACCAGGATACCTTTTCTATGTGACATGTTCCACGGCTGAACCCTTAACATTGACCGACATCATCTATGCCAAACCCTAATTCTCATGCTACCGCGCCAAGGCATGCCAACTATGCCAGACGCACCACTATGCCAATGGAAAACCATGCCAGCCACATCTCCGCGCCAAGGCATGCCAACCATGCCACCCGCACCACTGTGCCAATGGCAAACCATGCCAGTCACATCTCCGCGCCAAGGCATGCCAACCATGCCAGCCACATCTTCGCGCCAATGCATGCCAACCATACCATTCGCACCACTGTGCCAATGGCAAACCATGTCATCTACATCTCCGCGCCAAGGCATGCCAACCATGCCATCCTCACCACTATGCCAATGGCAAACCATGACGGCCACATCTCCGCGCCAAGGCATGCCAACCATGCCAGCCGCACCACTGTGCCAATGGCAAACCATGCCATCCACATCTCCGCGCAAAGTCATGCCAACCATGCTATCTGCACCATTATGCCAATGGAAAACCATGCCAGCCACATCTCCGCGCCAAGGCATGCCAGCCACATCTCCGCGCCATGGCATGCCAACCATGCCAGCCGCATCACTGTGCCAATGACAAACCATGCCAGCCACATCTACCGCGCCAAGGCATGCCAACCATGCTAGCCGTACCATGCCAAACCCTTGTCCCCACCATGCCAAGCCAACCGCACCTTGCCTTGGCCCCAACCATGCCAGCCGCACCATGATCTAATGGCATGCCAAACCCTTGGCCCCACCATGACAAGCCAACCATGCCTTTCCTTGGCCCCAACCATGCTAGCCGCACCATGCGCCAATGGCATGCCAAACCCTTCCATCGTGGATGCAAATCCTAGCCGTCCAAGGTCACCAAACAATGCATGGTAACCTTTGGCCCAAAACCCTAGTTTTGGCCACGCCAAACCGCGCCAAGGCATGCCATGCCACATGTGCCAATGGCATGCCAACCACATTTCCGCGCCATACCATGCCGGCCTTCCCTATGCTTCTACCAAAACGAAGGCGTGCGACGATCAACGGCCACCCTTCAATCCTCGATGCAAATCCTAGCCGTCCAAGGTCGCCAGAAAGCGCATGGTAACCTTTGGCCCAAAACCCTAGTTTTGGCCACGCCAAACCGCGCCAAGGCATGCCATGCCACATGTGCCAATGGCATGCCAACCACCTTTCCGAGCCATGCCATGCCGACCTTCCCTATGCGGCTACCAAAACGAAGGCGTGCGACGATCAACGATCACCCTTCAATCCTAGATGCTAATCCTAGTCGTCCAAGGTCGCCAGATAACGCATGGTAACCTTTGGCCCAAAACCCTAGTTTTGGCCACGCCAAACCGCGCCAATGGCATGCCAACCACCTTTCCGCGCCATACCATGCCGGCCTTCCCTATGCGGCTACCAAAACGAAGGCGTGCGACGATCAACGGCCACCCTTCAATCCTAGAAGCAAATCCTAGCCGTCCAAGGTCACCAGACAACGCATGGTAACCTGTGGCCCAAAACCCTAGTTTTGTCTATGCCAAACCGCGCCAAGGCAGGCCATGCCACATGTGCCAATGGAATGCCAACCACCTTTCCGCGCCATACCATGCCGGCCTTCCCTATGTGGATACCAAAACGAAGGCGTGCGACGATCAACAGCCACCCTTCAATCCTAGATGAAAATACTAGTCGTCCAAGGTTGCGAGACAACGCAGGGTAATCTTTGGCCCAAAACCCTAGTTTTGGCCATGCCGAACCGCGCCAAGGCATGCCATGCCGCATGTGCCAATGGCATGCCAACCACATTTCCGCGCCATACCATGTCGGCCTTCCCTATGCGGCTACCAAAACGAAGGCCTGCAACAATCAACGACCACTTTTTCATCTAAGGTGCAGATTTTAGCCGTCCAAGGTTACCAGCTAACGCATGGAAACCTTTGGCCCTAACTTTTGGCCGCGCCTAAAATAGGCCATATTAAAGCCATACTGATCATGCTTTCATGCCACTGGCTACCAAACGAGGGTTGCAATAATTAACGGCTACCTTTCCTCTTAAGATGCAAAATCTCGACCGTCGAAGGTCACCACCGAGCCGGCAAGTCTCCCAAGATCAATTTGTAGACAACAACAACGTGCTACATGTTTTCCACGAAAACACTCGAGACATCAACGCATGTCACAAACTGGGGGAGGCTCATTGGGTACTGGTTTGGCGGTTTACAGCGTGCGGCGTACACTACGCCCGTTATAAGAAAGTGTCATAAGGATGAGGCGGTTAGTAAATACAGGGAGTAATGGTGAAATGCTTTCTTTTATGGAACATCAATTCCAAGCGTTACCGGTTACCACCTCCTCCCATTTACTCACCCGCTTTCCATTTTTTAATGAGACCAGAGTATGTTTCACTTCGATTTGTATAAATAGGAGTTACCTATTTCCACCAAACAACAAGTTCTGGTCAGGAGCATACAACACTCAGAAAACATTTACTAGCTTTCCCATCTGTTAGATTCCCGCTTTCTGATACAAGTCACAAAATAACTACTCTTCCAGAATCAACTATTCTTGTCTCAGCACTCTCTTCTCTTTCCTCCCCAAAACCAACCCTTCTCCTCCACTTTGTGACCGAAGCAAGTCTGGAACGACCATTTCTTGGTTTACGCCGTACTTGTACAGATTGATCTCTCGAATCTAAAGTACTCCCTTGCAGTACATTGTTTAGGGTTTATATTTGTTTCTCATCCACATCACACGAAATTACCGAAACCAGCAGAAACTTTTTTCACCTTCAAACAATTGGCGACCATAGTGGGAGATTGGTCTTTCGGTTGCAATCTCAATTTTCAATCCTCGATCTCATACTTCGACCCAGACGTCAGGACGGTAGAGGCAATCGATCCGCTCAAGGATCGACGACTCAGCTACCGACGACCCGATACGATCCACTCAGGGATCGACGACTCAGTTACCAAACGACCCGATTACCAGTCATGACACGACAATGGGAGACTGGGGACTTCCCAGAGGTTAAAAACAAACGATCCGCCCAGGGATTGATGACTTGATTATCAAATGACTCAGGGACGACTGGGGACTTTCCACGATTGAGGTGCTTCTCACAAAACTCGGACTTGCACCTGACTCGTTTTTCGTTAGCAGATCCAAAAAACTGAGTAAGTCTTTCCTAGACAAAATACATGGTTTACTATTTCAAGTTTTCACGGGAATGATAAAACCGATAGCCATGTTATGTTTCATCCCATGTCATCTACCGACAAACAACGTTCACGGTTCCATATCTTCCCAGGGATGTTTGTGTCACTTACAATCATAACCAAAAACGGCATTATCCTAAAGCAGTTCATCCCGAATAATAATCCAAAATACTTATAGGTAACACTTGTCTATCAACCCAAAAGTCCAGAAAATCAAAACCATAAAGCCAGGTGTTTCATTTGCCTTTCAAAAAAAAAAAAAAAACGAAACAGAAGAATTTCAGAAGACAGAAGTTCATTCAAAGGAAGTCATTCAACGGTGTTTTGCTCTTCTCGAAGAAGACGTCCTTCGTTGTTTGGAGGACCGCCTGTTTCAGCTCCAACTCTTTGGACAACCTTTCGACCTCCGCTTCTTTTTGTTTGACCACGTCCGCAGAAGGACCTTCAGTCACCTTGGCCTGCAACTTTTGGATCTCAGAGAAACCCTAACGCCCAGTTCCTCGTGGAATCAGTCACCTACCCGTATGTACCTACTTTGTATAATAACGATTACCAGTCACTATTCATGAGGTAGCCGACGCTACTACAGTGATATCTGAAGAGAAGAACAATATTTCTACAGATTCATGGAAGGCATACCTATGGCTAGGATTTGCCCCAAAACAAGAAAACAAATTGAAAGAGAAACGCTGGAGTACATAGCTGGAATACGCTTGCCCACTTTATTGCTACCGCGCTACCGCTAAACACCAGGATGTGAGAACAAAGATACGAGATAAAAAGGAGAGCCAACCCCTTTCATACGCATAACACTTTTGGAATTTGAATAAGGAAATGATTTCCTATTTGAGCTACGTATGGAAAGAGGAAACTGGCCCACAAGAAAAAGTCTGCGCCACGCCAAGCCAGCGCCGTGCCAAGCCAACGCCGTGTCAAGCCAACAGTCCACGCCATGCCCAACCAACAGTCTGCACCATACCAAATCCAAGCCAGCGTCCACGCCAAGCCAGTGCCCATTCCAAGCCGATCCAGCGCTAACAGCTTGCATCTTTCCAGCGCCAGCAGCTTGCATCCTTCCAACGCTAATAACTTGCATCTTTCCAGCGCCAGAAGCTTGCATCCTTTCAGCGCTAACAACTTGCATCTTTCCAGAGCCAGCAGCTTGCATCCTTCCAGCGTTTCCCTTTGAACACCCATTAGAAGGGAATCAACAATCTAATTTCATCATACGTAAAGATCAGGAACGACTTCTCCAAAATCGAAGCAAAGAAAATCAGCAACCCCCCTGAGTTCACAAAGACTCTCTTCCTTTCAGGAGCTGCATGATTTCCGGGGACTTCGCCCACAAAATCGTGCAGTCTATGATGAAACACTTATGTGAGATTCTGTAGGCGCAGCTTCAAGACATATTCGCAACCCTCAACCGCATTGCATCAGGGAGGAAGCTGTTTCCAACCAGAGAATCCGTTCCCAAACCCCAACCTCTCCTGGAAAACACGATTGATAGATGGAACTGGGGACTCCTAACCATTGTTCGCTTGAAGGGTGTCCAGTTTGACAGCAAACTTATTAACGTAGCCGCTCCGCTTCAGTGTTCGCTCTAATAACCGCTTCACTTCAACGTCCTCCAGCAGCGGCTCCGCTTCAACGTTTGCTCCGACAGACGCTCCGCTTCAACGCTCGCTCAAGCAGCCGCTTTGCTTCAGCGTTCTCTCCATAAGCTGCTCCAGAATCCGAAGCCGAAGCTTCAGCGTTTTGCTCCTTAAGTTTCAACATCCTTTCCAAGAGCCGAAGCTACTTCAACACCGTTTCTTCCTGCAAAGGGTCGTACCACCACGCTCCCCATGTCAGGGATCATGATCACAGCCAGCCAACCTTCGTAGTCATGACCGCCTTTTGATCCATCTCGCCAAAACTCGTGATCGTGGACAGTTTGCTCGCTTACGCGTCCAGCCAATCCTTTTACTTCCATGGATGCCCATACAATTCTAGCCAACCTACTTTGTTACCACGACAATGTAGTCTCTTCTGATTACATCTGCTACCAAGAACTATTTCCGCTCATTTGTTGATACCATCCAGAGCTTCACCACAGCAGTAATCACTACAAAAGTAACTTGTACTCCTCCATATTTTAAGTTCCACGTGAAAGAAGTAACAAAATCACCAGTATGAACGCACGATGTTGATGTCTTTATCATGGTCAACCCACTGACCATACAAGATGGAAACATGTAAACCATACTTGGGGACTGAGGATATACACGGAATCCCTTCACTGTCAAAGCTCAGAAGACAGTTCAACCAAAAGGTCATAGATACAACAAGGTCATCTACTCTTCAAGGGTGTAGCGCAAGAAAATCATCACCTATCTGTCCAGAAGACGCCTTTAATACTTTACAAGGCCTCGGAGGATCCCAAGCCTGCTCAGAGGAAAATAACTTCAGAAATTGAAGAAAAATGCGACTGGGGACTGCTCATCGCAGTCCATCCCGACGACCATCAAAGACTCATGAGATAACTCCAGAGACGCGGCTGAAACATTTTCTTGAAGAAACAGAGGGAGCCATGATAAACAATATAACTCTCTCATTCCTACCACTTCACTATCCAGGATATTTCATCATGTGATATTCTGATCACCCCAGCGTCACGTCCAGAAGAGTATGATAAGCTTATATAAAATCCCATGGATGTGGATTCAAAGCGATGCAATGAAAGTATACTACCAACATGGGACGCTTTCACTCCCCTCAACCAGGTTATTTCTGATTTCAACATCATCACTGTCGAGGTTTTACGAGCCGCAGGAATTTCTCAACATGAAGCCGTACATGTGCATCGAAGACTCCAAATGCACGCCACAAAGATACATTCACATATTCGGCCAAGCCATCGGATCTAACAGAAGCATAACTGGGGACTGCTCACCACATCCCATTCCACACGATAGTCCAAGATTCGGAAGATGGTTCGAAGGATGCCACTTGGAACCAAGTCCTTGAAGACTTGATAGTATCACATCGCCAACGAAACGTCTCCCAACTCATCTATTTCATCCAGTGTCTCCGGAAGATTTCGACCAATAAAAGTATCCACAACATATTGTCATCGTGATCAGAGGGTCCAGGCACTGAACAACCTAAAATCAAGGATGGACCGAAAACGCAACCACATCCATCCATCCCAAGAATGCAATGGAGTTTGATAAATTTTGGAATCCACTGGAGAGACACTGCAAACTGTAGCACGGATCCGGACGAGCAACAGAAAACAGAAGAAGGTCAATATCTCTTTTCATGCGGACAGAGTTTCTAGAGTTTGAACAAAATAAAGATTCCTTCTTGCTCCATGAAACGGATGACTGGGCGCGACTATGCCACCTCGGGCCCGCAACATCCCTCCTGAGTTCTTCCTGAATTTTACTGTCGAGCTGTTTTCGCATCCCGATCGAGCTCAAAACCTAAATATTCCCGCGCGGAGATAGAAAATTCTTTTCCGTTCAGAATGGAGGGGCGGACCTTCAAAATCCGATTTCGTACGAGAATTCTACAGCTATTCTAGTAAGGGGCGCTGATTAGGGTTGCAACATGCTAAAATCTGAAGAAAATTGTTACCTTCCCGAAGCCAGTCGCCACCTTCCCAAGGAACTGAAGCAAGTGGTTATCTTCTTGAAGCCAGTCGTCGCCTTCCCAGGGAACTGAAGCAAGTTGTTGCCTTCCCGAAGCCTGTTGTCACCTTCTCAGGGAACTGAAGCAAGTTTTTATCTTCCCGAAGCCATTCGTGACATTCCCAGGGATCTGAAGCAAGTTTTTATCTTCCCAAAGCAAGTCATCATCTTACCACGGAACTAAAGCAAGCTGCCATCATTCCACGGGCCCGCAATTCTTCTTGGATTTTACTGTCGAGCTGTTTTCACCTCCCGATCAAGCTCAAAACTTAAATATTCTCGCGTGGGAAGATAGGAAATTCTTTTCCGTTCAGAATGGATGTGCGGACCGTCAAAATCCGAGTTCGTACGAGAATTCTACAGTGATTCTAGTAAAGGTCGCTAATTAGGGTTTCGGTGCCAAACCCTAATTCAGACAAAGTTGCCATCATCCCATGAAACTGAAGCCGGTCGTCATCCTTCCACGGAACTGAAGCCAGTCGTCATCCTTCCAAGGAACTCAAGCTAGCTCCACTCCAAGACGAGCAACGCAAGCAGCTCCATTTCAAGACGACCAATGTTGACGGCTCCCATTCCAAGCCGACTAACGCCTACGGCTCCCATTCCAAGCCGACCAATGCCTGCGGCTCCCATTCTAAGCCGACCAACTCCATCATCTCCACTCAAGCCGCACCAACACCGACAACTCGCTAATCAAGCGCCTCCGCGTTTCCTAACCCATCCAAGGTGATGCATGTCCAGACTAAGCCGACGATTTTTATCTCACCACTCCACGTTCTGCACCACCAGTACAATTTATGCAAGGCCGCCAACACGGGAAGCACAAACTCTCTTTGCCTCTCGAAAAAGGTTAGTCGGACCTTCCTGACCATCTTTTCACGACTTGTTGTTTCGATTTTCGTCATATCCTATCACCATCTTATGATTACCTCGCAACGATGCTACCGTTCCGAGCTAAGCATGGGACTTAATGTTGATGATGGTTTTTAGCTTAGGGTTAAAATCGTAAAACCGCACATCTGACATGACGTCACTATGACCATTAGCATATTTATTGAATCGATCAGCATGCCTATGTAAGAATTACCAGGGTACCTTTTTTTATGTGTCATGTTCCACGGCAGAAACCTTAACATTGACAGACATCATCTATGACAAACCCTAATTCTCATGCAACCGCGCCAAGGCATGCCAACCATGCCAGCCGTACCACTATGCCAATGGCAAACCATGCCAGCAACATCTCCGTGTCAAGGCATGCCAACCATGCCAGCCGCACTACTGTGCCAATGGCAAACCATTTCAGCCACATCTCCGCGCCAAGGCATGCCAACCATGCCAGCCGCACCAATGTGCCAATGGAAAACCATGCCGACCACATCTCCGCGCCAAGGCATGCCAACCATGCCAGCCACATATCCGCGCCAAGGCATGCCAACCATGCCAGCCACATCTCCGCGCAAAGGCATGCCAACCATGCCAGCCGCACCACTATGCCAATGGCAAACCATGCTATTCACATCTCCGCGCCAAGGCATGCCGACCATTCCAGCCGCACCACTATGCCAATGGCAAACCATGCCAGCCACATCTCGGTGCCAAGGCATGCCAACCATGCCAGTCGCATCACTGTGCCAATGGCAAACCATGCCAGCCACGTGTACCGCGCCAAGGCATGCCAACCATGTTATCCGCACCATGCGCCAATGGCATTCCAAACCCTTGTCCCCACCATGCCAAGCCAACCGCACCTTGCCTTGGCCCCAACCATGCTAGCCGCACCATGCGCCAATGGCATGCCAAGCCAACCACGCCTTGCCTTGTCCACAACCATGCTAGCCGCACCATGCACCAATGGCATGCCAAACCCTTGGCCTCACCATGCCAAGCCAACCACACCTTGCCTTAGCCCCAACATGCCAAGCCGTCCGCACCAAACCCTTTGCCCCACTATGCCAAGCCATCCACGCTATTGATCTTGGCCCTACCATGCCGTCCTTTCCCATGCGGCTACCAAAACGAAGGCGGGCGACAATCAACGACCACCCTTCCATCCTGGATGCAAATCCTAGCCGTACAAGGTCGCCAAACAACGCATGGTAACCTTTGGCCAAAAATCCTAGTTTTTGCCATGCCAAACCGCGCCAAGGCATGCCATGCCACATGTGACAATGGCATGCCAACCACCTTGTCGCGCTATACCATGTCGGCCTTCCCTATGCGGATACCAAAACGAAGGCGTGCGACGATCAATGGCCACCCTTCAATCCTAGACGCAAATCCTAGCCGTCCAAGGTCGCAAGACAACGCATGGTAACCTTTGGCCCAAAACCCTAATTTTGGCCATGCCAAACGGCGCCTAGGCATGCCATGCCACATGTGCCAATGGCATGCCAACCACCTTGTCGCGCCATACTATGCAGACCTTTCCTATGCGGCTACCAAAACGAAGGCGTGCGACGATCAACGATCACCCTTCAATCCTAGATGCTAATCCTAGTCGTCCAAGGTCGCCAGATAACGCATGGTAACCTTTGGCCCAAAACCCTAGTTTTGGCCACGCCAAACCGCGCCAAGGCATGCCATGCCACATGAGCCAATGGCATGCCAACCATTTTGTCGCGCCATACCATGCCGGCCTTCCCTATGCGGCTACCAAAACGAAGGCGTGTGACGATCAACGACCACCCTTCAATCCTAGATGCAAATCCTAGCCGTCCAAGGTCGCCAGACAACGCATGGTAACCTTTGGCCCAAAACCCTAGTTTTGGCCACGCCAAACCGCGCCAAGGCATGCCATGCCACATGTGCCAACGGTATGCCAAACACCTTGCCGCGCCATACCATGTCGGCCTTCCCTATGCGGCTAAAAAAATGAAGGCGTGCGACGATCAACGTCCACCCTTCAATCCTAGATGCAAATCCTAGCCGTCCAAGGTCGCCAGACAACGCATGGTAACCTTTTGCCCAAAACCCTAGTTTTGGCCACGCCGAACCGCGCCAAGGCATGCCATGCCACATGTGCCAATGGCATGCCAACCACCTTGACGCGCCATACCATGCCGGCCTTCCCTATGCGGCTACCAAAACGAAGGCCTGCAACAATCAACAACCACTTTTTCATCTAAGGTGCAGATCTTAGCCGTCCAAGGTTACCAGCTAACGCATGGCATCCTTTGGCCCTAACTTTTGGCCGCAACTAAATTAGGCCATATTAAATCCATATTGATCATGCTTTCATGCCACTGTCTACCAAACGAAGGGTTGCAATAATCAACGGGTACCTTTCCTCTTAAGATGCAAAATATCGACCGTCGAAGGTCACCACCGAGCCGGCAAGTCTCCCAGGCTCAACTTTCCAGACAACAACAACGTGCTACATGTTTTCCACGACTACACTCGAGACATCAACGCATGTCACAAACTGGGGGATGCTCATTGGGTATTGGTTTGGCTGTTTACAGCGTGCGGCGTACACTACGCCCGTTATAAGAAAGTGTCATAAGGATAAGGCGGTTAGTAAATACAGGGAATAATGGTGAAACACTTTCTTTTATGGAACATCAATTCCAAGCGTTACCGGTTACCACCTCCTCCCATTTACTCACCCGTTTTCCATTTCTTAATGAGACCAGAGTACGTTTCACTTCGACTTGTATAAATAGGCATTACCTATTTCCACCGAACAACAAATTCTGGTCAGGATCATACAACACTCAGAAAATGTTTTCTAGCTTTCCCATATGTTATATTCCCACTTTCTGATACAAGTCACAAAACAACTACTCTTTCAGAATCAACTATTTTGGTCTCAACACTCTCTTCGCTTCCCTCCCCAAATCAACCCTTCTCCTCCACTTTGTGACCGAAGAAAGTCTGGAACGACCATTTCTTGGTTTAGGCCGGACTTGTACAGATTGATCTCTCGAATCTAAAGTACTCCCTTGCAGTACATTGTTTAGGGTTTAGATTTGTTTCTCACCCACATCACACGAAATTACCGAAACCAGCAGAAACTTTTTTCACCTTCAAACAGTAGCGGATTAATATAGTTTGGTGTTCAATCTGATTTAGGTCCGGGGTTTTTTTCTGCATTTGCGTTTTCCTCGTTAACAAAACTTCTGGTGTCTGTGTTATTTCTTTTCTGCATTATATTTTTTATCCTTATAATTGAAATATCACATGTTGTACATTTATCAATCATAGTAGACACATCCGACCGTGTTTGTTGGATACGACTTGATTGATTACTTGGGAAATTGATCTTTGGAATCACCCAACTACTCTCACTCGGAAATCAGGTTTACGGACTTGTGCTGATAAACGTTCTAATTTGAGAGTTATAGATATAACTCTTGAAAAGTCGAGGGTACCCAAATATACCTCAAGCTAAAACTTTTCCTAACTATAAGTCCTTTCTCCGAAAGTGATTGTCTATAGACTGAGTCGAGACAATACAACTAATCGGTTCACACTTCTTGTGATCGTCTATGGATACAAGATCGAGACAATATAACAACGGAAAATGAAAGGTTCGGACTTAACCAAACACAATACGATTGCTTATCAAGTAAATAGGATCTAACGTTTGTGTAATATACTTTAATTATAATAAAACAATTATAATGTGGAAAATAAAATTAAATGACACAGCAAGATTTTGTTAACGAGGAAACCGCAAAAGCAGAAAAACCCTGGGACCTAGTCTAGAATTGAGTACTCTCAGGATTAAGCCGCTACACAAAATTACACTTAACTTCGTATAGTTGAGACCAAGTAACTAACCCAATAGTTCACCTAGTTCCGTCTGTATTCCCATGCCTTCGGCTTATGAATAAGTCACGTACTTGGAATAATCCCTTTGGTTCGTATTCCAAACAGTAAAGGAACAAGAAATCTGTTTGGTATCAACTCTATTCAACCAAGTGATATGAGTCGAACAAAGGCTCTTCCGTTTATCTTAACATAAACTCCTTCGTCGGGTCTAGACCTATCTTATGTTCAATCACCCAAAGGTAATCGATTAAGATTAATCCAACAACACCTTTAATCCGAAGAACCTTTTTGATGCCGATCTACTCTATTAATCAATCCAATCTACCACAAGGATATACCGATTATTAATTGGATCCTCTTTTACCCAAACAAGTATTGTGCACACCAAAGATTACAAAACCAAAGTCAGATCTTAAATATCTTCTTTGTCTTCAAATCTTCTTAAATCTTTAATACAAAATCACTTGAATCTCTTGTGATCAATCACGCACAGAACAGAGTCTGTTAACAATGGATATCACAAGATCGTCTTTAGAACTAACAACAGTCTAAAGATTCCTGTCGAAACTCTGAACTAGTTTGAGTGAATCTTATATCAGAATAGAAGGTTCTCAAGAATAAACAAACTAGGTGCAATCATATTTCAACCACCCTTAGTCAATCAAATCAATCGAAAACAAAGATAAACTGCAATTATCTAGTTTCCCACCAACGGTTCGTGCTAGATCTTCTTAATACCAAAGAAGACTTTAAAACGAGGGGCCGTAAGAGATTTCACCTAATTAGATTACTCTCCTCTCCGATAGGCGGCTACACCAGTAACAAAGACAAAAGAGGAAGTTTGTTGTTACGAAGGATTAGTTTTCTAGAAAGGAAAACTTCGTGTATTTATAGACAAGGAAGTTTGGACACTAAGGAATTTCCAAAACCGAAAATATTCTCAAGATATTCATTAAAGCACAAATTCGGTTTCCATAATTCCTGGAAATGCTCTGTCCAAAAATAACAATCGAAATCTCTCGGAAAATCTAATCAGTAAATGCACATTACTAATTATGTAATTTCCCTACAAAGTGAAATTAATAACCTTAATTAAAAGATTCTTAACTTACTTATTTTTAGATCCCGGGATTCTCTTCCCTTAGCCGTTAAGGAATATCTTTGAACAATTATAGAAATAAACATTCACAGCACGTGTTCAAAGTTTTTCGATATCTTTACTTTGTAAGTTTTCTTTCACACTTACAACCTTGAAACCGATTTGCCACACTTCCAAACAAGTTTAGAATTGGTTCATATGGCTTTCAAGAACTATGTGATTGATCAAACCAAAATTCAATCACAATCTTGGGTTTACGGTTCTACCAAAACAAGTTTCGGTTCTACCTCCATGTGAGTACTACGCATAGTCACACTAGCTTCCCAAAGATTCGGTTGACTAGGTACTAGGATCGGTTCCCCACATATATATGGTATCTAAATTATATATGTTGCACATGTCCATAGGATCGGTTCCCCTTTCTGCTATAAACCTTGTTGCACCATACAAGGATCGGTTCCCTTTGATGTACTGCACCCCTTACAAGGATCGGTTCCCTTTCCCTTACTAGGATCGGTTCCCTTTCCCCAAGGCAGACATAATCCGATCATACCACAGGTGATTACTTAAGATTGGTTTTACTAATAAAAGTTATACCAATACAAAAGTTAGGACTTTGTGAATAGTTCTACCAAGAACACAACAAGTTGTGAGCGGTTACACTCTGTCACACATATTGGTTGTTCGTAACTAGCATTTCCTTGTTTATGCATTCGATTAGACTTGAATAACCAAAACCTCACTTCGATAAGACAAACTAAGATCAGAATTAATTTAGTTTCTTATCTGGAATCGAATTGGACTAAACAACTCATCCCGTACACAAATTATTTCGTTAAGCCATAAATAATTCATACAAACCAACATAAATCAACTTGCATAATTATTCACCTCAACCGGAAGCAATTGAAACAACATAGATATTAAAAGCACCGCAATTGCACCGTAATTTTGTAAGCCTAAACCATTGAAACTATACAAAAGCAAGATAACAATAGTTTTTCTTAACCGGAACCAATTGAATCACACACACATCAATTGTATCGAAATTTTGTAAGCCTAAACGATTGATACCACACAATAAAGCAAGATAACAATAGTTTTTCTTAACAGGAACCAATTGAAACACACATCCACACACACATCATGGAATAAATATCAATTGAACCTAAATTTTGTTAAGCAAAAGCAACAAATATATATAATATAAACTCAGGCTTTTGTTAAACAGGAAAACAATTAACTAACAAGATTGTTACCTCAAATTTCGCATCCACTTCTCCAATATGATAGCATCTTCGTCCAGGGAGAATTGATATCGAAATATCACCACGTTGTCATCCTTATGCATAAACAAAAGAATAACAACACACCTCAACCTTTACCAGAGAAAGGTTGAAAACCAGTTTTAACAATTGCAAGCAAAAGTTGAAAATCTTCGAAACACATATGCTTTTATGCTAAACCAAAACCGATTCAACATATTGTGACTTTTTTACATACTGTTTCTATTAGAACCCCTCATAATCCTTTGATAAAGCCTACCTACTAGGGATAGAACTTAATCCCGCTAAATCAAAAATTCACCCAAACCATGAGGGTTCACAATATATGAGATCGAATATTAAGGTAGGAAAACCGAAATCAAACATCCCATAAATCAATTTGCAATACACCATAAATATTCAATATAAAATCAAGTATTGCAATTAACTCAATCTTGTAGGAAATTTAATTGCGAAAACAACGGAAAAAGAATGAGGTCAATCCGAGTTCGGAGGAAGAAGTTATGGGCAAAACAGTTTTACACTTCTTCGTAAGGGGACCTGTCACTAGGATCGGTTCCCTTCCATGACATGGTACTAGGATCGGTTCCCTCATCATAACAGGGTACTAGGATCGGTTCCCATGAGTTACTTGTGACATATCACAACACTACACTGTTTTCGACATAACTTTTGCACACGATGTCCGAATTCAGTGATTTTTGGCTCGTTTTGACCACAAAAGCAAGAGATACACATATATGGTCAGTAGATATCAACATAATCAACTCAAAATTACCGTTTCTATCAAAATCTCAAATATAGATAGATAAGGTACGAGTATAGAAGATAAATCTCCCTAAAGATGTTAATTAGTCATATAATAATCGAGAGATCATGTGCTCAGTTTTTCATGTGCTTCCTCACCTTTAAAAATATTGAGCACTAAGGTGAGAATGCACATTCTAACACAACTAGTTTGTGTTAAGTTGAGTCTTGTTCGTCACAAGTGACTAACATTGACTCATCATTCTTGACCTCTTGCTTGATTTTTTTTCTCTTGTTCCATCTCTTGTTTTTCTTCTTTGACTTGTGATGAAGAGTGTCATTATCACAACCTTTACTAGTACAAGAGATTTCAGACATAATGTTTTTCTTTAGTCTTTCAAGAAGACTCTTATAATTATTGTCACCAACAATTAACAGCTAAAAGTCATTCTTGTGACTAACTTTTGGTCCCTTCTTGGATATGGAGGACTTAGGGACCCATTTAGAGTTGGGTTTCGCAGGAGCAGCTTTCTCCTTCATACCATTAGGATAATTGTCCTTTTGAACATTTTGCGAATCACTCTTTCTCCAATTTGGAACATCAGATCTTCTTTTGCATTTAAAAATTCATCTCTCTTTCTATAATTTAGCCTTTTATGAAATGACCTTGTCGAGTGATATGTAAAATTTGAACTATCATTATAATAATTTTTTTGCGTAAACTTAGGAAAATTCCAATCTGAGTTCTTAGAAGGAGAAAACTTAGCCAATTCTTCTGATACACTAGAAAGTGCATCTTTCATCTTACAAACTTTGCATCCCCATTGCAAGTGTCCTTTATGACCACAATAAAAACAATGCTTAGTATAAATATATGAAGTATCAGTTTTAATGTTACCTCTTTATGGATCCTCTTGCATTGAAGCACAACGAGTTTTCTTCTTCTTCTTATGATCCTTGTTCAACGTTGTTGCTTTCTAAAGAAGAAAAGTCTGTCAAGCCTAAGAATAATGTTCAACCAGCAGCAAGAAATAAGAGCATCGTTGTCATCAGTGGAAGCCTCTGATTGAGAAGAATTTGTAGCTCTAACAAATTTTACCTCTTTGCTAATATTTGAAGCATTTATTCCCTTATAGCCCAATCCTCGTGTATCATGATGATTTCTACTTGCTTCTAACATTGAGGTTAACTTGTTTGAGCTTTCATTGGATTTTTTCAGTTCCAAATTTTCTTCTTCCAACATCTTGATTTTATCAAGAGTACCTGCTAGATCAGCCTCAAGGCGTTTTTCTCGTGAGAGATATACACCTTCTTTGTCTTCAAAACTCTTTTGTTGAGAGTTAATACTTGCATCAGATTCAACAAGTTTCTCTTCCAACAAGTGGATTTTTTTTCAAGAGCAACATTACGCTCTTTCTCTAACAATTTTGTTTGAGAAAGACTAGCACTGGCTTTTTCTTCAAGACACTATACTTGTCAAGAATTAAACATTGCTTCCGATTCAGCACGTTTCTTTTCCGACAAAAACAGTTCTCTTCGAAGATTTTCACATTCTAATTTCTTAGAATTTAGATCTTTTATACGATCTTTAAGAAGATAATCACTGTTTTGGTAACCAATATAATATCCTTGAAAAACCCTCTTCAATTTCTTGTTCTCACGACAAAGAGGAGTTATAAAACCAAGAAAATTCGAAGTTCTCAGCTTTTCATTTTTCAACGGTTCTAGCAGTTTAGAGTATTCTGAGATATGCTCTTCTATTTATTGTTCAAAATCTGAGTCATCATCATCGGAAATTTCATCTAACATTTATTGTAGACGTATTTTCCAGTCGTCATCGGTTTCTACATTATTAACAAGATTAACTTGTCTCGTAGAATCTCTAGAGATGATTTCTTCAGATATTAAATCGTAGAGGCCATCATCAAGTGTTAATTCAGAACTCTTAATGTCTTTCTTTACGTTAACTGAATCATTCATTAGATTCAATTCGTATAGGTTGGATTGCACCAAACACATATTGTTAGATCTTTTCGTGTTTTCCTGCTCTAATACCAATTGAGAAGGCGAGGGTACCCAAATATACCTCAAGCTAAAACTTTTCCTACCTATAAGTCCTTTCTCCGAAAGTGATTATCTATGGACTGAGTCGAGAGAATACAACTAATCGGTTCACACTTCGTGTGATCGTCTATGGATACAAGATCGAGACAATACAACAACGAAGTATGTTTACTAGATACAAAGGTTCGGACTTAACCAAACATGCTTATCAAGTAAATAGGAATTAAAGTTTGTGTAATTTACTTTAATTATAATAAAACAATTATAATGAGGAAAATAAAAGTAAATGACACAGCAAGATTTTATTAACGATGAAACCGCAAATGCAGAAAAACCCCGGGACCTAGTCCAGAATTGAATACTCTCAGGATTAATCCGCTACACAAAATTACACTTAACTTCGTATAGTTGAGACCAAGTAATTAACCCTATAGTTCACCTAGTTTCGTCTGTATTCCCACGCCTCCGACTTATGAATAAGTCACGTACTTGGAACAATCCTTTTGGTTCATATTCCAAATGGTAAAGGAACAAGAAATCTGTTTGGTATCAACTCTATTCAACCAAGTGATATGAGTCGGACAAAGGCTCTTCCGTTTATCTTAACATAAACTCCTTCGTCGGGTCTAGATCTATCTTATGTTCAATCACCCAAAGGTAATCGATTAAGATTAAGCCAACAACACCTTTAATCCGAAGAACCGTGTTGATGCCGATCTACTAAATTAATCAATCCAATCTACCACAAGGATAAACCGATTATCGGATCCTCTTTTACCCAAACAAGTATTGTGCACACCAAAGATTATAAAACCCAAATCATATCTTCAATATCTTCTTTGTCTTCAAATCTTCTTAAATCTTCAATAAAAACCTGCACACAATCACTTGAATCTCTTTTGATCAATCACGCACAGAACGGAGTCTGTTAACAATGGATTATCACAAGATCGTCTTTAGAACTAACAACAGTCTAAAGATCCCTGTCGAAACTCTAAACTAGTTTGAGTAAATCTTATATCAAGAGAAGATTCTCAAGAATAAACAAACTAGGTGCAATCAGATTTCAACCACCGTTAGTCAATCAAATCAATCGAAAACAAAGATAAACCGCAATTATCTAGTTTCCCACCAACGGGTCGTGCTAGAGCTTCTCAATCCCAAAGAAGACTTTAAAACGAGCGGACGTAAGAGATTTTACCTAATTAGATTATTTCCTCTCCGATAGGCGGCTACACCAGTACCAAATACAAAAGAGGAAGTCTGTTGTTACGAAGGATTAGTTTGCTAGAAAGGAAAACTTCATGTATTTTTAGACAATGAAGTTTGGCACCAAGGAATTTTCAAAACCGAAAATATTCTCAAGATATTCATTAAAGCACAAATTCGGTTTCCATAATTCCTGAAAAATGCTCTGTCCAAAAATAACAATCGAAATCTCTCGGAAAATCTAATCAGTAAATGCACATTACTAATTCTGTAATTTCCCTACAAAGTGAAATTAATAACCTTAATTAAAAGATTCTTAACTTACTTATTTTTAGATCCTGGGATTCTCTTCCCTTAGCCGTTAAGGAATATCTTTGAACAATTATAGAAATAAACATTCACAGCACGTGTTCAAAGTTTGTCGACATCTTTACTTTGTAAGTTCTCTTTCACACTTACAACCTTGAAACCGATTTTCCACACTTCCAAACAAGTTTAGAATTGGTTCATATGACTTTCAAGAACTATGTGATTGATCAAACCAACATTCAATCACAATCATGGGTTTACGTTTCTACGAAAACAAGTTTCGGTTCTACCTCCATGTGAGTACTACGCATAGTCACACTAGCTTCCCAAATATTCGATTGACTAGGTACTAGGATCGGTTCCCCACATATATATGGTATCTAACTTATATGTGTTCCACATGTCCATATGATTGATTCCCCTTTCTGCTGTAAACCTTGCTGCACCCATACAAGAATCGGTTCCCTTTGATGTAATACACCCCTTACAAGGATCGGTTCCCTTTCCCTTACTAGGATCGGTTCCATTTCCCCAAGGCAGACATAATCCGATCATACCACAGGTGATTACTTAAGATTGATTTTACTAATAAAAGTTATACCAATACAAAAGTCAGGACTTTGTGAATAGTTCTACCAAGAACACAACAAGTTGTGAGCGGTTATACTCTATCACGCATATTGGTTGTTCATAATATATGCCATGAATAAAAAAAACAATAACTCCTGGCAATTTCCTTTTCGGTCCACAAACAAGTTTATGAACTTACTTCCTTAGAACACATGTAAACATTGTTCCCTAGGATGAAATCCTCACCTCATACCCATACATAATCACAATTGCATTCAAATGATTATGGCGATGTATTATATATAAAGTTTAATGGTTAAGCAATAAACCTCGTATTGTATTCCTTAATACTATGTCTATCTAGAATTCATATATGCTTCGCAGTTATGTTTTCAATATGCATGACTTGAAAGATACGTTAGGGAATGAAACAGTTCAAGTCAAATATCGTTAATCTCAAGTGGAAGGATGATTGTTGTCGTTGTATCTCCTTGCTTCTTCACTTCTTCAAGACTTCGGAATACTTGTAATATCTCATATCCTAATGCTTTCAAGCTAACCTATACGAAGTTTAACTCTAGTACATAATCAAGCGACTCTTAACATAAGTTTTGATTCACTAAAATATGACAACCAAACTTGACATACCAACGCTTGGTGGGTTCAACCAAGCAATGCTCTAACAATTCTAGATATTATTTCATAATTGAGATTCATTAAGTTGAACTCTCGGAATTCAATATTGAATTTGTCCATAAAGATTACCTAAGAAAAAGTTGGTGGTGTATATTAAAGTACTGCTCGGTCGAACTCGCAAGCGTTTCTATCTCAAGCTTGTTTGTCAAGTTTTGTTGATCAAAACTATATCTTGATTTCTAGTCTACTTATAACCATGTCTTGGATTAGGAAAAAACTGTGTAGTTGAAAATTAGACTTCATGGAGTTCACCAATTGAAGTAGAAGATATACTGAATACTTTGGAGGAACTTTGGTGACAAAAGGTATGTGGAGACTAAAACTTATCTATCACATAGAATTATATTCAATTCTATCTTCTAATGAGACTAAGTCGTATAGCTATATATAGACATCGTGTTATACACATTTGAAATTTCGAGTCGAGTTTATCTCTTAGAATGCTTCATCATCTACTTGACAACTTTGGTTATGAAAAATTCATTTGTTCATAACGAAATATTAAGTCAAGATGATCATGTGAAAATTACCTTGAACATTTTACATGATTTTTATGAGACAATCATTTGACGTTAACTTGGGATGTTTGGTATTGATCAAATAATCATTTGAAAATTACTTGAAGCTAGTGGTATGTGTAAGATTACCATTGTCGTCTTCTAAGGATGTTTCAAATCGATTATTGAGAGTTTTAGAACTACTATCAAAATATGGATATGGCACGGTATGCGTACCGTGTATGCGAACTGTGAAGTACTAGTTCAGGTCCGGAGCTCTTGTTTGCGAACAAATTTACATGTTGGGTCCGAAACTATTGTTTGCGAACTGTGTTTGCGAACAGCTAGACTAGGCAAGGTCCGGAACTGTTGTTTGCGAACAGTATTTGCGAGCTCAGTGGTTAGGGTCTAAATCGGCAGTTAACACAAGTTGTTCACATACTTTGTATGCAAACAATTTTTCTATATACATGAACTCAGCTTCGTTTTCGAACTCTGTTTGCGAACTAAAGTGCCTGAATTTCAATGTCTTTAAGGTAAGCGAACTTGCTTTACAAACCATGACGTTAGGTTCATGAATTGGTTCTTGTATAAGTACTTTGTACACATACAAACCAAGTCGATTTTGTTTCAAATGCTTCATGGATATTTTTATGAGTTAGTGAGCATTTGAATAACTCTCTTAAAACACATTTAGATGCAAGAAAACTTAGCTTGAATCTTAAATCAAGTTTTCATCTAACGGTGAATATTAATTACTTTGTTAAAAAGCTATCTTAGCTTTGATTGTAAGCAACCCTGATTTCAAATACTATATAAGGAGGAACTCTAGCATCTAGGAAACCTCAACACTTCAGTGTGTCCTAGTTGCAAACTAGAGACGATTCTCCATTAATCTAGGTTTCCAGTTCTTCTGAAAACCATTATTAGGTTTAACGACTTAAAGACTTCGCTTGGGATTCGTGAAGCCATGTCCAACTATTTTCCCTGTAGTTGTGTATCATGATCTTACTATTCTTTCATATTGAGTTTAATCTTCTCTAAGATATGCTCGAGTTCTATATCCGATAGGTAAGATATAAAAAGTAACCACAATAGTTTCTTCGTATCAGACTCTTGTGATTCCGATAACTTCTTATATTAATGAATTAGGTTATTATGAGGTGACTAATATTTCTAGGATGCTTGCTCTTCGGGAGTATAAGACTGAATTATTAGTTGAGTTTCCTGTTCACCTTGATCTTTATCTTAATACAAAAACAACAAATAGAATAGACTTATCAGTGGGGGACAGTTTTGTTTATAATTTTTCGACTTTGAGTCGTAGAAACTTTTAGGCTGTAAAGGGCTTCATCTAGGGGAATCAATTACACATAGTCCTGCTAGAATTCAAGAGGCATAAGTAACGCGACTGTACCTTAATCAGTGTGAGACTTGGTTAGGGCTTAACTACATTCCAGTCCAAAGTTAACTTGTAGTAGGCTAGATTCTGTAGCGGCTTAATACAGTGTGGTATTCAAGTCTGGATTAGGTCCAGTTTTTTTTTTTTATATTTGCGGTTTCCTCGTTAACAAAATTTCTGGTGTCTGTGTTATTTATTTTCCAATGTATTTTCGTTATATAATTGAACTATCACAGGTTGTGCGTCGTTCAGTTGATAGATCCGAACTTTCTTTGCTGGATAGAACTTGATTGAAACTCGGACATTGATATTTGGTACCATCTGAGTTATTCTCATAACAGTCAGATTGACGGATTTTTATCTGTTTGATTTACTAATTGTGTTGAGAAAGAGATGAAGCTCTTTGATATTTTTCTTGTGTGAGTTTCATTAAGTTGTTACTCTCGGAATCATATTGGAGCTTAGTCCATACAGATTGCCGAACGAAATAGTTGGTTGTGGTTGTTGTACCCTCGCGTTTTCAATTGGTATCAGAGAAGGTAAACACGCTAAGACCTCGTAAGTCTGTATTTGTAGCAATATGACTATATAGACAGATGTACTGTCTCTAACGACGCGTCACCCATGTAATAATATTTTGGGTATTAATTTAATACCCGGGAAAACAACTAGGCATGTTTGACTTATAATAGTTGATGTTGTTTTGGTGGTATTGTTGCAATTTCTTTGAAACCTTGTATGACGCACCTACATTGCGCACTAAGGATTTTAGTCCTGATTATCATAGACAACTTATAGTTCAAGTGCAGGCTCGTATATATGGCGTTATCTTGGAATATTAACGTTAAAAAAATCCTATCCGAAATAGCAAATCTCTTAGATTGAAATGAAGATGACAATACTCTATATTTCAATCGAGCAAATGGTCACTTTTGCAAGAGTTCCTGTGGAAATTGATATTTTGGAGAAGTCGTCGTGGAGAGAGATTGTTTTGTATTCACGACCTACTTTACATACGGAACATACCTATCATTTGCAGTTATTGTAAATCAATTGGACATATGTTAGGAGAGTGCAAACGTTATCCTGGAGTTGTGGGGACTGGGATTGTTGTGAAATAAAAAGATGAGTATAATTCCATATCCTACCCACCCTACCCGTTGTGCAGCCCTAAGTTCGCCACCCTACGCACTGACTGGCGGGTAAGAAATTTTTTACCCGCCACCCTACTCACCATTAAACGGGTAAAACCCTGCCCGACCCAACAAATGGCAGGTCGGGTAGGATATGGTGGCGGGTATAACCGTTTTTTTTTTGTTTTTTTTTTCTTCCTTTTTTTGATATTCTAGTTTCTACCTTGTATACTTTACATACAAAATCTTTCAAATACACATAAAAACAAAAACTAGTATATCTACATAAAGTACCCAACGGTACTGCCGATCTAAGTAAAAATGAACAAAAGCATCCTGGTAGGAACAAATCCATTTGTATTCTCAAGAAACAAAAGTTCCATTCTTTTCAAAATCTGTAGGGGGTAAAGCAGAACCCAACTAACAACACAAAAAAATCTCCAAAGATTTAAAGCTCTCCGCAAGGGCTTGACGCTATGACGAATCCCAGCATAATTCCATGTTCTTCATGTAAACTTGGTCTTCATTCGTCATCCACGATTATAGAAAAACTTTAATTACCTCCGCTCTTTGTTGGTTTAGTCCTCCACTGGTTGCAATAAGCAGAGAGTCATTCGACTTGCGCTCACTTACAGCACCTAAAAAAATATAGAACAATAACAACTGATTCTTATTAAATATGCTCCGTCAGATGTATCACATGGTAGTCCAACGAAATAATTTCAATGATTATCATCTACTAATCAGTGTTTTGTCCATTATTGATTAAATTACTATGCAACAAGAAATAATTTCCAGCACCAAGTTCTACAGCAATAACTCCGTCAAAGTCAGATGAAGAGAACATACTATGCAACAAGAAATCAGCCAATACAAGTTCTGCTTTCCACACCTAAGAGGAAGAAATATGTGAGAGAATTAAGGCATTAATCAACTACAAAGAATCAGTGTAACTCATGCATTACCTGCAGTCCAATACTTGGAATTTATGATGTGATACTATCTTGGATAGTCATTCTAATAATATTTGACTGTCCTGCACACACTGTACCGTATAAGAAATTTATTTTAAAGAAAAGATCAATACCATTCCAAGTAATTTGACAGTCGTGCACTAAAACTAGAGCTTTAGCAATATGCCGATTCACTGTTTAGGGATCAAACAATGTAGGAGATACATATACATACGAAAATCCATGGAAAACCTTAAAAGGACTTACTGGTACGTCTAGGTAGAACAATATCACCATCTTCATCTAAATTCATCATTTGACATGGCAATTTTTCTTCAACATTTACAATAACACTTTGTATCTTCATCTCTGCATCAAATACTACATCATCAAATAAATTACAAAGTTAATTACTAGTAACACAATACAACACACTTTGCATACCATTGATACCAATAAATATCCCCAAGTACTTATTTTGCTAAGCTGCGAACAACACTGCTTAAAACAATCAAACAAAGTACTGTAGCATAGCTATTGATAAAGAGTGAATAACTTGCAATTCAATTGAATCCCATTTTTGAGAACACCAAATAAATACATCCTAATCGACTACATGGCAATTCAAAGATGAATAATTTGCAATTCAATTGAAACCCACTTACTAGAATACTTCAAACAAACCATCCTAATTAAAATTGCACAATTTGCAATTCAATTGAAACCCAAATAATAGAAAACACCCCTAACAACAAATATTTATTTTCTCACTATAAGCCATCACTGATAGAAGTAGTTACCTTGAAGCTAGTGGTTTAACATGGAGAAGCATCATGAAGTACAATTCAACACCAACAACAGATTTAAGCCTCTCTCTTTTTTTTTCATATTGCTTGACCCAGTTGTTAATTGCTTTTCATTACATTTAACAAAATAAAATCCAGAAAACCATCCCTCAACATTTACAACAATAATATGAAAAACTAAATTCCTTTGAGAATTTTCATCAATCAGTTAACATGCATGTTAAGTTTTCATAAAATCTCATTTATTTAGGAATTAGGGTTTGATTTCATAGCACAAAGAGTAAAATCATGAGAGCGACTTGATGATTCAGACTAGTTTGTCTTCCTTTTCTAAAATCAAACATGCAGAGGATGAAATCAATCAAAATCCTCACAACATAATCAAACCTGAATTTACCTTTTGAAATTACTCTTTAGACGGAGATGGAGCAAGAACAGTAGAAAGGGTTTCTTCAAAAGATCCAACTGAATTAGTTTTCCACTTCTAGATTTGGGGATGAGTTTGATTTGGGAAGAAGGCTATTCTCTGTTCGAACTTAGATATGGTTTGGGGAGAAGAAGAAAGAAGAGAAAACAGACGAGGAAGAGCGAAAATAAACAACTTCATTTATTACCCCTAATATGTTTCGAAATAACGAAAAAATACAAAAAAAAACAACGCAAGGATAATTAAATCATTTCGTAATTAACGGGTAGACTGGTAGTGTAGGTTAATTTCGAGCTTTACCCGTCACCCTAACCGTTTGACGGTGGGTAAGAAATTTTTTACCCGTCACCCTACCCATCAAACAGCGGGCAGGGTAGAATACGGGTAGAACATGAACGGATAGGGTAGAAATGGCGGATATGGGTAGGGCATGTTCACCCCTACATATAACGTTGAACCTGTGGAGTAGAAACAACATCAATCGGAATACCTAAATAGTAACTCCCATGAATTTGAACAGAGCCACCACACAAAGTATTGTAGCAACCCGTATTATTGAAGCCATCACTCTGCATATAATTTTGGATAAATAAATCAATTAATAATATATTTGGAATTATAATTTCTTTTTACCCGATTAACAAATTTATTTTATTAGTAATAATCAGTTGAACTTACAGTTCAATACCCAAATGATATCATCATTCAAGATAAAAAGATCCCACCGATCCTGGCTGTTGGATCAATAAAATGGTACCGGCACTTAGTATGACTGGTATCCCCCTTATAAATCATAAAAATAAATACTTACTATCCATGTAGCATGTAGACTATTAGTAGTGTTTTCCTGATACAGAGAACCATTTTCAATCCAAAATTGAGTTGAACTATACTGATTTTCTCCAACAAGCGGGTTATAGATAAACATATTAGCACTGACCCCGTGAAATAATGTTTCGTTGTCTGGATGTTTCACGAGAATCCGAGCAAACCCCTGATACATAAACCATTTTTAACCATGCAATGAGTATAAAGGATAATAATAATCTCACATTCCTTATATTCCTAGTTTAAAAAAAGAAAAGTAACCCTTTAATTGGTCTCAGCTAACAAGTTGTTTAGTGGTTATGCTATATCAACCTTAATTTCCAACTGGGAACCTGTGATAAAGAGTCTGTAATTTTCTTCTTTCGGGTTCTCGTACTGTCTCAGTGTTTGTTCACCTTTTGTGACACCAATTTTTTTAATTCAATTTGCCTTTTTGTGAAATTTTTTTTTATTACTAATAAAATAAAAAAAAGAAATAAAAGTATAACAAAAAGAAAAAATGGTTT